>NW_015373923.1:10757567-11352738 GCF_001272555.1 Dufourea novaeangliae
GACAATATCGAGCTAATGGCTGCGAACTTCGAATCTATCTAATAAAACCACGTTCTATATTACATCGAACTAGGATTATTTTAGAATTCGATATGAGATTCAAAGTGTAAAAATGTCTAGTACTTTGAATGTTTTAGAAAATTATTCGAGATAAAGATGTATGGAACTACTGAAAATTACTTTAGATTCCTTTTCCTTATTCTGTAAATTCTTTGATCGGAATATGAATGCTGCTGGAAGTATGAACATTTTCACAGGACAATGATATAAATAGAACTTTAAAACTTTTTTAAGCCATTATGAAAAGTATAACATAAGGTCCTTACGATATGTATAGAAAAGAACAAAAATATTTTTTTCAGAATTATTAAATGAAAAATTGTGGCACAATAAGCATACGACCGATACGTAGCTTCCACTGACATGATTGAGTTATTCTGTGACGGAATTTTTCACGTGGACACTGATGGACATAGAATAAACAAACAAAAATTTCAGTTATCTACATACTAAATACTAGAGACGTACCCTCAATTTAACAAATATTGATTTTTGAAGAAATTGTGAACATTTGGAAACAATACGTTTTTCCACTAAAAAATTTCTTATAAAAATGTTATTTACAAAAAGAGTTTTTAATATTTGGCAAAAATCATGGGTACTTCTCTAGTATTTAATGTGTAAATGACAGAATTCTTTGTTTTTTTTATTCCAGATCCAACGATGTGGACGTGAAAAATTCCACCGCGGGATGACTTATTATCAGTGGAAAATACGCACTGAAAATACGTGCGGCTATTGCGCCGCCATTTTTTATTAAAAAATTCTAAACAAAACATATTTTGTTCTTTTTGTATACATCATAAGGACCTTATGTTATATTTTCAATATAGATCATAAATTCTTTCAAAATCATCTCCACAGTTATCCTATCGTTTTTAACATATCATCATGGCGGTTACCCCTTCCCTACTATGACGAGTAAAAAATTAGGCGAAATTCAGGAATTAAAAAAAAAAACTATAAGGTATATCGATGTTAAACCTCTTTCTACGAATTCGTGTACCTATACTAATAGGATAAGCTTAATTCTTTTCATTAGAAAATGTAGTACAGATTAAATATAGATACAGATACAATTCGAATTTTGCAAATATCAATTTCATTCTAGTACGGGAGAGAACTATATACTTACTGCACATGCCTACATAGTTTCAAGTCACTTCGTTAAATAGTTTCTGAGATATCGTGGCAGCCATTTACAAAAATGTCGTTTTGAGAAAAACGTCGTTACAGTTTCGATTTGAAGCTCCGTGCCTCGGCATGCCGCTTCGGTTAAAGGCTAGTAACTTCCTTATTATTTCGAATCGGGTGAAATCCTTTTTGGGATTATGGTTTTGAAATATTAACCGTTGAGAAAATGTAATAAAGGAAAAATCGATTTTTGGAAAAGACGCGCTGTTGCGTCAACAGTAGCTCGAAAGCGTTGAACTCGTCGGATGTTATCCAGCCGGTTTCCCGCAAACAATCCCGTATAAATATCATCTAATTTTCCAGCTCATCGTTCAGATTCTTTAGCCGGATGGCTGACAGTATCGATCACACGACGAGCGATGCTCGTACAGTTAAACAAACAATAATATCCACGGGGGAGAACGACAAAAGCTGGATTTCCCTGGTGGTATCGGCAATGGCTGGAAAATCTGGCGATGCTCGCGCACGATGAAACTTCTGGCATTGTTTGACGAAAAAAAAAAAAAGAAAAAGTAAACGAGAAATAACGCTGTGCACATGCTCTTTTTCCGGGGGACTTGTATCGAACCGGGTTCTTTATCTCGGCTACGGTTCCTGCGACGAACAAAGAAGGAAAAAGAAAGACGGCTGCCCCGCTATTTAAATTTTCTTGACAAATGTACGCGCGTTTTTTTTGTTAATATTTCACTTCTTTTCTCGCGATATTTCTCATTATCGTGCTCGGGGATCCTTTGAATTGATGCTGCCGGAGACTCGAAATATACCGAACAAAGGAACAAATGCTGTTCGAGATGTTTTTTCGGGGAAGTCGATGAAGTTGTGAGCCTCGTGAGAGTGTGGAAGTTTGAAAAATCCGATGCGTACAATATTTGAGAGATTTCTTTGTGAATATCTACTTAAAAAGGAACATGTAGAGATTAGGTGGACTCAAACATGTATTATTTATTACGAAGAGTAAAAATACTTAAATAAATAAATTAAAAGAAAAGTTTTTTTTTAGCATTGAACATCTGAGAATTTTAGATAGATTCGGTTATGCATTAAGTGTTATTAAGAGTGAGATATTATATTCGTATGATTTTGTTACTTGAAAGTAACTTGGAAGAAAAAGTTTTGTTCTCAGCATTAAACAGCTAGGAATTTTAGATGGACTCGGCCGTGTATTATATGGTATTGAGAGTAAGAAATAATATTGGTTTCGTTTTGTTACCTGGTAGTGCCTTGGAAGAAAAAGTTTTAATTCCAGCATTAAGCAACTAGGAGTGTTAAATAAACGCAAGTTATTTCCTATGAAGAGTCAGAAATGATATTTGTGTCACTTTGTTATTTAAAAGTACCGCAGAAGAGAAAATTTTATTTTGGGCTTTAGAATGTAAATTATTTCAAATAACTTTCAGGCAAGGTTTTGTTCTCAACAGTACAGTGAAATTTTTGTTGAAGGATTTGTTTGGAAAAATTGTGGAATGATGCAATAATATTTCCAGGACTGTATATTATTTTTAGTAGAATGATTTGGCATCAAAAATCTCTGGAAAAGGTAAAACTCGAGACAGACGGTCGGGGTAAAAGGTGTCTAATGCGATTTCTATTTGCATATCATACCGGTTGGAGTCGCCGTAGTCTTAAAGCTACTTAAATGGCAATATCTGGTGAACGATGACTACCGTTAACCTTTCGCAACGGACTTTCAACTTCACTCGCGTCGTCACCGCGACCAGTTTATTGCCTTCGCTTTATTCTTTATCACGAATCCCGTTGTCACGGCCCCATCTTTGCGTTCCCGTCGGTTTTTCGGAAAAGTTCGTGGGTAAGTTAGCTGCATGAATATTTCATCGCGTCGCAATGACCGTCGCCATGCTGTTACCTCTGGAATTTCTGCTTGAAATGTTCATTCTCGAAGAAGCGGCGGGGCCACCGAATGCAAAAGTAAACGAACGTGAAGCAGAGATAAAATCGGACGAACTGAGACGACGATTTCCTTCTCTGAGTTTCGTTAGTTTCTTCCTTTATTTAGATCACAACGATTTTCTGTTTAAAATGTTCTTGGGATATGTATCTAATGTAACTACAATCGTTGTTAAATTTTAACGTTTCTGATAATGTTTTACATTTGTGCAAAAGTATAAATAATCTGAATGAATTAAAAGGCGTTGGAAGCACCATGGACTTGGTCGCCATGTTGGATGTCACTTCCGATAGGTTTCTACAAAAAAAGTTAGTGTTCCATTATGTTTTCCACGTAGCGCAATATACACAACTACTCGTCCATCTACCCTACCATGCAAACAGGCTATTCATCGTTTTAAATGTCAGTTTGATAGTTCTCAATGAATAGTCGTGATTAGACTGCAGGTTTTATGCATGTACAGCGTACCCGGTTCTGTAAAATTCAGTACAATTACGTTTGATTAAGTTTAACACGTTGACTGCCACGTTGGTCACCTGTGACCAGAAATTCTTTCATCGATGGGGCCATGGTGGTCACCTGTGACCTGAGTTCACATATGTTTTCTTCAAATGTTTTCTCTTGTGACTCCCTGAGAGCATCATGTCAATCTGTTACAATAGTGTATAGAATTGGAATTTACTAGGACATTTAATAAAAGAAATGAACATCAGTTTCTTTAAATTAATGACTAAAATTCTATGTTTGCATGAATAGCCACAGTCTAGTTATGCCTTTTGCTTGCTTCCTGGCTCTCATCACAAAAGGAACTAGTTTATCTAAAGAACTTGACATTTTTTCAGTAAAGTAAGGCAAACATGGGTGGGCTTTAATTTCGATACAAGCGTTAGTGTATTTTTCTTTTCATATTCTGAGAGTTGTATTCATTATTTAATTCTAAGAAATCAAATGTAAGCAACACCTTAATAATATATTGTTTTACGTCAGGATTGTACGAAAGATTCAGTGAATTCAAATTACAATAATATCTTCTTATAAAAGTAGTACATTACTCGTTAGTATATACATATAATATTATAATACTCTGGTTTAATGAAACGTAGTAAAACAAAATTAAATAATACTGAATATCCGTACTTTATGAATGGACGTAGAAGGGAAAACTGAAACTTATCGTGAGAATGTTTATTCGGTGACTCGTTAAAATTCCTGGGGAGTAAAGTTCACCGTACAAAACGAAGCCAGACAACCCGTGACCTCGGCGGAGAACAGGGAAAAAGAAAGGGAGGAAAGTGTCGCGACGCGGGAAATAATTAACACGTTAACTGGCCAGATCCACGCGGCGAATAGCACCATTGGCGACCGTAATTTTCATATTAAGGTAATTGCCGCGATGACGAAGCTCTAATTTGTCAGTCGCCGGTGAGAGTTACAAAGGGATCAGAGTTAATGAATTAAAAACAGTGCCTGGGGCGATTTCTTTGGTTGTTCTCTGACAAACGAGTCTTCTATTTGACTGAACTCTTCCCAAGATATAGTTCATTTTTAGTTTCATTTATTTATAAATGCTTAATTTTTTGTTTTATTTAAATTTAATTAAAATACTTACTGAAAATATTAGACATAGGCTTCTTTATTTCGGTCGACATTTATGGTTAGATTTACTTATTAGATTATATTTATGTTTAGTCAATGTTTGAAATTCGACTCGGTCGCGTGGCCGAGGTTTCCCGAGTTTTGACGAAGTCTCGCGAGATTCTGTCGCGCTGCTCGTTTCGAGAAATATCACGCGATTTCGCCGAAACCAATGCTGGCACGCACCTGTATCGCGCGATGACTCACCGCCAATCACCAAATTGTGCGAAAAAGGACTCTCAGGGCTCGAGTATTGTCCTACGCCGAGAGCTAGCAGAACAGGAATAATCCCGGTATTGTTCTCACGCGACAATTTGCACGTGCCTGACGTCGTTGTCGTAAAGTTCCTATTGTTGCAAACGGTCAACAATTCTTAAAGCACGCGCACCGCGTCAGAGTCCACGACTTTTTACTTTGTATAGTCTAATAAATGTTGTAAGTGTTCGGTCAGTTATCGTATCGATTTCATATCGAAATTTGCGGCTAGCGGCTCGTTTCGATACAGTCAATATATATGCAAATCCATTGAATATAATTTTACATTACACAGTTAGGATACGAACGCTAATAAAAATATTTATTTGTATATAAATGGCGTATTTTCAAGACTGCAAAGATGGTATTTTTGAATATCGAAATACACAAGGTTTTCATTTATTTCGACAATTACAAAAATGTATAGAGAGATATTAGCAAAGGTAGGAAATAAAAGGAAGAAATTTAGACTGGAGAAAGAAGGCCGGGAGGCTGAAGGAATAGGTGGGATGACTAATGCTGGGATTAATTCAGATAAGATAGAATTATGAAGAAAGTCCCTTTAATAGCAGATGGTGCCGAAATAAATATTAATAAATAAATGTAGAGAAATACTAATAGCAATACACGGATTGTAATTGAAAACTCAAAGAATTGTTGAATTCTTTTTAAGTGGTCGAGTTAAATGAAACACCGTATATATACATATTTTATATGTATAAAGAGTTAAGGACGAATCTGCCGCATGCAATGGGAACTAGCGATACAAGTCCGCGATATTACTTTATATTTCAAAAAGAAATTAAGAAAATAATTTTACTTCAGAAATAATTATTTCGTCTTGTTAAAGCAAACAAGAACCCTAGATATTTATACGCTGTTTACGTAGAATATTTGTCTCTAAAAGGATAATACGAGGTTTTATCTTTTAATGAAACGATACATAGCCGGGTGAAATAGCGACCAGTAGACGTTACGATGCGGTCATGACCACGATAACGAATTAAAAATGCAAAACAAGAGTTGTAATCGGTGTAACATAACAGTCTTATCAGTGCTCAAGTTGTTGTATTTGAGCATAAGTAGAGAGAATTCAAGCAGGTGCAATAATAATTTAATTTGATGAATTTCTGAAACTTTGTTTGATGTAGGATTGAACGCTAAATGTGATTGCAAATAAAATCACCGGTTAATTTAAATATCTTTTACAACTCACAAATTTTTATTCAAAAATTAAGTAAATTTATTGAAATAAGTTTTCCTTTTAAAGTAAAGTAAGAGTTTAGAAATACTTGTTTTAATTTATTAACTATAAATTATAATCGTAAGATTAGGAGACACTAAAGGAATGATTTAATTAGTTCTTACGTTATATAATTTGTTATCAAGGTTGAAGTCACGCTAAGCTTATAATGCTTTAAGTTCAATTAAAAATTACGTAAAAGTTATCTCTTATATCCTGGTTCCTCATATTACCTCTCTCTTATTTGTCTCTTAAATGTATCGAAGGTTGTAACGCTGCAATTTTATTATTATTCTCTGGAGGATGTCGTAATTTTAGTAGTTTTGAAGTGAAACTTTAAATTTGTTGTATTTTCTACTATTGCCATTAAACTAAATAAACACATAGAGCATTATACTTAAAGATTGAAAGCGACTTTAAAATTACAAATGTTGTTCATACATGAATAGTTCCTTTAATATAGTTTTTATTTCTATTAACCGAGTTGCTATCAGAATGAATTAATGAAATCATCAAACAAGCATCCGTAATTAAAAGAAATTCAGTTTAACTTCTTTACTACTTTCTTAACTTTCTTCAGTAAAGGGAAATTTTCAAAATGGAAAATTTTTAGTGCTTCAGGATTTGTGGTCGACCTTCTATTTGTATCCAACTGATGTAGTAAAGACAGATTTGTACTATTATTATTAAAATAATTTCTGCAGTAATCATACCATCTAGTTTGATTAAACTACCTTTTTACATTTTTACTATTCAAACAATATCGTAATAAAATACATCCGATTAATTTATTTTATCAAGAACATACATGTTCACGTGTTGACTTCTACACTCATCATTTGCATCATTCCTATTCTATTGATTACATGTAAATGAATGCAAATATTATTGCGTAAAAAGGTAAATACTTTCTCAAAAATACAATTTATTAGCACCGATCGCTGGTGACAACCATACCAACCACGTAAACTATGGTATGTAGATATAAAAGAATTGTAAAATAAAAATTTTTTTAAAAATTGTTACAACGGAACTTAACTATTTGTTTATTTATTTCTTTAAACAATAAATTTTAACAATTCCATTAAGGTTTTATGAACCATACAAGCAATTCAATTTTTAATGAAGAATAATTTTCTTATATCTATTATAGTTCCAGGAAACCACACATTAACCATAAAGAGGACGTTTTCACTCTGAAGAACCAAAAACTAGAAAAACAGCGCAATGCTTCCATTAACATCCACTACGAATTTGCAAAGTTTCATGAAAATCAGAATTTTCCTAATTCCAAGTCGTATATTCTTCTCTACTTCAGTTGAATTCATTTCCATATTAACGCCTAATTCGATCCACGTATCGTACTTCTTATTTCTAACTTTGTAGTACATAGACGTAAGGATCCACAAAACGCGTTCCTCTCAGAACAGTTCAATTAAATAAATGGTTTCTTCTTTCATCCGTTCAATTTTCCAATTGTAAATGAAACAGTAAATTACTGTTTTTCGGTCAACAGTAACAATTAGATTCGGGACGACGAACCGCGTGCATACGGTAGATAGCAAATGTTTTATAACCGCATCACGTTGGTTTAAACCGACTTGCAACATTTTCTGTAGCAAATGATTGTTGTTCCGTCGTAGACCGAAACGACGGTTATACAGTCAGACGATACCGTTACTTTTTATTATTTTATTCCTTTTTTTTTTTTTCAGTCAATTTATATATTTTGCAAGACCGACCCTTTGCAATTTTAATTTCGTTAACACAAAGAGAATAATAGACAAAAGAAGCGAACATTTGGTCTGCAGTCCGCCACATGCGCTCGGTAACCTGGGACCCATCCGCGCCGGGCCTTACCGGGGCGCGCTGACTCGCAGACAATATAATCATAAAACCCTACCGTTGAGAGACTCGAAAATTCGTCGCGGTCAACTCGCACCGCGACCACGTGCGCGATATTTTCCTGACGTCCGCTTCGCCCTGAAGGAGAGGTATTCCACCTCCGCGTCGCGTGAAAAACCCGAGAAATTTGCCTTCCCCTTCAGGGCATCACCAATAAGGAGGCGAGTTTTGGTCACGCCTTCATCAAACTTTGAGGAAGCGCGACGTCACACGAAACTCGAACGGACAGTCGAAAAGATACAGACAGTCGAAAAGATACATTCAGTCGAAAACATTCAATAGAAAACACTCGTTCGCAAACACTCGTTCGCAAAAGATACTCGTTACGACTAGAGTCACACGGACTCAATTCATTCGCATTAACTCGCAATCGAACAATCATTCGACAACATTCGCATCACGATTCGCCAGCTCCAACGGTCGAGCAATTATTTGTTTTTCTCACTAAGAAATTGAAACAGTTGCCTAATATTAATTTGGCGGGCAACAGTTCGCAACCGGACGCGTACCACGACGGTCGAGCCTGGAATTTACAACTCCAGGCGGATTCGAAAGAGAAATCCACGCGGACGGACGCGACAATTGTAACTTCCATTGATCTTTTCCAACATTTCGTCGTACGTTACGAAAAGTAGCATGCTTCATTTGTCTTACGAAGACCAGCATATTTCAATCTATCTCGAAAAGAAGCACGTTTCATCGTTTCCCACGATCACTAGCATGTTTGACATTCATTACGATAACAAGCACGTTTCACAGTTCACCACGAACAGTAGCGTATTTCGAATACTGCGGCGAATAGTAGCACGTTTCATATGTCCTACGAAGGCTAGCACAATTTTTTTTTTATTAACCCTTTGAATCCGGAGAATTTTGAACAAAATATACGGAACATGCATATACGTCGTCCAGATTCAAAGGATGAAAAACGTTTATTTCATTAAAAAGAAACGTTTACCTTTTTATTTTTGCAGTAGAATGCTAGGTAACCTATTTAATGTGATGGTTTTCGTAGCTAGAGTTGAAACGTGCTACTTTTCGCGACTAGAAGCAAACCGTGCTAATTTTCGCGATAGACTACCGAAATATGCTAATTTTCGTAGCGAAAAAGCACAACATGCTAGTCTTCGTCGCTATAAGTGAAACATGCTACTTTTCGAAACCACAATCGAAACGTGCTGCTTTTCCTGGTCAGAAAGTCTGAAGTGCTAATCTTCGTAAGACAAATGAAACGTGCTAATTTTCGTAACGCACGTCGATTTGATGTACAACATATAACATATTGTATAACCCAAAAAATGTTATAATATCATGTTATATAAGAATTTTCCTTCGATTTCCCGAACAAAATTCTGCTTTATAACTTTGCTATATAACGTGTTATGCGATATAGTGTAGACGTGGCGTTACACCTCTCCTAAGTAGTTTGCATGCCACGTCTCTTAGGTGATGTCCCGATCGCCGTGTTCCCGCCATCGAGATAAATCACAAAGTGGATCGCATCGATTCCGGAAATGGATCTCACCTTTCTGAGACATCCAACGAAGTTGTTGATCCCTTTGGCGCCCAGCAAGGATCTCGCGTCTGCGCCTCCGCCCACCAGCAGTCGATCTCTCGCCAAATGTTTGAACGAGCCCGCAGTGTTTCCGTGCTCCGCGTAAATCCCATCGACGATGGCGGAGACCTGCAACACAAGCCATAGGGGGCAAAGTTCGTAAGGGCTTTCCGAAAAGTTACGCGGGATCCCCCGCTTCACTCCCTTCTCACCCAATCCCCTCCGCCGACCAACATCCATCCTTGCGCGTCGGCTTAAAAGCGTCGGCTGAAACCCGATTTCAGATTAAAGTACCAGCCAACTCGTCCTGAGACGAAGACACGGTTCGACGCTAGGGATTAAATTTCGTCGTTGGGACAGGCTTTACCGGGCGAAGAATTCGGTTGGACACGCGTGTCACTTTATTTCCGTGGAAGTTGCCAACTTCGAACCGTTTACTCGTCTCAGGTTGGATAATCTGTCGCTCTAAAGTGTATGCCACCTACATAGTCTTGCTGTAACTTCCGTTACAAACAGGAGGGTCAGTCAAATATAAATCGAAATTTTTTCTTGTAGCAGCCAGGCATGTGATCATGCGCGCTGTCGCAACGGTGTGTGAAAAGATCAGTGAACATGTTTATACCTCATCCAACGAGTCGAGTCAGTAATTATAAACAAAGGGCGGTGTTGCCCAGTAAGCTGGGATCATAGACATACGATATGTATACGAGTTTACAATATATTTGTTACAGTATGTGTATAAATTTAGTAAAACATGGCTTAAATATTATTCAGACTTATAACAATAAAAATAATTCCCTCTTCTCTAACTTGTAAAGCTTCAGTACGATGTTCAAAGCTTCATATGGAATAGTTTCATACATTTGTCGTCGAAATTTTCATTCTTGGGGACATACGATAGATGTCGGACTCTTGTGAAGTCGCGAAACAGGACACATCACGAGTCACGAGTCGTGACTCACGACATATTTGTGTGTGAAGAAAATGATATCATTCACACATTTCACCCACCACTTCCATATGCCCGCATGTTGCACGTTGCTGCCCGCTAGTGAGTTTGGCGAGCGCTGAGTTGCCCATCACTGGTTTAAATGATGATTAAATATTTCGTAAACGAGTGAAGATAAGAAAAAATTGTCCTTACGAAAGTTTTTTTGGTATTGAGGAGCACATTACATAGTGTACATTCATGAGCAAACTCGGCTTCCGCTAGGGGGAAAATGGCGTAGCAGAAGGGCCTCCTACAATTTGGTAAATTTAAAAGTACTGAAATGAACGTTGAATAGAATGTTAATTTAGCATAAGTTACAGTAATTCCCGATACTAAGTGGTACGAGGCCCTTTACCCACAACACTTTTTCCCCTAGTGGAAGCTGAGATTGCACGTCAATGTACATAGTTTTTCTGCAGGTGCAGTGGGGGAAGATTTTTCAAGGTCACGTTGAGTTTTTTAAATGGAATATTTTACCCACAACACTTTTTCCCCTAGTGGAAGCTGAGATTGCACGTCAATGTACAGTTTTTCTGCAGGTGCAGTGGGGGAAGATTTTTCAAGGTCACGTTGAGTTTTTTAAATGGAATGCCATACTTCTTTATACAGGCGTCCTATTTGAATTTTTGGCAAGAAGACATTCAGGGCGACCTTGAAATCTTGAAACATCCTCCATCCACAAAAAACTTAATACTGCTATGTTATGACTGCCTCGGTACCGTGAATCTTTTACAAATAAAGTGTTTTCGTATCCCTAAATGTAATGGAGATGTTCCCTGTGATCAAAGTTATTGGTCCACCCTGTACGTAAGCCATATGAGATCCCGCCAAACACTGCAATATTCCGTTCACCAACCTGATTTTTAATAAACATGCACCGTGCAATGTCCTTGTTATCGTGTAACATAATGAAGAACATGAGATCCCGCCAAACACTGCAATATTCCGTTCACAATAATATTCTCCATATTTAAACGATACTTGCTCGATCCCCAACCTGATTTTTAATAAACATGCACCGTGCAATGTCCTTGTTATCGTGTAACATAATGAAGACATCATGGATCATAAACAATTACCGGAGGAAATTTAATCTGTCCTTAATAACCAAAGGATAATCTCGTTCCCCGGGACAAAGACGAATAGAACGGAAAGAAAAGCGACAACCATTGTTCGTGAACGCGTCACTGATATTTTTCTTTGTTACCTAATTAACGATCACTGAGAGATGAAAAAGCTGCGAGGCATTTCGGAGCGAACCTCCCGCGGAATTCTCTTTATCGGAGAGTCCGTAACGTCGGGAAACCGTTTGGTCTTTGTGGATGGCGTACGGAGCTAATCGGTGTAAAAACAGATCCGAGTGAAAAAGGACGATCTCCAGCGCGACGGGCGGGATGATTGAAGAGGGAAAATGGGAGAACTTGTAAGCGTCATGGGAGGTCATTCGTTTCGTGTGTTTGTTCCTCTGCTTTATCGAAACTCGATGTAGATGCGACACGAATCTTGAGAGGTCAATTTGGTTTTTATTATACAAGGTGTCCCTCCCATTCTGTACCACTCAAATATCTGCATTGTTTCACGCGATAGACGGAATCATTACGTAAGAAAGTTGTATAATTGTTCTCCTATTATGTACCTATTTGTATTTTCTCTTATATTGTGTCTCACCCAAATGGGATCACTTAAATATTTACCATTCTTGAGCCTTATCTAATAATGAGCTTTTTAGTATAATTTGTTTCTATAAAAGCACATTAATTAATTCGTTCTTGCCTTCTCTATCTTCCAAATTTACTTCTCTTTGTTTATTTACCAAAAGACACAGCCTTTAAGGGGTCATTCTACTTTGACGGCCGAAAAAGTTAAGCTATCTTTAGGGGTTTTTTCCTGAGTAAATATAATATGTAATATTAGCAAATACACGCGTGGACACGAAAAATTCATATATACTGTATTTCTTAAATGTACAAGCTACAATGTAAGACTTTTAACTAATATTATAGGAATTAGAATTGTTGCAACTAATGTACCACTAATAAATATGTAATGAGAATTTATTAGCAATACCGCACGTGGTAACGTGTTCAAGAACAACGCACCGATGATACATCCAAACTGGCAGTCACGTGACCGACGGAACATTCTTGCTTCGACAGAAACATAGGTACCCGCAATGTTTCAACTTTACTTTCCAACTTGTAATCGAATGCATCTTGTTAGTATTTATTGAATGACTTATAAATAATGTAAAAAAATTGTAAAAGTAATTTATATTTTATATTTTAAGTTTTTTCTTAGCATGGAAGTGATATCTCAAAAAATGGTATCTCTATGGCGCAGGTTATTTCTGAGCATAAACGCATCTGAATAAAAAAATTCAAGAAGATTCTTAATGAGTACGAGTGTCGCTACCACAGGAACCATAGTTATGTGTATATCTAATTTATCAAGCTTCTTACATATAAAAATTACCGAAAAGAGGTGCTTTCCTTTAATATTGTTATTGAATCTGTGCTATTTTGTAAAATAAGTTGTTGGTTGTGGTTCCTACGTAGCGACATGCATACTAATTAAGAATCTTCTTCAATTTTTTGTTGCAGATATGTCTGAACCAAGAAATCACGTGTGTCATGGAAATACCTTTTTCTGAGATGTCACTTTCATGCTAAGAAAAGACTAAAAAAAATATAATAAAATTATGTTTGCAATTCTTTTTATATTGTTTATAAGTAGTTCCATAAATACTAACATGATGCATTTGATTACATATTGTATTTACTGAAAAAAAATTTCAAAAAATAGCTCAACTTTTCCGGCTGTCGAAGTAGAATCACTCCTTAAATGTAACGTATAACGTATACGGCGAGACGGCGAGTAACAAAGTGTAAAGATATGAATTTATAGAATGAGCCAGTGATGGTAGAAGAAAGAAAAATCATCATATCAAAAATTAAACTTAACAGTTACCGTAGAATATTCCAGTGATTAAAAGAACAGGGTTACATTCTATAGAGGTATCAGCTCGTTCAAGTAACAAGGGTTCCACGGGGTACTCTTCCCAGTCGTTCGATCTTTCAAAAAACACTTTTCCAGGTTCTCTTATAGTCCTGCAGTACCCAGAGGTTATTCCTCGTCTCGTCACCGGCACACCAATTTCCAACCCCCCATAAAATTTAGCATTTAGGCAAGGGGCTGGCTCTCACGGAGAGCCAACGTCGAGTGGTCCATTACGAGTTCACGGCGAGGCGTCGATAGTCGTTATCTCCCCGGTTAGCCTGTTCCTTTTTCGGCCTCCCTTTTCGCCATAGGGAGGAGGTGGAGGAAGTCTCTTCGCCTCGATGGAAGTAACCCCCGGCAAAAGTCCTTTCGAGCTTCTTCCAGCGTAGTGTGCACCTCCCCTTCCCGTACCACCCTAACCCAGACCCACGCTTTTCGTTCTTGTAATTAGACTGCTCTCCAAGCGAAGGATGCTCTTCCTTGGACCGCAGCCGAGCAATCTCTTCATAATTCCTGCGGTCTTATCTTGGATGTTTCTTCGCGAGCAAACAGATCTTAGATGGAGTGGGCAACTCCACCGTGATAAAATTAAGGGGAAGCAGGTTCGTTAAGGGTCCCTCCCCCTCGTGCAACCTACCCCCAACCAGCGGCGAAAAGGTTCTTCGACTGGCAACTTGAGAGGTGCATTACGATATTTGCTCTTCCCCCCCCCTCCCCCCGCCCACCGTGATGTCGGATATTGTACCTTCGATGAAGGGCTTTCTAGACACTTTCTTACCACCTGCCTCCCTCAAGGATATCATGTTCGAAGGCTCATGGGAACATTGCTTTGTACGTGTTGGATTTCTTCCGTCTCGAATGGCCTGAGGAGGAACACTTCGGGTGACGTGGGGAAGTGATAGAACATCGACCGCTCGAAGTGATCGGGTGAAGTGACCACTTCATGGAATTGAGGACTGTCTCTGAGTTGATTCTTAGACCGTGATAGTGACGTCTATTTGTTTATGTACTAATTGTGGTGATCACTGGATTTGCGGAGATTGTTGTTTTCTTGTTATTGATAGTGGAGCGTCGCAGTCATCCTTGTTTACGTTAGATAAATGGAGCCCAAAGTTATTAATTCTCGCTTTCGAGCTTCTTGAATTTTAGTGCTGAAGTACTTGGCTGGTGCGTAACTTTTTATATTTAAAATAAATTTCCATGGTCAGTTAGGTGGAGTTAATGAATTCGGCAAATGAACGGTTCAAGTAGAAGAAGAATTTTTCTACGACACTTTGTACATGTAAATGTATTTTTAATGAATTAACATTTCTGCAACATTGATTTTGTATGCGAGCTTCTGTACTGTTTGTTATGAAATTATCGTTAAATTCTGATTTAGTTTAACGGAGAAATATAAATACGTGTGCAGTTAGAAATTGAGCAAGCAAGAAGTTGCACGAGTAGCTCTGGAGTACATTATTTCAGACACTAATAAAGATTTATCCGGCTTCAGAAGTAAATGGAAGGTCCATTTAAAGTTTCAGTTTGCATTAAGATTTTATGAAGCTTCTTTCATGGTATGTGTTTCTGACTTTCCCGCGTTAAAGTTTCAACTTGTCGAAAAACCGTGTGGAAAATGTTCGTATAGAATTATTTTATTAGCTTTTAAAGGAAGCGAGGACAACGAGATATATTCCCGAAAAAGTATTGTAAACTGTTACGCATGTAGAAACGATTTACAATTGCATGTCGGTACGCAATTTATAGTCGATTATTACTCTGTAATTTTTCAAAATAACTTCCAAAGGAGTTTCAGGTATGTTCGTGATCGCTATCTGGCAGAGTTGGGCAGAATTTTATATGAATAATGCACAGTGAAAAGCAGCAGTATCTAAGAGTGCCGTCCTGAGCTTTAAACAGTTAATGAGATTAAATAATAAAAGAAGTACTATTTTATTATAAGAATTGAAATTTCCATGCTTAAACAATTAAAAATGACGAAATACATTTTTTATCTTTTATTCGTTATTCGAAACTTTTTATCTAGATAATGAATTTGCCCATCTCTGCTATTTGGCATAAAAATGACATAAGTTAGTAAAATTGAACTTTTGTTTCGACTTTCATTTTCTTCAAAACAATACAGTGTATCTAGATTTATTGATTGTATGTGTAATAATATAATAGTAATATTCTAAAAACCAACGCATAAAATACTCCTTACAGTATAAAGGTGACGAAAAGTTACACTGTGTTTAGGTTAATAACAAATTATTCGTATTATAATTGTCTAAAATGAGATAAGAGAATGTAATCCTCTTGAGGCGGATGTCTTTTTAATCATGAACACAATAATATGATAGTATAGAATATAACACACTCAAGTATGAAGAAAATAATCAGTCAAGCATAGTTTTGAAAATGAGATGTATAGCCCCATTAATCCTTTAAAATGTGATCATATGTCCCAATAGGTCTCAATGGTGACAAAAAAAATTACGACCGAAAATGAGTTCATTCATTTAAGAAAGTCAAATGGTTGATAGAATAACAGAATTAATTATATGATATTACGAATGGCAAGTTGTAACCATATAATACAGTATCCCACACTACAGCTTGAATATACATATCTACATATCCCGTTTTTCCATCTTGGCTGCTGAACATCTAATACATCTTTTTATTATTCACTTTTTTTTATAAAGATAGATAATTGAATTTGGGAGCATATTATATTATAGAAGTTACCTGGAGTTGTATTGTCACCTCAGTTTCGAAAGCGATAACCCAAGAGTTTCTTCTGTTCAAGTTCAATTAATACCACCGCAAAACTTCAACCATTTTTCTACAGCGTGTTCTGGTAAGACATCACAATAATATTATATTGACAAATGGCGATTCGGCTCGCGAAAGGGTACCAGCCATCGTCACAAAATTTCCTCGCGAATTTGTAAAGGGAAACAGATACAAGTTTCGGTCGACAGAGTCCCCCACCCCAGGCTTCTATGGACATTAAGTGGAACGTTCAAGTTTATTCAGTGGCCCAATCGGAATTCGTTGTTCTTTGGGAGAAGGGTGGGGGGGGGGTCTGTATGCGACTCGACTGTGCCAGGGTCGCCAGCTTTCAAACTTCTGCACAATTAAAACTTACACATGCCACAATCAGCGCGGAGCGTGTAGCCCAGGCCCTGCCTCGCGAAACTTCAGAATATATCGCGCGCAGACGAGCCGGAGATCTTCGTAACCGGAGTTTCGAGCAAGATAAGCGCAATCAGCGTGTCTGTTCGCTACGTAATTACACCGATGTACCACCCAACCCCTCCTCCCCACTCGTAAATCCAACTTTTCAGAGTAGTTTTAAAATATTACTCCATTTCTGACGAATTGTTCATTTCCTCTGTTACGGGAAACAGAGAAGTACACGTGGAGTAATTGGAAAATAATTCTAAGTTTAAAACAGGGATTTATTGATTATTATAAATGTTTTGACGTAAAGAAGTTTTAAAAAATGTGATAATACGGATGTGGGTAATGTTTGGAGAAAAAAGATATACAATGTATGAAGTAAATATATGTATATATGTATATATATTTTATATAAAATTCCAAGCCCCATCAATTTTAATGTTATACGAAAATTTTCAGTGTTCTACTAGATCTCACATCTTTACGAAATATTCAACATTTCATTTGTTTCAAAATCATTGTGTGGTTCTTTAAGGAACACCATCTCGTCTATGTTTATGTACATATAATAAACATACATGTTATATATCGTTAGGTTGTTACACATGCATGTACTATAAATGTTGTTTCTGAACTGCCACATTTCAATGATTATAGTTTATTTCGATGATTATAGTTTTTTAATCGACACACTAGAGTTATAAGTTCATTGATTCCGGTTATCTCTGTTTGATAGAAAATAAGATGGCTGAACTGAAGCATAGTAAAAAACGATATTTATTATACAGGGTGTAACAAAAACGTTGGAGTCCCCGGAAATGGGAGACTCGTGAGGTGATTTTAAACAAGTTTTTCTTTAGCAAAAAAGTTATCCGAGGCTTTGTTAACGAGATATTAAGGTAAAACCTCGACCAATCAGAGCGCGAGTCTATCAACCATGTTCCCGCGATAACGTTGGCTACCAATCGTAGCGCGTATTTCCGGGTCCTCCAATATTTTTGTTACTCCCTCTATAGCAACTTAATGTACGTAACAAATGTGTATGTTATATTGAAGAAAGTGCGTATTGTATTTGTATATATACATATAATAAAAATGAGGATAAATAACAAAATATCACTATTTAATTAAGTTTTAAAATCTTTTAACTTTAATCGCTAGAACGTTTTCTAGTGCATTTCATACGATATTCTTTCGCATTAAAATTCTATTAAATGAAAACAATCTGTAATAAGTAGGCAATAGATTATTACAACTATTCCCAGTCTCATATAATATTTTATAAAAAGGAGAGTTAGTAAAGAATTTATTTCGGCAATCAAGGGATATACGAAGTTACATATAAAAACAACTTTAAATCTTTGTCAAACTGCATGTTTTATGTATCTGTACATTTGCACATACTATAAATGCATGAATGCACTTAATGTTATGTTACATAAAGCATTTTCATGAAATGCTTATGATATTAAATAATCCATCGTTTTTTTATAAATCTACTTTGGGATCTTTTGATAGCCGTTTTCTTTTAAATTCTAAAGAATAAAAATCTGGATCATTCTATAGGCCTTTTAATTAATTTTTTCGAGCGCTCAATCGTTACGCGCACGATAGTAACGAATCGTTACGCGGGGAATTTAAATCAAGGGTCTTTCATTTAACGCAGTGAAACAACTCATTTCTGCGAGTATGCGGCCGATGATAGACATTCACATGTACGCGCTCTCACGGCCGAAATTTCATGAAATTCTCCGAACCAAGTGGAAACTGGAAACGTGGCGACGGACGGCTCTTTGTCGTTCGTCAAATTGCTTTAAATTGTTGGAACGATTTTTATTCCGGCTGGAATGTATCGTCAAGATGGAAAATGGTCGGTCGAGTTAAATCGCCGCGTCCTCGTTAAATCGGTGAAATTACACGGCGTATAGATCGCTCAAAGAATTTTTAAATGTCAGCACGTAGCTCTAGCATAATACTTAAATATCGTGCACTAGATACTCTTTACACTGTTCACCCTTTGAATGTAAAGTAACCTTTATTTGCAAAAAGGAATTTTGATTTTGAAACAATTACAGCTTTTCCTTCGATTTTTAAAAAATATTTTAATTTCCAGTAATGAATGAACTTACATTTCAAAGAAAAATTGTTTTCTCGGGGGCTTTTCTAAAAAATTAGGTACCGTCAATATTTTTTGCTAAGTATAATATACGGACAATGTGTATGTACTACTTGTGGAGTATATCTTTTCGTGATTTAGAAAAATATATAAATAGCTGACAAAAATACACTCACGATGAAAGAAATCACAACGTTAAGAGTAATAGCACTGGTATTCTTACATCTAGATATTTTGAAAGAAAAATATAATTAAATTTTGCAGTGATATCGGTATAGTAAGCGATACACATACATATAAGAATACTTTAAACTAGGCTAAAACTGATATTTGTTGTTATAGTTTACACTTCATGCAACTCAAAATATTGAAGCAAAAAAAATATTGACATTGGATAATTTTACTTTCTCTATTGTTGTTTAATTTTTTAGTCGTACACGTTTAGCTTTTAAGATAAGTTCATATCGTTTGAAACGTCGAAAACATTTAACTGCCTCGTTAAGAGTCTGTATATCCACATTTTTTTATGAATCATTCTATACAAGAAATATTTCAGAAATTCTAGGATAAGGTAAATACCAATGAGTTCCTCTAAATGAAAGAAATGCTCTGATTAAAACTTTCTTTTTCATATCGAGGTTATCTATACGCTGATATTATTATATGCTATTAACTGTTACTTTTACGCAGAATGATTTTATTTTTGCTAGTACTATTCATAGCAACTTCAATATAATTTGTGGTACAACGTAACAGGGTGCGATATTATATGAATAAAAAAATCAAAGATATAGTAGTAGGTATACTTTGTTTTCAAGAAAATAGTAGGTACTTAAAAGTTAATTAGACTCACGAGTACTTGAATGTAACTTACAATTATCTCGGGTCTGACCTTTACTGGTCGCTTCTACTTGCGTAGATGTTAAACTATTATTACGGTAATCTGTAGCTTTTATGTAATTATAATAGCTATCAGCGTGCTTTTAATAGAAATTTTAGTTTCTGTAAAATAAAAGCTATACGTAATGAAGTATCTTTCATATTTCATCTGAAATTTGAAATTACATCGACTACAGGGTCATTCCCGAATGCGTACAATTGTAAGGTATTTTCTACGTTTAACAAACGCGGCTAAATTATTCCGATGCTTTTGTAACCCAAGAATACGACAATGAAAGAAATAAATTACAGTTTAATTTCGATTCTTTTAGGGAAAGGTTGTATTTAGCACCTACGGTTCGGTACAAGTACAAACCATGAGTGAGAATCAGACGCATTAACCAGTCACATCAAAAAGAACGCATGTTCGCTAATTTATTTTTCAATTCAACTTTTCTTCTGAGTATACCTTCATGGAGAAAAACTTACCTTCCAAACTTTATATGTATATGTTTTTCACAGGCAATTACATTACCACTCATAAGTATTACGACACCTAGTCTTTGTAAAGGAAAATGTGATGTTCTGGAAACATTATACATATATTTTAGACCACTTTTACTACTAAATATCCCCTACACAAAATATTTATATCTGACTTCCAGCAATTTTGTAATACATTGTAATATTTACTACATATTCGATAACTGTCCTAATGCTTATGTGTGTACCTCCTCCTCAGTTAAGCTACGTCTACACTATATGGCATAATACGTTATATAGCAAAGTTATAAAACTTGTTCAAGAAACATAATGAAAACTGCTGTTTAACAGTCATGTTCCATAACATTTTTCGTGTTATATAGTAATATCTTATTCATTAGTGTGACGTCATTATTAATAATTCAAATATTGGACAGCAAGGTTATACAACAATTTGTTTTATAACACTGTTTTGCTACATAGTGTACACGCAGTTTTACACGACAAATTACATCAAGTCCTCTATGTCTCGATGAAATCATCGACAATCCACAGGGCGTTTCCATCGAAAGCTATCATCAAGCCAGATAATGTTCTCATAAAAAACAAAAATGACATAAAAATACACAACCGTTCCACGCAATATTTATACTTCAACTAGTGATAAAAAGTTATCGATAAGTCCGAGCGATTCTGTTGTCGATTTGAATGTCCGCGTAAAAAATGCGACGATACCAGGCGTTGTTAAACGCGGCTCTTCCCGGGATGTGCGTTCACGTTCGAATAATTTTATTAAGTTCTCTCCGCGAACCAATGGGAATCGTGGCAAGGTGCAGGCAGCAGGTTCAACGGCCCGGAACTGCAGCGAAAGTCCTCGAAAGTCCTTCGCGCGACCCACATTTTTACGATCCCATCAGAATGCGGGGAACCGGGATTCTCGACTTTTTTACGCGGTTTTTTATCCGCACGCGGCTTGCCGTCGTTGTCTCGATGGGGAGAAACCGGCTCGGGGAAAATTTTTCTCCCGGCTTCACCAGTATCAAGCTCGTTTACAAAAGCTGTTCTTATGGCTGCCCTCCCTCCCCCCTCTGTAGGAGCCGAACGGCAAAAAACGCCAAGCTCGTTTTGATACACGATTTAATTTCGAAAGGTGCCCGAACGCGACACTGGCTTTCCGTGGAGCTTTCAACGATCTGCTTCCGCCATGTGATTAGAATGCATCGTTTTTTTATAAATCGTCTAATACTTGAAAGGCAGATGGTTTGGGATGGACGCCAATAGACGAATGCAGGGTTTTTTTTTACCAGTAGTTGAACTTTTATGGAATAAAGGACTTAAAATAGATTTATGTATAAAATTTTTTGTATACAGAGTGATTGTAGGAAATTGGGCGGGGCTGTAGCTCTGTTCCAAGTGAAGTTAGAAAAAAGTCACAGAGGAAAGTTTTGCGTTATTTGATACGGTCAGACTTGGGCATTTCTGAAATTATATCATTTGAAATATCATTACAAATAACATATTATTTTGTTTCGTAATTATTTCCACACCTGTGATCGCGTCTGACATAACATTCTTTGAAATATCATTTAAAATAACATGTTATTTTATTTTCTCATCATTTGAAATAATTCTTAGACATAATTGTGACATTGTTCTTTCATCTAAATCTGTTCATTCTAAATCAAGAGGGGGGGCAATATTAAAACACTTTTCTTGAAAAGTGAAAAATGCAACTTTTTGTATCTCCATGTTTAATTTTGTTTACATGAACTTTTATGAAAAAGTGATAAGAGGGTTTCGTCGTTAAAGTTTCAAAGTGACCACACAATTTTTGTCAGACCAGAATGTTGATTAGTTTTCGGACAAGGACCAAAAAACCTTAGGGGTGACAAAATTCAGGCCTCTTACACTATTATTTTTTCCACCAGTGTATCGGTGCATTTGCAAACTGCATTTCCAAACTGCAATTGCACTTGTTTTCAAATGGAATACTATGATTTTTAATGCATAAATTCATTCCTCGTGTCACTTTGCGTATGAAAGATATGTATAAACGTAAGATGATTGAAAACACAATACTTTGCGAGATATTCTTCGATTTTCAGCGCATTACCTTCAGCCGACCATAAAATATTTCTTTCTTCAATATAGATAATCTATAGTGTTACAATATCAAATGTATGTAGGCTCAAACATAAAATAATAACAATAATAACCCGGAATTTCGAAAGAATCAATTTTAGTCTGTACACGACATTTCTGTTTAAAAAACTTGTTTATTTTCATCTGTACAAGACGTGGTACCTGTCGATCTTCGTCGATGGTGAACGGGATAGGAGCCGACAGTGAGCCGTTATTGCGTATACGTTTCAAGCTAACGTCAGCTTTCACGAGTCGCATTAACTTTCCAGGAAATCTTACTCGACAAGTAAATCGCGTTAAGCAATTTTTCGTGAAGCAAGACGAACGACGTCCCGCTGACAACTTTTTACTCTGCTCGTAACATGAAAATTAAGCCGTAGGTACTTATTAATTCTATTTTCAAGTTAGGAAACATGGATCGTAAATTTGCGTCTTAAATTGTGGTAATTTTTATAGATTTCCGTGGCGAAATTGTGCTGCACTATTTTTATGTATTAGGTGTAGATACAATACTGGACAAGATAATGATACTTTGATCGTAATAATTCTCTGAAGAGCAATTTCTTTAGCATTTTCTGTATTAATTCATGCAGGGTATGGATTTTATTAGGGTTATAAATACTTAAGGAAATAACGTTTAAGAATTCATCATTTGTTTGTTCATTAATGCAAGAAATGTTAAAGAAATTAATCGTCAAAGAATTATTACGCTATATGTTATAGTTTTAAACGGTATTGTACTTTGTATTTGTGTAAGTTAGTATTAATGATTCTACTTTTGTCAGAAAACTGGAAGAGTCTTCTAGATATCTTTATTTATTTATTCTTTTATGTGCAAGGTCTAGTTTTAAGATCTCACCACTGCCCCCTGCTCCACATTTCGTTTTATTTAATTTAATTCTTTTTATTTTATTAGAGAATTCATTAATTATTATTTAATTATGTTAGTTATAGCATATTGTAAAATAATTATAATGTATAAGTACCAAGCAGTTATTATTTCAGCTTCTTTTTCTCGTTTAGCCCGCTCCTTTGTACTGTATGCAAGGAGATAAAGTTGGACGGTGACTGCGTGCGCAACCGACCTGGGGATGCCCCGTGCGCGACCTTGTCTTAAGGTGGTTCATACCTGACTCTCTAGTCAATAAAGCATCATATTAATAATTAATATTAAATATTACATCTATGAAATTCAACAACATTTTCAATGATCATTCTTCATTATATTATAAATTAAAAATATATTTTGGTTAGTCGTCTGACTCCAGTGTGCTCGTTTCTGGTACGCTTGGCAACGTTGTTTTTACACGCATATGTATATATGTGTGTGTGTGTTCAGTTTTCCCGCGTATAGTCAATATTCAATATTCTTATATGCAAAGTTAATGATATTCTCGTGCATTATAATTTACAAAAGTAGAATTCACCAAAACACAAAATAAGTAAAATATTTTATTAATTTATTTTGAATTTCGCGGGTATGAGCCTACCTCAGCAACGTTGTCAAGTCCTCAACATAATTCCAACAATCATCCAACAACCGCCACATCCTGGACTTTAATGTCAAATATCTTCCTGGAATTTTCGGCATGGTACAAGATTAAATTCATCATCAGAAAGCTCAGGATTTATACTTTCAGTACCTAGATTTTGGTTAAAAGTTCCAGTTTCTGCGAGAAGGAGTTTATACTTCCAGTAGCAAATAGTAAAACCGCCATAAGAGGTGTGTGAAAAACTGAATTTTTGACGAGCTTTTTCTTATTTATTTCATCGGCGACCTAGTCTTAAATTTTTCGCGTGTGTGTATTTCGTTCTAATAAAATAATCTGTATGAATTTTATTTAATTATCTAGTCTTTCGAATTTGGCACGAACCACCTTGACACGTTGACTGCCACAGTGAAAAAGGCTGTACGTAACCAGACACACTTTATTTCGTTTTTTAAGTCATAAATTGTCGAAAATATTTGAGTTTACTTAATAGAGGCTGAAGGTCTTGTTTTAAATTATACTGTGATATTAATTTCATGCAAACATTTTATAATAGTGTTTAAATAATCCAGACACTTTTCAATGTACGTGTCACCCATATTTGGGTGACGTGGCAGTCAAAGTGTTAAGGGATCCTTCGGGGTAACCTGTTGTAATTCGTACCACGTCCCCCTCTGGGGGCAGCACATTGGGTGTATGTGGAGATTTGAACGGTGGTCGCGCGGCATATCTCGCCGGCCGGGTGCTGTTGGGAATGGAGGACCGATCCTAGGGGCTTGCGCACGGTATACGTCGGTTCGAGTTAGCCGACGTTGCTCGCCACTTTGCATCAACTGATGCTTTCCTTCTGGGAGTATCAGTTCACTGAAACGTACTCTCCTTCTGAGAGTATGTACCGAGAGTATGCCTCACTTTCCAATAATTGTTTGATATCTAGCTAAAGGAGGTGATCGATGAAACTTTGATTCCATCTATCTCTTTTCTTCGACCATTGTGACCGCATAGGAAGATCGATGGGGCTTGGTTTCATCAGTCATTTGGTCCTTTCATGGGATTGTTGTGATCTTGGTGTCATTTGTCTATCTACTTGCATTTGGTTTAGTTACTTCAATTATGTTTGCCACATGACTGGCATAAGTTCAAGAAAGAAGATACTATGATAGCCGATGGATCTTCATTTATTTTGATTTAGTCTTAAGAAAGAAGACGTCGATCATCCGCCGAGGGATGTTTATTTTATTTTGATTTAGACTGAAGAAAGAAAACGTCGATTATTCGCTGGGGAACCTTCATTTATTTTTACACAGACGCAAGAAAGAAGACGCCCGCCCACTATGGGCTAGAAACGAAAATTCCGCGACAAAACTCGAAGTCTCCTTTCTGATTGTTAGAAATAGTACAATGTGGTATAAAATAAAGTTATTAGTGGATCAATGATTTTAAAAGGAAACGAATTTAAAAATTATGAGAATGCATTCTTTTAATTGAAAATATAGATTTTTTGTGGATAAGGATTTGTTTCTTATAGTATAATGGTTTTATGAGCTTCATTTTTTCGCATATCTCTCATAAATAGAAATAGAATAACCTTTCGAAATTAAATATGGTTGTTAATCCGTCCTCGAAAATTTTGAAAGCATTATAGAGTCGATGTTACATAGAATATTTCCACAAACTCTCATACCCGTGATACACATCCAAATTGTAAAAGTGTAAATCGGTCGTCCTGAAAATCAGTGTTCACTAAATCGTCTGAGGAAATCAACAGACCAATTTTTCACTGAAAAGAAAACGACAACGTATCCCCATTTGCATGATCGACAAGGAACAGAATTCACGTTTATAAACAGTCGTTTCTTTACTAGTAATAAAAATACTTTGATCGTGCTGGCGTTTCAATGTGAGCAGGAATTTAATGAAAGAAATGTCGGCCACAGTGCGAGTTAATCGCGTTAAGCAATTTTCCGGGGCAGGGAGGCGTTCACCGGCTGTATCCGAGGTCCGATTCCGTAGGTGGACTCCTGAATACGAATTAGCGGCCTCGAATAGAAACCATGCTGGCCCGATGGAAACGCAGCCAGAAGAGGTTCAGGGGGTGGAAACGTATGGGTTTGCGGGCGAAGTAAATTACAGCGCGAAGGGTTGCATCGTGGCGCAGCTTACTTGTTTCATTAATTTTCCCTCTTTCTGTTCCGCGCTTCCTGTTTCCGTTTCCCATCCCTGGCTTCTTTTTCCTTTCGTTATTGGTTACGTTTTTTCTTCCTCATTAGCATGTCGTGCCTTTCTTCCGAAATTCCGTCTAAACGTAGTTTCCTTCATTATCCCGTAACTTTCAGCACTGCTTTCTTTCGTCCGTTTTTTTAACCTTCTTTCGTTGATTTCGTTTAATTTTTATTTGCATTCCATTTGTTTGTATCCCGTTATTCGTTACATGGATACTGTGGGTTTTGGGTGGTTAAACGTAAAATTACGAATATATGGAATACGATGAACAAAAAAATATGATGAGGACTAACCCTCGTGCGTTGTTCAGGAAAATGTTGCCTTACTATTCTTCGAATGAAATGTAGTCTGGCAATAAGCTAAAATCGAATTAAGGAAACATTAAGATTCAGCTTAACTGTTATATGTATACGTAAGCTACTGGTGTTAAATTAATTTACAAATTTCTCTGGTGAAACATGTAATTAAAAATTGAAGTCTGAGTTTGGGTCGAATTGGTACAACTAGTGCCCAAGGGTTAAGGGGTCATGCTCAGTCAGAAATTTTCAAAAAATCGATTTTTCACTTTCTACACTTTCTTTAAGTACAACATCTCCAGAATATTCTGTGCAAGTTTCAAGGTAATCCAATTAAAAATGACAGAGTTACAGGCGTTAAAAGATGAACATTTTATATAAGTATAAGCTTGACTTGAAACTTTAAACGCGTTTTTCTCGAAACTACATTTTTCAAATCGGTGATCAATATTTCTCGAAAACTACTGTGTCGATTTACATGAACCCTTTTGCGCTTTATTTCAAATCAGAAAAACTTGTCCTTGAACAACCGATTCTTTTGTTCGTTCCATACTCTTTTTTTAATTGACCAAAACGAGAGATTTTTTAGGTGAAAATCGCACTTTTTCAAGAAAACGTCCGCTATTTTGTTTCTAATCAATATTTCGAAAAACCCCACATTCAAGGAGAATACTGGTCCTTCCATTACATAAATCTTCCTGAATTTTTAATTTCAGATGAACCGTTACGAAGTTACAATGATCACGGCAGACCACTTTTTGTGAAGAGACATCCGGGAGACCGCTCACCATTTATTTACTACTAAATATTTTTAAATAAAAAAATTATCTTATAATCTAAAAACTACCATCTTTGAAACACAACCACATTTTTTGAAAAAGGTCTTATAGTTTTCGAGAAAAAAAATTCCCAAATAACACTCTTTTTTCGGCCTCCTGACTGAGGATGACCTCTTTAGAGTGCTTAATTCGCATCGGTCGCCGCGTTTCCCTTCGCTGCACCTCGGTCTAGTGTGCGCGTTTCCATAGGAATCAGTTGTTTCTAAAATGCCACGCTTCGCCAAAATGTTCGACGGCCTTTAATCGTACCCTTCATTTATCCCCACACTTGCCAATCCATACATTTATTTCAACTACCATTGTCACATTTCATTCACAGCCACTTCTTCCTCGGCATACCCCTCCCTGTTCGATATTTATCTTCATCTCCCATTTTATCCGGCCGTCCATACGGACCCTAGACCATCGCGTCGTTTCCCATTTCTTTTTCGTTCCACTTTGATGTCCGCGGCGGTTCCCGTTTTCCCAGTACCCTCACCCCTTTTTGCAGTTCGCACCCTCCTCTCCCAATTTCCGCGCGCCATCTCTCGAGTTAATACAGCAAATGTTGCGGCCACCTTCGGAAACCGCGCGGAAAAGTGGAGCAGAAATTCGCGGAAAATCTCTCGCCTCGCGCGAGCTGTCCGCCTATTCTCGTCTCCTTCGGGATTGTGCAGCTCGCGGACCCGGGGATTATTTGTTGCGCCTTGGAACGGAAACGCCGTGTACCACGGACACATTATGACGGGACGAGGGCCTGCTTACACGAACGGTTCGAGAAAATCCAGAAGTGACTTTTTAGCGACACGCGCGAGATTCCACTGATCTTGTGTATTTTTCTTCTCGAGAGTAATTTCGTGACGTTATTTTCTCGTAATTTTATCGACAATTTCTGGTGTTACATACACGGAAATAGATCCGAGAATTATCCTCATTCAAATTTGATATTAATTGACTGTTTTGTAACGTTGTGTTGCGCGTAATAATTAGATCGCTGGTTATTGCAAAAATCTGTAATGTAGTGAAAATGGAAATTGAAGAGAATTTTATTTTCTGCGCTAGAGGTTTTAATGTGTTGTGAATTAAGGATCGCTGGTTATTGCAAAAATCTGAATTTTGGGTAGCAATGTGTGAAAATGGAAATTGAAGAGAATTTTATTTTCTGCGCTAGAGGTTTTAATGTGTTGTGAATTACTAGACAGCGGATTTTAGGCATTCATCGTAGAAATGATTGTTTAATACGCGGGGAATTAAAAAGTACGATTGATTGTAATGTAGTCCTCACGTTAATTGGATCCTGATTGAATTTTTAGTAAGATCGGTATCATTCTATTTGATTTTTTTTCTATAATATTTCCATCAGACATCCACAATATTTTCCATCAGATAATCTCCGAATAAAGACGATGGTTTGTCAAAGTTTCTCTCGCCTCTTCCCTTCCTTCCTCACTTTCTCCTTCTCTCTCTCTCTTACACACACGCTGTTTCTCCTTTAATCGGTGATTCCGCCGCTTTCCAGACGTTCGAAGCATCGCCGTAATTTACGATCTCGTTAAAAACGGAGAAATCATTTATTTTCGCGCGACCTGATCTACGAAGGCCCTCGAGGAGGAACCAGAGGTTTGGGGACGGATTTCAAGCGGCCTAAGAAAGACGAGTCATGGGAATAGATCGTTTTGCAACCGAGTTGTCGCAAGTTTATTATGTAATGAGCGCCGATCGATCCAGTTCCCCGGCCAGACTGACGAGGGATCGATAAAACCGTGAAATCCGGTTACGCCATTAATCCTGTCCCACCGTTCCGCGGCGTATTAATGATTCGGAAGAATTAAATGAGATGAAAATATTCGTGTACAGCCGTTCGAAACGGCTGTGCTCCCTGGGGATATTTACGGCCGTGAAATTTTTAATGACATCACGAACTTGCAGCTATTTAGTCGAACCGGATCGCAACTAGAATCTACTTTGATTTAGGGTTGCCGATTTGGGATCGATTAATCGGAAGATCGATCTTTGGCTCCCAAATTTTCGATTTTTTAGATCGATTTTTGGGAACAGATCGATCTACAGAATCAATCTTCTGGGAACAGAAATCGTGTTACCATTCTCGACGTTTACAGTCATTGGTCATTTTTTACGTCTTTGTTATTAGTGACATTTTTCCGAACTCTATACTAGAGTCTATGATACACTTACATTAGTGAAGTTAGCTACAAACATGACCGTATTATATTTAGAGTGTTTAATGTAAGTTATGTCGCAGTATTGTTATTTATTTTTTAAATGTGTAATATATGTACTCTAGTCGCTTTAAACTTCATTCATTTTCATGAAAAGAGGGATTATTATTCCATTTGATTTAATAAGTTTATTTTATTAAAAATAAATAAAATTGTCATTTGTATGTTATTTGTCGAACATCATTTTAATAGATGTACTCCTAATATACACGTAAAAGTTGAATCGAATTCTTGAAGATCGATTCTTTAGAAGGGGATTTTTTCCTCAACCGATTATTCATCTTGTGATTCGAATCGATCTAAAATATTGGTACTTTCTGAAAAGATCGGAAACCCTACCTTGATTTATCGGACTCTATAGTATGTTCCAATAAAATTCTGCTATCACATCGGTGCACACAATGGGTGCTATAAGGTAGAATGTAGTTTCATTGATAAATAGTGGGAATGACGAGAAATCTTGTTTTAGTTATATTTGTGTTTATTGGATTTGTCAGAAGTCTGTGTTATCTGTCGATTCATTTTTCAGTAACAAAATTTAACTTTAATATTATAGGAAATATGGACAAACTGTCAGATGAAATATGGTCACGTAACGTAAATACTGTATTTCACATTCGTGTTAAAATAAATGCTTCTTAATGCAAAATGTGGACATTTTGTTTTGAAAAAATGTTCATAAATATAATACAAAATATATATGTTGCACAGTTCCTGTTGAACAGTTTTGCTAATCCTTGGTAATAACTGTACGCAACTAAAAGTTCGTAAACATAATTAAAATATTTGCTATATCATCACTGATAAATAGCCAATTTAGTATTGTACATTATCATCACTAGATTGTGATTCTTATGCACCAATATATTATATCATACGAAAATATGTAAACCGGTGGCAAATCGAATTTTTAACCTTTAGAGGACGGGAACGTTCTTTCATGACTTTTTATATTTTCGAGTTGGAACTTTTGTACATTTATTGTAGTGTTATTCTACGACAATTAAGCGACCCCTCTGGAGCCTAAAAATAGGCTCCTTGTTCCCTGAAGATTAATAAAGATTTATAAATTCCTCTTATACGAACTATTTATGTTTATATTAATATATAAACTATAATATAATTATAATATAATGATATTAATATTAAATATTTAAACTATTTATTTTTGTCTATATAAGTCTGTAAAGACGCAAATTTGTATAAATATTAGCAGTCGACTTAGGTATTACATTACAGAATTCGCTCTACAGGTGAACGAAATTGTATACATACTAATTAAATTTAATAGTAATAGAAAATGATAACATTTTGTTAAAACTCAAAACAATTAACGGAACGAAACGAAAATAAGAAATTTTGTTTCAATCGACGAATTATATTTTGTACTTTCATTTGGGGATTGAAGAATATTGATTTCCGCTCTGCGGTGAATAATATTCTGCTACTTTGCATCTGCACAATGCGTTTCGTTGATTAATTATGCATGCCTCGTGTAATAAACCGAGCATATTATTCCGCGCCGAACATTGTCGCGAGAAATGCGATGAAAAGCCAGTGGATAGGAGTTGCGCAATTACGATCCGTCATTTTTATTCGTGTTTCAGAAATATTTTTTACGAGCAGAGATTCGAGAGAGTAGTCAAGTGCAGACGAGACGTGTCAGGCTTGCCTTTCTAGCATTTCCTTAAGAACGACCGCCGTGCTTTGAGGCGTTTCTCTTTTACCCCGAAGCGTCGCGATGCGAATATCAGGGAGCGGTTGCTAACTGAAAATTACTTCAAAGCTTATACGCCTCTGGGGTCTGGAGGCTACTTTAAGAAAATTAATATTTAACGCACAAGGTATTCAGAAAATCATACGAAGTTTCTAATTTGTTTCCCCTTTGGAGTTTCCTTGCATCGAACAAGACTGTGATATAAACAAGAAAAATAAATTGTACTTTATCGATTAGAGATATTCAATCTGTAAACATTTTTATCTAATATTTTGTAATCTTTCAGGTTTTTGTTGCATGTTTTAGAAATTTTAATAGCTACAGGCTACAAGCATTAGATAATGACAGTATAACATAAAATTTTACGAACTTTTTAATATATTATTTTTACTTAATAATATAGCTGGATTCCTTATCAATAAAGGCACATTACCACTTAAACTGTTTTGTTGCCCCTAATAGCCGGTCCAGACGATACGGTCCTTGACCGATTCGGTAAATTTTCCAAATTACAGGGTGTCATGTAACTGGTGGTAGAATTGTGTAGGGGGTGTTCCTACGTGATAAAAGAAATAAAAAATATAAAATAAATTTTTTCATCTGAGAATTCTTTCTCGAGAAAATCGACATTGAATGTCGGCTGCTTCAAGAGTATAACGATATTATGAATGGAACGTAATATTACTGGTATCCTACTCTCTTTCAAGTTTTTGAATTGATTTTTAATGAAATAATAAGTAAAGTATTCTAAATTATATCTCTATATGAGAATTCTTTCTCGAGAAAATCGACATTGAATAACTGCTAGATACGCGTGCAATTGAATAAGACTTGGCTAGAGGGTCTGTTCATTGCATTCCGTTTCTACTTACTTCCATGGCGAATACATGCGGTTCAGATCAATTTTCAAAGTCGAGTTTCTCGGGAATAAAGTCTCAAATGAAAAAATTTAATTTAATAATTTCGACTTATTTTTTCACGTAGAATCATCCCCTACACAATTGTATCACCATTTACATGACACCCTATATTTCGGAACCCCAACGTCAACGGTTCATTTCATCACTTTAACATGAATCGTGTCCTTTAAAAAATAACAGTATTTAAAAAAACAACAAGTACTTTCTAACGTAGCAGTATAAAAGTCGGTGGTTGTTACGGTATGTTCCTTCGTTAACGTATATCGTAATATTTAATTTGTTTATCAAAATTGTTAATGTTGGAACAGTAACTGCTTAAGTTTTTGCTATTAAAACATGAATATTGTCGCGTCTGTCCGCGTGGATTCTCTTTCGAATCCGCCTGGAGTTGTAAATTCCAGGCTCGACCGTCGTGGTACACGTACAGTTGCGACTGTTGCCCGCGAAATTAATCTTAGGCAACTGTTTCAATATTCTTTAAGTGAGAATAACTAATATAATTGCTCGACCGTTGGAGCTGACGAATCGTGAGGTGGATGTAAATTAACCGCACCTACTAATTGTTGTTTCTCTTTTATACTTTAATTGTTGTAAACATTATTTCGAAAAAACACTCGATTGAATAATGCTAATAACCTACAGAACAAAGTAGTTAATTGTTCTTATAGATACGTTCTTCAACGACACAAAGTTTCAAGTTTTTAATATTTTTATCTCCAGTTTGATTTCTACAATATTTCATGTTTCATTTTTGACTGTGAACACAATGCGACGCAACAGGAAACCGATTTACATTTTTATTTAATTTATTCCATTCTACACTCATACTCGGTCACGTGTGTATACGTGCGCGAGTGTGTTCGTTTGCAGTCGGTGGAGCATCGACGATTTTTTGCAGCGAAATGGAAAATTGACACTAAGCTTTTAAGAATGAAAGATACATGCAAATAATCCGATGGTAGAATATGCAAAGAAAAAAGTCGCTGTTCCCTTTTACCTTTAATAATTGGTGTTATTTTTATTTTCATTTGCAAATGTTCTTCAACATTAATGTATTTTTACCGTTCTATTTGTAAGTAGAAAAATCGAGTGCAAATATGTAAATATGAGGTGTACTAGTAAGAATGAATATTAGGTGTACTAGTAAGTAATGTACTATTTCCGTAAATTATAAGACGATATATTGTAAATTAGAAATATCTTTGTGACCTTCCATTTAGTAAAAATGGAGTAGGTTGGTGGAAAATCTTTATGAATATAAATTAAGCTCTATACATATATACATCTTTTATATACAGATTTTTTACTTCCATAGAGACAAACTCTGTTTTTGTTATGAAATGTTGGGTTATTTATTGGTACATCTAAGTTTATATTACGTTATGAACTATTGGAATTCTATTTCTTACACGTTTAATATTTCTAGATGATTTCACTATAAACTGATCTCATATTTAAAGGAAATCTGTAAGATAGAACTTTCAACATGTTCAAATCTTTTTTCTAACATTTACGATAAAGACATTAAATATGATTGCTGTGGAGAAACAAAACGTAATTGAATATGTACATTTACTATTACGTTCCAAATTTATTTCCTGCCTGAACGATTTCATGAAAGATGTCCCCCGTACATGTGACTCTTAAATTTCAGGCCACGAAGAGGTAACAGGTTCGTTCAGAACAGGAAAAGAAAAATGGATGGACGAAGTGGGCACTTGTGCCTTCCTGGCGGAGGAAAAACCAATTTCGAAGATGATCTTAAAGGTATTTCGAAAGAACGCGCGGCTCCCGGGGAGAGAGGAAAGTTTGGCGTGTCGTTCAAACTCTAACGAAACATTAATAATGAAATACTGCAGGAACGGTCAGGGTCGAGAGATCTAACGCAACTGTATATTTAAAGAGGGTTAATAAATAACGATCATTTTTAGCCAGATTCTCCCTCTTTCCCAATTTCGCCCAGCGTTTGCTCTTTTCGTAATGCTTTCTTTCGAAGGACATACGTGACATTTTTCTATTTTATTTTGTCGTATTAAAACTGACTCATCAGACAAGTCTACTTTGCAATTTTATTTTGATGGTTAGGATCTTTGTGATTAATGTTAATAGAAGTGAGATATACTTTGAAGTTCATGTGGATTGCGTTTCAGTAACAAGTGAGCAATAAAAATAAATAAATTACTATTACGCAATAAGGCACAATAAGTTTGAACAATAAGAAACAAAGACTTGCAATGTTCACTGTATACGACGAGTCTAAAGGCTGAAACCTTTAGTTTGTAATAGCAGGTCAATTATGCTTCCTTATTTACTTGTTCGAAATAGTATATAAAAACTATTAGTTCTATGAAACGAGTTCCACGTGCAAACAACAATAGCATAATGATTTAAATAAAAATTAATAATAGGTACATGTTACTGTTACTTAATTGAAACATGTAAATCGTAATTTTCGTAAATGATTTTCAACGACTACAAAGCATATACATCGGTAGTCCAATTATAAGTTATAACATTATAATAACATACAGTTATAATTTATAACATTCAACATTTGTAATAAATAATCAAGAAATGTTTGTAATTCTCATTTCTTAACAATTTCTTCTGTCTCTTTATTCAATCCCAAGTTTTGTTGACTTTACCCGAGAGAAGAAAAGTATTACTTAAATATAATTACGCAAAAAAGGCAATAACTGAATGTATGTAACCAACGCAACGCCCAGTTATAGGATAGTGATCACAATAAATAAATAAATATTAGGTTGTTGTATAATACATGTCAGTTTTGAACTATAATGTTTTAACGATAATGACTTAATTTGAACAGAAGACTTTTAATCGATAAAAAATCCACTTTAATTGATAGATTCTTGCCAACAGGTTATAACCGTACGTGCAATGCAGTTACAATCGTGCGCAATACATGCGTGTAATGCTACAATATCGGTTTTAACGAGATAGCGCGTTCCTAGCTTGAGATGTCTTGATATCTGTCGCAGCAACCGAGGATGCTGCCGATAAATCGGGAGAACTTCTCGGATAAAGACGCACACAAAACCTTCATTACTCTGCAGCACAAAAGACGAAGGAGAGAGGAACACGCACGTGGTCCTAACACCTTTTTCCTGTACCGATAAAATAATTCCGATCGTGCTTATGCTCCTACTCTACCCGTGTTGATAACCACGAAAAAAATATTCCAGAAAGAACCGGCTGAGCATGAACATGGTCAGATCCGTTCTTTCTTACCTGTTCGAGACTGTGAAGAGTCGTTCGTTTCTGTGAATCTCCGAAATTGCGTTGAAAAACGACATTTATTGTATAACAACCATACCTTTATAATCTATTGAAGTGGTGAAATGATGTCACATTTTACTAAAAATTGTTCGGCCTTCTATGGACATGCCATATTATAGTAGAGCTTTCAGTATCCGAATACCCTAATATCCGAATGTTTTATTATCCAAACGTTCTCTAATGCGAACAGAGTGTCTCCTACAGATACCTTCTTCTGTTGCAAATACATTACAATGTATGTAGTGCTTACGTACATTGTATATTTACCCTTGTACTATCGATACTAAATTCTGATCAGAACGGTTTAAATATTCAATTTTTTTTCATCTCTATTTAATCCTCTAATGGCACTACTGTCGCCATGCAGTAACAATTTCAAGCATCCTAAAAAAACTTTAATTCGAATTTTGTTTGGTTTCCAAGAATTTTTTTAAACACGATGAAACTTTCAATGTTAATATTTAACCATAAAAATGTCATTTACACTGTTTAAATTTTATTTCAGAATTTTTTGCGATTTGTTTTAACAAACAGTGTCTAAACAACAGTTGATTGAATATTGGCTTGGGTTAAATTGATCCAGTGTGACACCTACGTATGAAAAGGGAGGTGTGACAATGGAGGGTTAAATAAACAAAGTGTAGTGTCAGAAAAATGACTGTTCTATCATCCGAAAACTTTTATCCGAACACTTATTTCTCCCTATTAGTTCGGATACGAGAAGCTTTACAGTGCTTTTCATCTTCCTTCGTATCCCGTCATATTACATTATCGGCAAAGTCAGAAACTCGTCCGTCATTTGTCGATTCCTCGACACTGTTCTAGCCTCTGAGCAATATCGACGAACTATCGAAGAAGTGCAGAAACGGTATACGTATATTCAAACCGATTTACAAGAAAATATGAGACCCAGGAAACAAGGACACCCGTGGCAACCATCCCCCGAGTGCTGCGGAACGAGGTATTCCACTCATCGGGATTTCTATTGGACTTTTGTCATTCTCTGCCTCAAAGGATCGAGAGGGAACAGCAGTAGCAAGAATCGAGCTGAAAACTTTTTCGTGCCCCGAAGAAATGCAGGCCATCTTTAACAGGATTCTCCTCGTCCATCTCCTTATGTCCGCGGGGCTGCGACCTCTTATCCTTGGATTCCACTCGAACATAGAACAAGGGATCTTGAGACACTTCTTCCGACTGTTTCTCCCCCTTTCTTCGTTAACAATCTATTTCCAACGAAGGTGTGTGTACTCGTCTCGTTAACGATTATTTCCGTTTCACCAGCGCGAATCTGCCTTCCTCGGGCCAAGTAGGTTCAATACGGTTCTCGGTTAAACAAAGAACAGAGACGGGTAAATAGAAACAGTCTCATAAGGAAGGCGATTGTCGCCGCTGTGTTTTATCAAAAGGAAGAATCTCTTCTTTCGGAGAGACGAAGGAAGAAAAGAAGAAAGGATGATCTTCTGACGCGACGAGACGAAGAATATATTAGGTGTGTCGTTATCCGCTGGTCTTCTTATCCTATTAACCTTTATGCATTGTTCAAATCTTATTATAGGATAATAGTATTATTTGATGTCATTAATTGTTATTTGACTGCAGTAGAATGTTGATTATCGAAACACGGGAGGAATCATGAATGTTATGAAGGAATTAGTTTGAGAAAAAAGGGGAAAAACATACCAACCACTACTTTTAAGCAAGTTTGAAATTAATTATGCACTGATTTAACTGATAAGACTCTGTAATAGATTTGAAATACGTAAAGATAACGAAGATGATACTATTTCATCGATTCTTGGTGAAGAATAATAATAAATAGATGAATAAATGGTAACCAGCTGTTGTTCAAACGTTTATTAGCGTTACTAGGCAACTCTACACGTAATAAACTTCAATATTTCAAAATTAATTTATTTCATTCTATTACATATATGAAGATTTTTTCACTCTATTATATGTATAGACGAAGCTTTGGATCTTCTGAACCGATTATCCGAAAAACTGCTTAATTTAATCGATTTTTTGCCAAGTTACCGATTTGCCTTCCTAACTTAAATTAAACGAAACTCAAAATCACATCGAGAAAATACGTTTAGATACTGCTAGATTGCAGTGTGTGTTAATTACTTTTGTCAAATTAAATTATGAATTTTTGTAATCAAAGGTGTAAGTGAAAATGGAATTTAGATTTTAGTCAAATTGATCGAAACAGTGAACGACAGTTAATCTGGTTATTTTTCACTTTAAATGTTAAATACTCATACAGTGCGTATGAACAGCATCTGCGCACAATCGTTTTTACAAATAATTCTGTTGGTTCTCAAAGTATGTTACAAAATTTTCCATTACGTTACTCTATTTTAACTGTAGCAATGTATTTCTTACTATTGTACAGGATCTTACTTGCTTTTGAAGACAGAAAAAAATGTTAGCAGGTAATATTATTTAGTTGGAAGAGACAAATATTTTGATAAACAACAAAATTGGTCAAGGTAATATTTTTTGAAATTTGACAATCATTGATGTATTATTTAAACGAGATTACGTATTTCTACCATTGTGATCTAATAGTAAAGGTCAAAATCAATCCAATGACCTAAATAGTATGATTTTCATGTGACCTTGAAAAATCCTTTCTCGTAGGTTATGACCAGACTGCAGATTTTTATGTAAAGTGATATTCTATAAAGTGATTCATAAAGATTAGAGCAATATTAAAAACTTCATTCTTCTCTGGATTATCTTAATTGTGTTAGAAATAAAATTCGAAGCTCGTTACATCTGATAAAAATTGTTTCTTTTCTTGCACTTCATAGCGTTCTGTAGCCTATAAATGCGTAAAATCTGCAGTCTAGTTATGACAATTTTGCAGTACATATTTCAAATAAACATTATATATCTATTTTCCGTGCAAATGGATGTGGCCTACAATTTTTTCCCCATTTCTTTTCCATACTACACGAGACACTGTTTTTATCGACGTTTCGAGAAAATATGTCACACCGATATTCCAAACGAAACAGGGTGGATGCTGTTTACTCTCGAGTAATTCTTAAATTTATGTCAAGACCCTTGGCGCTTCGATCGATCAAGTTTGTTAAAACTTCCAGTTGATGTACAGTTATATTCCGTTTTTATGTCGGTTGCTTGAAGAGTATAACGATATTATGAATGGAAGGTAATATTACTGGTATCCGACTCTCTTTCAAGTTTTTGAATTGATTCTTAATGAAATAACAAGTAAGGTATTCTAAATTACATCTCTTGTAATTCATTTCTCATTTAAGGACGCAATAGATCTTAATTTTTTTACTTTGAAAAACGTTCATACTTTTAACATAGTTTACTTAAAACTAAACAGAAAAAAGAAGATTATTATGGAGCCTTTATAACTATCGAAACGTTGCCTTTAATTGCAGGTGTAATAAATACTAGTTAAGAATAATTCTTCTGGAGAATTGAAAATGAATGTACTACCATAAAATGTAATCGGTGGATTGCGGATTGCATACATTTAGCGTAAACGTGAATGTGCAAAGCACGATACAACAAACACGTTAACGAAGGTCAGTATAAATTTTAATATTTTATCTAACTTTCAACAAGAAACATAACGAAGTTTTAAAGCACATTCCTTTAAACTGCCCCAAGTATACTTTGTCTCGTTCGAAATTTCAAGTTAAAGAAACTCTATATGAAAATCTCAATGATAACAAACAAATTTCAAACGTATCCTTCTTCTTAAAACACTCAATCTTCTATATTATCTAATTCTTCATAGTGCAACCATCATACGGTATCGTCGCTAACAACCAAATATAAGCAGTTGATGCGACGTTACAAGTTTAAAATAAAAAATAAAAAAATAAGTCTCTAACTTAATTGTAATTTAATAAATTAATGTTGCGAAACGTTTCCACATTAGAAGTATTAACATTTTATGCTACTAAGTTTCGGTTATTTCCGCATAAATTAATAATTGCTAACTGAACGGTGCTTTTGTCCACGTTTCCAATTGTTAACTCTTTTTTCAATATTTGTCGTCCGTCCACGAACGATCTGTACGCGGCATATGAGACGAATAGAAATAGCGAGCATTGTTCTCCGAGCTCGAAAGCAGGTAATTCGATATCCGATGTATCGATAGGATAAGTAGTTACTCACCCTGCAGAAGCTGGTGACGCGGGAGATCTGAAACAGAATGCAGAAAGGAGAGAGATCAGTCGTCGGAATCCGGTAAGTAGCACATGAATAACATAAATAATTGATATGCAACTTCAACTGATTCCAATGTACACATTCAACCCTTAAGAGGTACCTATAGATGGAATTTCACCCCATGCGAATTTTATTTTAATACTATTAAAAAACGTAACAACTGTTGATACTGATGTTTTAGGTATTTATTCGTAGTATCGATAGTGATAATATTATAAAATAAATCACATTTCTTTCATATTTTGTAATAAACGTAATAAATAACGTTAGTTTGGGGTTATTTTTATAGTAGCTTTTAAGGGTTAAAGAAGTTATGATTATTAACATACTGTCGCGTCGGCGAGAGACGTAAATCATTGTTTTTAATTTGTCAAACATGAATCGATGTTATTAAATTTTCAGACTTTGAATACGCGAGGCAACAAATCACATCTTGTACGTGCAAAAGCAATTTTTAATGAAAGATTGCGTTTTATTAAATTTTTACATTGTTTTGAATAGGTGCATTTATATTTCACATATGTATCATATATACCGAAAATGTGCGGGAACTGAAGCTCGATTCGTTTGGCAGTATACAGTCAACACTGTGTTAAGTATGTAATAGACAAACATTTAGAAGTATTTAGAAACTGTACAAGTATTTCTTCAACCTTCTTATTGATGACTCAAAATTTCCCATCAGTTTAATCTCAATCAATAAATGTACTAATATTACGTCGTACCATATGAAATTACTATTTCTATAACTAGAAAAACGGAGCCTTTAATATTCAGCCGTTGAGGCTCTTTTTTATTATTCAATAATGAACAATACAATAATATATAAAAATACTAATATATATAATAAATAATTAAAAACTTAATACTACTATTTTACTAATTAAATAAACTGTAAAATATTTTACAATTATTAATTTCAACTATTCTGTACTGACAGTCTCCGAGGCTCTTCTCCATTCCATCGTTATGAATGTTAACAGTAAAAATATAGTTCTCTTTAACTTTAATCCTCACACATCATTGAATAAACTTGTAGACTCGCATAAGCTTCTTCAGTCTAGTATAACTATAATATAATTTATTTCGAATTAATAGAAAATATCGTGACTTTTGAACACAGTTGTACGTACGCGTAGATTTCTGCTCAGAATAGTCTCGTTTGATGTGAGGTAGGAGAGGCGGGCCCCGAATTGAAATTCAAAAGTCGTCTTCGCGCCGGAAGCATCGACGTCGAACGTGGAAAGAAGCATTCGTAGCTGATCGCGGGCGAGTAGACAGAGCGAGAGAGGGCTCCGAAAAAGTTTCACCGCGATTATCATAAGAACTTTCGCGACAGTAAAACGGGTTACCCCCCTCAGCTTGCTTGTGGAGGACTGGGGGGGGGGGCGAGTATTTTACGTATTCCTCGGCGTTTCGAGAGCCGAACTTCTGTGTACAGCGACCGAATTAGATCCTGACCCAACTTCCCTCTGTCTTCTCCCGCCGTTTTTGCATTTTCCCCGTACTTCTAGCTAACGACTTTACTTTTTTAAATTCCCCACCGACTCCGTGGCTGCTGTTCCTGGACCTCAGCGTTAGACATTGTGCACAGTGGATTTTTTTAAACGTGCGGGTACAACTTCGAAATTATTCCCTTTTTTGGTGCCAGTATCGTTAGTATTTGTACGAGCTGACAGAATAGATGTTTACACACACGACGATAATGTCTGCTAGGTATTATTTATTTGCCTATGTGACTGAATTTGTTAAGAATTGTAAATGGAACATTTTTGTGAGTGGATAACTTTAAAGGAGAGTTTGAACAATCCGACGAACATACTACAGTTATTAGTTTTCCTGAAACAAGCCAAACTTTACCAAAAACTATTATCGTAATTTCAAATGCAATCGTAGTCGCTAATAGTAATAATCCTGGTGGTAGAGGATGATTCTATAGTTGTATTTGTAACAAGATTAGTGGATGGATTTTGATTTGTATCATTGACAGATACCTTTTGTAGATGATTATAAATTGTAAAAGAGACTAGATAGTTTAAATTGAATAGAATTGTATTGTTTAATTATAATCTTCTTGGGAGTTTCACTTATTGATTACACTAAATCTTCTGGTATTTCAGGTTTATTCATTTAAGAGGATACAGGAGAATTGTTTAGAGATTTTTTAATTCTCTAAACAAATTGACATTTGGCTAATATTAGGAAATTGCAAATATTTATATGTATATGTGCATTACGTACGTATACAAAAGACACACTACCTACAGCAGGCATTAAGAAATTCTGAAATAATTTCTAGATAAATTGTAATCGTATAAACACCCTTGATAGAAAAAATATATACCTATTAACGCCTGTTTTTATATATGAGTCCAGAAAAATATTAATTCAAATGAATATTCATAATCCACTAATTAGAAACATTAATTAAAACCATTGAATAATATCACTGTGTTACATATTATACAGATTATAAATATTATAATTAATGATACAGATTCCATGTTCCATAACTTAGTTAATATTCATCAAATTTTGTTTCAATGAAAAGCAAATCAAAGCTTATACGTTCTACTTATTAATCTTTTCGTTTGGTTTTATTTAACTCCGTGCTCAAGGGATAAAATCTTTCTTTACAGAAAGGGTTGAACAAAAAGGTCAAAAAGTAGGATACACAAGCTTTAATTTTGCTTTCCATTTAAACAAATTTTGATGCATATTAACAAAGTTATGGAACATTGAATTTCGAAAATTTGTTACTAGCACACAATGGAGGCAATATTTTTTGTCAGTAGTGCACCTTGAACAATGGTCTCTATGTGAAAATGCATTCAACTGTAAACTTGCACAGATTGAATTTGACAAGAGGAACTAGTTTCGTGTACAGACAGCATATTAAAATTGAGCTCGCAAGGATATCGAGCAAAGTATTAATTTAATGTAAATGAATTCTGCATGAAACAAAATATCGGCTCTGCATGGATACTTTTGTGTGTTTTCGTTCTTTTCACTGATAACGAATATTTCCTTACAGAATAATTTTTCAAGTAAACGCATCCTGATTCAATCAAGGTTTCCATTAATAAAAGTTATAGTAAGTATTGATAATTCTAACATTGATTAATAGAACGTTTGACAGTCAGGTAAGAGGTCAATGTCTTACAGGTAAAAATGACGCAGTTCTGCCATCGAACTATTAACCATTTGCCCACTGGCGCTGCTATGGTCACACAAATCACCGTAAAATCTTATTGATCCAATACAACCTAAACTAACGAATAAAATTTCAATTACAACCATTTACAAATCATTATTGGTAAAACACAAATTATTCAATTCTTCCTCAATCTTACAATGGTTAGCCATTCAGAATGAAAGAGTCTCGGAGCGCAAAAGGTTAAATATTCTTTTGTGAGAAATTGTATTTCAAGATCGTTTCGTCGATTATACACAGGAAAAGAGAATTATGTAGCGAACCATTTGACATATTAATTTTCAATGACTTTGGTATCAGCGTCGCGAAAACAAAAGAACGCTGGAATATTAGATATTAAGGACGTATTGATCCAGAGAAATTGGTTTCGATCGACCCCTATTTCCAACAACGACGCTGCTCCCGTAAAATAAATTATCCTCAGCTTCAGCCCTCTCCCGCGATCGTGACAAATAAGACGGCATTAAGCTTGGACGAGACGACTGGCGCTGCGGCGAACTTTAATTTAACGAATGAAATCTGTTAGGTCAAGGTCCAAACACTTCTCAACTTCGAATGGAAGTTCAATTACCGGTTGACATTCTGAATTCGTATCTGTCGCGATTTACCCGGCAATTATTGCTGAGAAGGGATATTAGAACTGTAAGGGAATATATGTACATCAATGGGTCGACTGTATGATCAATAAGTTGCAGATTTTATAATTAATATAATTTTATAAGACACGATTAAACAATTTATAAAATGTCTTTTAGATATTTGTTACTAGTAGAAAACTACATAATAATTAGACCATGATTATTGTGCGTTTATATCTGTTGTAAGTGTAGGTAGAAAATACAACAAAATAAAAAATACCGTAAAACTTAACCCAGACTTTATTTTCCTCGTTACCTACAAGACCCATTCATTGAAGTTATAAACAGTTCTTTATGTTCTGTTTCATAATTTAGTCACAAATAAATGAATTTTGATCTGGATATCTAGGATCTAATAATAGTAAATGATCCTATGATTCTTCTTTTCAATTTTATGTATTCATAGCATATACCCACAATGGCTAATATGCGGCTCATGAGCCGTACGCGGCTTTTCTAGACCCTTACTGCGGCTCTTGTTTGCTCATACAATATCTTTTTATAAACTTGACACATGCTACATACACGTATATAATATTTTTGTAATTTTGCTGATTTTACTATGCAGTGTGATATACACACGGATTGTACGGCTAACTCACAATTTAATATGGTTCAATAGATGATGCGGCTCTTGAGTATTTCTGATAGGGGATATGACGCTCCTATCCTAACAAGGTTTGGCCACTACTGCCGTATATGTTCACTTAAATCCTCGATATAATAAAATGTTCAATAAAATTTAATGACATTTTTATTTTATGTACAATCAAATAGAACTTTGAATAGAACAAACAAACCGACTCCAGTTTTTGTCAAATCTGTTTATGTAAACACCAACGGCCAATTCTCATGTAACGCCAATCTTCTATTCTATTATCATACATTCTGATGGTAAATATACATATGAAATACATGTATTTCATTTTCTCCTTATAACTTATCGATAATACAATGAAAACTTCAGAGACAAGATCAATAGAGCTGTTACCCCGTATATTTTTAATTCATTTAAATACCCTTTTTGGGGGAGGATTCTCTTTTTACGCAAAATAAATTCTTCATAGAAAGAACGAATTTACGTTGAACACCTGTCTATGTAATTAAACTGAAAAAAACACTTGAAACTTTAAACATTATAAGGGTGTGAATTTGAATTACTATTACACATATGAAAAAAATATACATTAATTAATAAAACATTTGCGTTCGTAAGATTCCATTTTTATGTTTACCCTATATCTTTATGGACGACGGTATTTTATAATAAAATTGTGACAATGAATACATCGTGAGTACAATAATAACCCAAAATTACACCGGTCCGAGTTTTTCCAACTCTTGAAAACTTTGGGGAAACTCTTGGAACACGGGAAATGAATGTTCACCCTCGCGAAATAATCGCGCGTTTCGGTTGCTCTCAACGAACGATGGATTGCTCGTCTAGTCATTATCGTCGAAACTTCCAGATTTTCATCGACTACTAGGAGAAATTTAAGCATCGAACGGTCTACCTATGCTACCCGCCTCAACCAACGGAACTTGACTTATTCCTGGCGTCCCGTTGATACCACCGGCAGGCTAACTTGGCGAACCCCATTGTTCACCTCTGATCGGTTATCCGCTTCACTAGGCCCCGATTAAATTCACTGATGAACCCACGACGATAAAGTTCGGTCAAGTTCATCACGCCCCAGGGAGGATTTCCATTAGAACGTGGGAATCCGTGAAGGATTTCAGAAATTTCTTCCCGTCCAATATGCATTCTTATTGAACGCTGATGTTACGATATTTCGACGAAACTGGGCTTATATTTTCGGATTACGTGACTGTTATATGGAAAAAAAAGAAACTGCTTTTTTTTAGTTGAAATGCTGGAAATTATACAAGGTAATCTGTTATGTCATATCATGCTTAGGTGTTAGGTGTACTAATAAGTAATTCACTAGTTCTTGAAAAAATGTGCCTATGTTTACACATAGAAATAGGAGTCAAGGATCTATACCATCTTACTTTTATTGATAACGATTTTACAGCAGCTTATACATATATCTCATTTCAGAGATGGGCAAAGTTATTATCTAGATAAATAGATTTGAATAACGAATGAAAGATAAAAAAAAGTACTTTGTTATTTTCAATTGATTAAACGTGGCCATTCCAAGTTTTATAGTAAAATAATAATCCTTCTTGAATGCCGAAACCTTGGCAACCAATTATGTATTTAATCTCATTAACTGTTTAAAAATCAGGATAACACTCTTAGATACTGCTGTTTTTCACTATTGTTCGAATAAAATAGTGCCCAACTCTGCCCCATTTGTTCTCAGTAGGGAGTCGAGAACATATTTTTATTTCAAAGCTTTTACGTTCTGTAATTTAAAAACATAGTGAATTATCTAGTGATACATCTAACATTATAATAACAGCAGTTATAAGTGTACATATGTTAAACTTTGATCTTGGTAATTATAAATTAATACCATCTGTACTGGACATACGATGTGTCGACAAAGTATTGACAACCTCGGGTCTCTTATTGTAAATATATAAAACAGAGGAAAATATGTAGGTATAATATATTAATATAGTAGAGTAAAGTAAAGGAAATTGTGATAATATTATATGAGATATGTAAATTCTTTTTTAAAAAGCAGGTGTATGTCAATATATTTCCTACTTACGGTATATGTATAACTGTATCAAGTATAATAAGGACGTATTATCATAAAAGAAATTCTTATAATAATGAACATAAGATGTTAATAATAATTCATATTACAGTAAAGTATTTTATAATACACTGTCCTTCTGTTTGAAAGTTACAACTAATGAAATGGAAAATGCAGATATTAAAAACTTCTTGTACCTTAAAATTATATTTTATAAAGAAGGATAAATTAGATTTCAAGTGAACGTCGTTGAGCAAAGCAAGAATTTACTCAGTTTTCTTAAATTAATTTCAACTCAGGAGAATGTAACGAGCAAGAAAACATGAAATAGTTTAATATTAAATGGTTTGAACAAAGGGATTATGGGAAGGTTGTCGAAGCTATTCGTTTCAAGGGATATTTTAAAAGAAAAATAAGATGCACGATGAAAATCAATCATAATGTGACGAAATTAAATTATGAAGCTGAAGTATTTCAAGAATATAACAACATTATGTAACAGTATTTAACATTTACGTGACTTACATTATACGTTATATTATGCAACTGAAAGAGATTCAGATATTAGAATAAGGATAGACCGCGGCATTATATTTCCCACAATAAACATTATTAGAAACCTGTAATTTTGAAATCGAAGTGCCTACTGATTAAAAATTTTTTTTATTTTACTAAAGAAGTTAAATAGGGTATACTGATTTTCCAGACCAAACAACAAATGTGAAAGTAACTTATCGTTCAAATACTGTAAACTAATATACAAGAACAATGCAAAAATAATACAAACAGAAATTGTGTTTACCCATAATTCGTGTCAAAGTTGATTTCGGTAACCTCTAGATCCGGCTTAAAAATTTGACAATATCTCTATCTAAAATATTATGTGCAGTTTTTTTACATAAATCACCGAATTAATCTCTGTCCATTAAAATTTCAATATTTCTTATTTGTAAAATAATCGAATCTACAAATTTTTCGGTATCTATCGATGTTTCTACTGAATTCACCTTCTCTAAATTAACCCCTTATCTTATAACATCGAGTCAGACACGTGATAGCGATTTCAATATGAGTTTAGTAAACACGTACAGTATTCGTCTTTTTTGAGTCGACGTGAAATATTGTTTCGTTGGTATTAATATTTAATGTTCAGAATAAATGTAACACTTGCCATAAGAACAAAATTCCTTTTGTATCTGGGAAAATATTAACGATAAAGTAATTCTTGAGAGTGAAGCCGTAAAAAAAAAGTTTGTGTTACGTCAAGCGTTAACCCCTTGCCATACGATTTCTTTTACGACTTCACTCTGAAAAATATCCTTATTTTATTCTATTCTTATGGCAAATGTTACATTTATTCGAAACCTTAAATGTTAATACCAGCGGAACAGTATTTCATGTCGACCCGAAGAAAACGAATAATATACATGTTTACTAAATTCAGTTTGAAATCGTTATCACGTGTCTGACTCGATGTTGTAAGGCAAGGAGTTAATAGCAGTCGTCTTTCTGTCGGTGGTTCAATTCTCCATAAATAAAGTTCATCTATCAAGGGAACGTTTTGTACTGTTACATCGGAAAATGAAGAATCGTGTGTGCGTTTTCCAGTCCACTTAGCTTTTATTAAAAGTGAAAACCCGTAGGTGCCCGTTCTCTTTACTTAGCCAAGATACAAAGCATCAAAGTTGGTAAAATGGGCAATACCTACTGTATCAACGAACCGGGATAAGACAAAAAGATTGCTTCTATTTGATTTTTTTAATTAGAAGTACCCTTGAAAAATCAATTCCTTGGGCTAAAAACTGTATTTTGTCAATATTATTATTCAATATGTATATTGAATCGTAACAATATTCACAAAACACAGTTTCTTAGCCGAAGTAATTGATTGTGGAAGAATACTAATTCGTCATTTAATACACTAACACCCATTTTACCAACTCTATTTTCACTTTCAATAACGATTAGGTGGACTACAAAACGCACACTAGATTTTTCATTTTTCGGTGTAACTGTAAAAATCGTTCCCTTGTGAGTGCAGAGAAACTTATTCTAACTGACCCATAGCTCAGAAGCACAACATCAAAACGAAGAACATTAGACGTCAATTCAGGCAGCGGTCTGTATCAATCACACGTAATCTAATGAGAGACATATAGTCTAAATTCAGATTGATAGTGATCGGACCGTACGTTTGACCGCTAATGTGAATCTGGCTTTACGGGTTCGATTTTTGGCGTTGCATATACAGGGTGAACCACGAATCGTGATCAGTAGAGATTACTCTGTTATTAGCAGTCCGACCGAAAATGTTTTTTTCCACAATGAATTGTGGATACATGCGAAGTGCATTGCAGCTGACGAACACCATTTTGAACATCGCTTAAATTAAGTTAAAAGTTATGTTATGATACTTACCGAATTCGTCTTGAAATCCTCTAACAGATAGGTGTAAAAAAATTATAGGTATATTTGCAAAAAATTGAAGGTGACCTTGAAAAATCATGAAAAAAAAGAGTTGATAAAAAATTTGCTATAATCACGTTAAAGCTCTCTTGAAACCATGCTATAACTGGTAAAAACATTTTCGATTGGACTGCTAATAACAGAGTAATCTCTACTGATCACGATTCGTGGTTCACCCTATATATCAATTGAAAGGATTCTACGCAAAAATCGATTTTACCATATCACTATATTTTGCTTGAGATTCATAGCTGCAATAATATCAAGAAAATGAAGTCATTGTAAGGCCTTTTACCTGCGATTTAAATTATACTCCGTCAAAAAGTAAACAAGTGTCCGGACACTTTTGAGATAGTACCCTATGTCTCGAAGATGGTGTTTCGTTTCGTCTTCGCACGAAAATGGATTTTCCTGGGGGGAAAACGGGCGGAGATGGCACGATTCGATACGGAATTGAAGGAATTCCCGAGTTTCCAGCGTGTTGCCGGTGTGTGACGGGAAGGGCGGTTTAGAAGGAAGGCTCCTCTCGATGCATAAGTTCCAGACTGCCTCGTGCTCGCTGATTTATAGTTGGCCAAGCTTGGCCGACGAATATATACGTTCCCGAAATATCTTTCTCTGGGGTATGCGTCCCAGCGCGCGGCTTTAAGTGGCTGTTTCCGGTCGTCGCGCTTTTCTTTGGGCGTAAAGAAGGTGGAAAGAGAGGGGCAGAGGGGGGAAGCATGGTATGCACAGGGCGAAAAAGTAAGAGAAAGAGGGAATTGCCGTTTCTGGTTCGAAGAACCTGTAGCGGACCAATGACACGCGAAAGATCGTCCGCAGTCGGTGTTTCGGCGAAGCTATCGATTACGATTTCCTTAACCCTCTACGACCCAGTGTAACTTTAAAGTAACATACCAGTTTCACAATTATTGTCACTGGAGCAATTTACAGTTACTGAAATCGTGAAGGTGCATTGTCGGAATTTCTGTTGACTTTTAATTTATACATTTTTCTTTAATACAATTTACATTATACTCTATCGTAAAGGTATGCATAAGTATGCATTGTATGAAAAAACGTTTTATAGGAAAGTTGTATGGTTTGGAGGGATAGAATATGTAATGCATATATTTTTTTTGTAAGTGGAGGCGATTCGGAGATTTGAAGGTCAACTTCGTTTTTCCAAATAGAATGCTGTATTTTTTATGCCAAAATATCGAAGAGTGTTAAATTTTGAGTAAGAAAGTACTGACCTTTATTAGCCGTAAACGTAATAATTAATGAACAATTTCACTTTGTTTCTTGAAAATGGTCTGTGCGTAATATCTGATTTCCTTCTAAATAAATATTGAATTTCTCAAATACAATGATTCATTGTCCCGTGGCGGTAACTAACAGTAGGTAAGCTAAGACAGAAATGATTCTAGCCACTGAAAGCGAACGCAATGTCGTGTCAATTACATTATAGGACCTAACTGTGACAACCAAATGATGTGACCTTATAGCACGAATACTGTACCATTAATGTACACCCAAGACTATTTAAATATTCCATTCTTTCATAGATTCATTTCATAGAATTCATCGACAATAGTCATTCAACATACAAAGGACCTGCAACTGATAAAACTACGTTCGTCGAAATCGTTAACTTGAAGGTTAAGAGCTGACTGTGGATTCCCGTCGAAGACCCGGAGCTACTGACATTCCTTCAGCAGGCATAATCCCGGTTAATGGCACGGCACTTCGCGGTTACGTTCGTTACAAACGGCAGCCGCAAATTCTTGATGACGTATCACATGCAAACGGTTCGATCGATACGTGTTCGCGCATAACTGTTACAGCGGGCACAAAGAGACAGCTTAATCGTGATTATCTAATCTGGATTCGCGCGACCTGGCTGGAGAGCTTGGAAATTATGCAGGTGTTGTTCGATCGGTTGACGTTCTTCTGTTACTTCATACCAGGTGTCTAATTAGAATGGAATACTGGCACGGTACTGAACAAATCTTTTCAGATGAACACATTTCATTGTTGCATTTTGAATAAAAATATCATTCCGTTTAAATTAAGTATCTATAATTTTTTAATCTTTTAATTAAGTAACTATAATAAAATCATAGAAATCATTTTAGTGAACTTAATTCTTCAGCTATAGCAGAGATGGCATAGAGGTGGACAGAGTTTGGTAAATAAATTGAGCAGAACAGCGAAGAAGAAATGTATTTACAAGTAGTTTTGAATAAGGCGATAGCAATATGCGTTGAAAAATATTATTTGAGATCCATGATACGCTTTTTTCGTACTGTATTTCGTATACACAAGTTCAAAAGCAATAAAACTGATAAAAACTGACATCTTCATGATACTGACTTGACGACACACGTGCTATTAACATATTCGCACACTGTAATTGGCAACGTAGTCCAACGTCATTTTAAAATCTTTAACTGAGTGCCGCAGACGTAGTTCTACATCATTTCAAAATCTGTAGCACTCATCACCTGTTTCTCTTTAGCAAGCTGATCATTGAATGTAAATTTATCTTAGGTTGGACATTCTCTTTACAGAATAATTAGCTAGAGCTGTTCAACGTTTTGAAAACGTGAATTTTAACCCGTTATACTTTTATACAGCAGAACCTTTTGGAATTCAATTATAGACTTTTGAAAACTGTATACGATATTCTGCTAAGTGTCTCGCCTAAAAACCGTCGCCACAGTGGTACGAATCGCGGAAAACGCGATAATAAATCCGTACGTCTACATTTCACTGTTTATCATTACAAAAATCATCATTCGGGGGTTTTCGGGGTCACACAATCTGATTTTGAGTTCAAAAATTTTGTTATACTAAAGTTATACTAAGCCCAGTAGGGGAGGGGGGATGTCGATAAAATCATTTTATAAATTGTTTAACAGTGCTGTCTGATTTGTTTGTAATATTTTAAATTAATTACAGCATCAAATTTAAAAAAGACTAACAGAGGTAGCGTTTGTCTGAGAGAGAAAGATATTGAGCGCGCGGATACTAAGAAGTCAATAGTTTGTATAAATTCACTCTTCAGATATTGAACAATTTTTCATTTACTTATAGAATGAAGTGATGCATTCATTTTATGCTATTAAAGTATATAAATAGTTGTAAATAACAGAAATATAAGAAATTATGTGACTATTGTACTTAACCGTGTGTTACATTTTTTGGAATCGAGTTAAATCCTTGAACTTTATATTATTCGATAGCCTATAGTTAAGGAATGTAACTGTATGAGCTGAACTTGCGCATCCCTGCGACTTAGGAGTAATAACCAATTATATTGGTAACAATCACGCGGCTGGGCGCGACGCGTAATAAGTATCTGTGCCCGGCCAACATGTTTCTATATTCCCGAAAATATTCAGGAAAGCATAATTAAGTAAAATAAAAAGTAACACTAATGAGTATACAAATATACAAGTTCACGTTAACTTACATTTTATTCTAAGACTGTGTGCTCCACTTCTTTTGTGTTCTCCTCTAATTCTACTTCAATTACTGGAAATACAATGCGTACAAAACAGATAAACCAAACAAAGAAAAGAATTTTCAATTCTTTCATTTATTGCTGTCGTATAATTGGTACTACATGCCTGTGTCAGTGCAGCAGTCATGCAAGTTCTTATTCATGGGTCTAAAGTAATACAAGATATAATACTCCCAATTGGAGAACTTTCAGAAGAAGCAAAGGATTTCCGCGATTCGTATCACTGTGCGTCGGCTGCGAATGTGTTAATTCTATCATTACCATTTTCCAACTACCATCAACCTCATAAAATAAACACACTACCAAAAATGCTAAACGGCCTATTAATTCTTCAGGCAGTATTTATTAATAATTAATATAAGCAGTATTTTCAAGCAATTAAGGTCTACCAACGATCCCTCTTCGGCATCCTCGGTTCACGCGGAGCGAGACACGTGGCACGCGGCGCGTAAAACATTCGCCACGCGGTGTCTAATCCCGTGCTACCATCGTCGTTTCAACCCTTAACGAGCAAAGCAGCGGCTTGTCTAGAATCCACCTACGTCACCACGGTGGGGGTGTCTAGACACCCAATCTCTTTTCCGTCTCTGTTGCGCGCGCGGCGCGATTTACATTAACGCCGCGTGTTCGCCCCCGGAGCGGAAACCGGAGCTACCCCGCGGGCTACGACACACCGTCGAGGGACAAGATTCGAGAATGCCTAGCGTATTTTCTTGGCTGAATACCGTAGGAAGGTGGCTGTCTACGCGCCTTCCAAGGCGTCGCCATGGGTGGTCCTGATAGAAGGTTTGAAAGAGCTGAACGAACGAGGTTCTTGTTAGGAAGGGGAGACCTTCTCCCTATTGTCGATACGTCGACGGAAATAAATTGGGATAGTCGTAACGAGTGTGTTAAACAATGTTGAAAAGAGGCAGCTGACACCGCTGCTAAAGAAGCAATATATCTCGCACCAGATGACAAGCGAAAACGAATCCCACACCAACACGTCATTGTTGCATTACACCACACCGAAAAACAATCATGGAACAACATATCGACGTGCGTTACGAATATTAGCACGTTTCATTTGTCTTACGAAGACTGGCACTTCGGACTTTCTGACCACGAAAAGCAGCACGTTTCGATTGTGGTCTCGAAAAGTAGCACGTTTCAATTCTAGCTACGAAAACCATCACATTAAATAGGTTACCTAGCATTCTACTGCAAACATAAAAAGATAAACGTTTCTTTTTAATGAAATAGACGTTTTCCATCCTTTGAATATTTTGTTCAAAATTCACCGGATTCAAAAGGTTAATAAAAAAAAATGTACTAGCCTTCGTAGGACATATGCAACATGCTACTTTTCGCCACAGTGTTCGACATACGCTACTGTTCGTGGCGAACTCTGAAACGTGCTTGTTATCCTAGTGAATGTCAAACATGCTAGTGATCGTGGGAAACGATAAAACGTGCTTCTTTTCGAGATAGATTGAAGTATGCTGGTCTTCGTAAGACAAATAAAACATGCTACTTTTCGTAACGCACGTCGATATGGAGGATCTCCAAAAAAATAAAAACACACGACATAACCCTAGACTTCTACCAAACAATGCCTAGCAACAACATGAAAAGAAAAGACAAAATAATCCTGATCAGGCTTAGAACAAGACATTGCAAACTCACACACGAATACCTACTAAAAAAAACAGAACCACCAACGTGCAACGTCTGCAAACAAACCATCACGACCAACCACCTACTATTCGAATGCAGAAGATACCACACCCAAAGGCAGAAATTTAAAATAACATCAACTGAAGCTCTGACATCACAGAAACAGATAGAGAACACAATATATAACCGGATAAAAATGTAAAAAACAGGTCCTAGCTGTCGCTAATGACCTGAAGGTCGATGCGACGTAAAACCCGTAATAAAAAAAAAAAATATTGAAAATATAAAGATTGAAGGGAGCATAGAATTAAATCGGAATTGTGTTTGTCTTTGGCGAAAAATGGAAATTTTCCGGTGAATTTCTTATCTTAAGAAATTGTTCGACTATGAGTAAGATGTTTGGAAGGATCTAAGGGCGTTTACGGAAGGATGTTTTTGCATTTATCGGACAGACGATACTCTAAAAGCTAGTACAGTTAAGTTTTTAATAAGGTCTTACCGAGGTTTCTATTTTCGTTCGCGTTCATGATTTCTATCGTGACGGCCAGTGTTCAAGTACGTCATAAATACATCCAGAAATAGTTGGTAGGTACGTATTTGTACTCTAATTGTCACGTTGGGAACCATGGACGTTACACCGACGACACTACAACACCTACGAACAATCGGGCAGTATCACTTGTATTTAAGTCATGTGATAAACTTCAAAAGTAAATAACTTAATAACTTTTTAGTGCCTGATTGAGTATCTGATTGTAATCAGAGACGGTTTTATAAAATGTCTTCTAAACTTCTGAATATCTTAACACCAAGTTATTGGGCAATCGAAATACTCCTATTCTGACCGATTAGACAAACATAGATAATTTTACTTTCATACTTTTCTGAAACTCATAGTTTTCTCCTTCTATAATACACCAAGTGCTGTTTTAGATCAGAACATACAACATTGTGGAAGGAAATGTAGAAATTGGCACCTGGGTATTCGGCTACCCGTTTGCCTACACAAGGGTTAAGGGGTCTTATCTGGTTGAGATGAAAAGAAGCGACATTTTCGGAAATTTTCAGGGAAAAGCGCGTGTATTTATTTTCACTATAGCTTTTGTATTTAATAAGGGCATATTTAAGAGTATTTTGTTAAATTTTCATGAAAAAATGTTGATTCATTTAAGAATTATGCAAGATTTCCTGAAAGACCTTTTTAATAAGCTGGTTCGCGGTGACCACTCCCGGTCGAAATTAAGTCATCTGACACTCAAATTTCAGAAAAATTTACTTAAAAAATTAGTTTCTCTAGTATTTAGTTGAAGTATTTTAGAAAAAAATCATTTTCGACAAAATGATGGTCATTGAAAGTTAAATGACTGATTTTCATTTAAAACTTCGTTTTAAAATTACAAACCCGTACAGTAGACCTTCTGTTGCACTGATCGCCTTCAGAAAGTGAATTTTATGCTGCCGAAGTTTTCCGTCTATGATATTTTGCTTTAAAATATTTGCTGAATTTTTACCTCGTACCATCCGAGAATGGATAAAATGAAGCCTATAATATAATGTTCTCGTGAAGTTCTTGTTTTGGATTACAATTTATGGTTCTGAATGAAACGTCCGAAAACTTATTTTATATTTTGTGATACGTAGGTAGCTCTGTGTAACTTTCATGAAAGCTTGCGTCACAATAATATGTAGTAAACAGTACAAAGGGCAGAACTTCGGTAAGATCACCATAGCAACAAATACAACGAAAAATGTTTTTGTCTGAATTCATTTGTTTGGTACTGTATATTTATAAATCAATATCTTGAGTCCAACGAATATAATCCCAATTAATCGGAATCACGTTATAGCGAAGAAGCACGGGAAATCAGCAAACAATTATTTCCTCCCTTGAATTTCTCGATAACCTTAGCGATCCTTTTGGCCATTACTCTACTACAGCCTTTAAAGAATCCGCCACCCGAGGTTTCCTCCAATATCTCAAACGAGGCTTTTACCAGGCGATACCTACTGCGTTTCGTCTTTTAATCGTTCGCCGCCCTGCACTCGTTTCCTTTAATCGCTTTCCCTCCCCCATTCATGCGGCTGAAACGCGTCTCGGCCGGCTGGAAAGGACGTGGAAGAAGCTGAAAAGACGAGCGACTAGGAAATGCCCACTCGAGGAACTCATTCAAACGTCTGCCTGACGGCCACGACATCCAGAATTCTTTCGACGGATGAAGCGAACCGAACGAATCGAGGCTGTTCCAGTATCCGGTCACGAGTGAGAGCCACATTTGTCGAGTCTATCGCAATTAACACTACGACGACCGCCTAGTTTCGCGAATAATTTTTATTAACAGACGGTTGTTTTTGTCAGGAATTAACAAAATATGGTTTCTGCTATGGGTGTAAAAAAATTTGTAAATAATGCATATTTGAAAAGTAAGAACCTCGTGTCGCATTCATCGAGGGGTCACTGTAATGAAATATTATCTCGTTTTCACAATAACATAGCTGATTGCTCATGGGGTTATATCAATTGTGGCCTACATTCTTGTGCATCAAAATTAGAATATCTTTAATTTTCTTTATAGACGTTTACAAAGTAACTCAGACGAACTAGCAACTCTATATTCTATGAATAAACAATTCTACGCGCATGGAAATAGATTCTATATTTTTATTTCATGATTAGTTACATTATCGTCCAACAGTTTTAGGTCACGCGTCATTCAAGATAAGAATATACTCACCTTACAACCCACTAGCATATACGGCTGCGCTCAGGAATTCAAGGGAAAAGAATTAATGATGTAAAAATAACATTCTTTAAATTTTAAGGATTCCGGTTAAAAGTAAGGTAACAATTAATCAATAACATTACTTCCAAAACTGTAAGTATAGCAAAATGTAGTTTGAGACATTAGCATAAAAGTCTACTTTCTGAAGTTAACTTTTATAGATAAAAACAATAGAATACCAATTACAGATAACAAATTTTACCACGAGTAACAAATGATCCAGTTCAAAGGAGATCAACTCAACTGCGACGGTCATGACGTCGGAGATTTTATTTTCACCCCAAGAAGACCATTCTTTTTCGTTCACGGTGACGGTTGTTCGTCTACGCATCGCTTATTTGATTGACGTTAGAGTGGTTGCTTCATCAATCATAAAGGATCGTCAAGGCGGCGCGAAAGACGTCGGATCGATTATTGTCATATTCGAGAGAGTGATATGCACGACTCTTTGATCGAAAGTTCGGCTCTCAATCGACGAGCATGTGAAATATTCCACTATTTCACGGACACGGGGGTATTCGTACCGTGGGAAATGAGGTATTCGGCGGGTCAAGGGTGAATCGGTTTAATGGAACATGTTGGCACGTCTGGCACACATGAATACGAAAACTATATTTTGAATTTTTTGAATATATTTCCTAGCGAAGCATCCGGTTGTTATAATGTATATGTGCCTTTGTGGTTATAAAAGTGATCGAACTCACAAGAGAACTTGGGTAATCCTAAAATTTTGTATTTTCATCTCTGCAGATTTATAGAGGCCCTCGGTAGAAGAAACAAGAACTCTTATCATTAGTTTAAAAGAAATTTTAATTTCAAAATTGCAAAGTGATACTAGTAATACGATGTCTACCTTTTCAAAGTTGATGTTCACGAATATGCCCTTTAGCCTTAATCGAAAAATGCACTTGGTCTCTAAACGACTTATCAACCCTTTCTAGCATTACTTCCGAAATTTGTTGACAACCCATCTATCCGAACATAAGATGTTGGATGTCACGCGTACGAGCAATACTGAAATTGAATAGGTACCACTTCGCACTTTCAAAGCTAATATACACCTCAGAGTAATGATTTGTTGGAATAAACATTTTTAAAAAATATGATTCCATTAAAATTTTCATATGTCCTCTACACGTCTACCTAGAGAAAAATTACTTGCATAAAATTGTTTAACAGTCGAAACTATTCAATTTTTATCTGAAACTTTATTTGGTATTGTCAATGGTTTCGAAGGTACCTGAGAGGAACGATTTAAATAATTGACCCTCTATAAGACAGTATTTAGTGACAGGAGAATTACCTTGGGCTCTTAGCAACTAAATAAGTGGAGAACCGAACTTTGTACAAATTTCGACTTTGAAATGAAAAGCGAAGCAGTGATGAGTAACATATTTGTGAAACACTGGCTGAGTAGAAATTATCAGGCTAACGCTCTATTGATTCAGGACTAACTAAAGGTTAGTCATCCAACAGAATTGCTGGCAACTAAGATAGTACCCTGAGAGTCTCAATCCTTCACATGATTTATCTCGAGTACATGATAGCTCCTACGCTCTTCACAGGATGTCTGTCTAACCAATGGCCTTTCACTATGATCTAGATTCGAGGAAAACGATCCAGCTGGATTAAGTATGCTGTAATTTAACCGTAAAAATGAATAATAATTATCGTTACATGAACTATTTTTTCCTTATTCATGTTCAAAACTTTGAATCATCTCCCTTCCTAAACATCCGAGAAATTATGTTGTTTTAAATCATCTAATAGAGCAATTCATTCCGAGGTGTTACATTAACTATAAAAGTTTAGTGCAAGACAAAAATAATGACAGGAAGCATATTTTGTATAACGTTATGGGAAATCGTGATTGTCAGATGATAACACATAGACAATTCCTTTCTTTATCTAGTTTCAAAACTTTATGCTGCTTTCCTTCCTAAACATACAGAAAATTGTTGTTTTGAAAGCAATTCCGGCATCTGACTTGATTTAAGGTATGACAAAAAACGACTTCCGTTGTTAAATCACTAGACTGCGGATGTTTATGCAAAATGGTATTTCCTAAAGAAATTCATACGGAGAAGAACAAATGTAGGAATTTGTTTCTTTTCTTAAGTATTATATTAGGTTCGAAATAAACCAGAAAACTGATTGGATCTGTTAAATGTTTTGTTTTCTACTGCATTTTACATACCTAGGTAATAGGCTATATATGCATAAAATCCGCAGTCTATGAATCACCTAATAAATCCATTCCTTCTACGGTTTTACATTAACTGCGAAAGTTTATTCGAAGACCAAAATAATGACAGAAAGTTCAGTAATTATGAAAGCGTATTTTTCATAATTTTATCGGAAATCGTGATTCCCAAATAACAACATATAGACCATTCCTTTCTTTTTCTACCTTCAAAATTTTAGGTTGCACTCCTTCCTAAACACCGATTTTTGTTTTTAGGAAGGAGTGCAACCGAAAATTTATTGTGTTGAAAACAATTGATGAAAATTCCTCAAGACAGTCGCTATAGAGGTAGCATTTGCGAACAAGGGATCGATGTGGCTGGACTGCGACAGGGCGAATGTTTATTTCTCTGGTCGGTATCACGATGCACTTTAATGGCGCTCCGTGGGGGTAATGAAAAAGAAACGAGCGCGATTACAGTGTGAAGCACGCACGCTCGTGCACGCCGCTTTTTAGCCGATATTACACACCAACTTCGTAGCAAGTGCTGCTTGTTAGCGACGTGACCGTATGAACCTGAAATTATTAATAATCGGAGGGGTGGTCGCGCCTTGTTATTAAACGGTACCAAATTTTCAAGGAACCACCCGATAATTCGACGGTTTACGAACCAGTTTCGAGTCAAGGTATGTCCCTTTCATTAGGTTGGCTTTATTTACGAGGGAGTGAATCGTAGGCTATTTGGAATGCTTTATTTATACAATAGCAGATGGAGAAACTTAGTGTAGCGACTATTAGACTACTGATTGTATAGATTTATAACATTCACGCCTATGTAGAGTTTAGTTTCATTTAATTTCTTAAGACATTTTATTGAAGTTCGAGATAGTTTGTTATACTATTTTGTTCATTCTCTAATCCCTAATAAATAAAATGAAATTTTACTCAATTCCTCTTTTGGCTAATTGGACGACAGAATTGTGAATGTACTTAAAAATCTGCAGTCTATTAATTATGATAATGTTATCAAATCCTGAACATAAAACTTCTTAGATAGTGTACCTTCTTATGAAATATTATATTATATTTTACGATTTCTTTTTAATCGTGTAAAGGTTAAATCAGTATAGTCTTCAGAAGTTCATCTTACCCGTTGAGAAACATTAACACACTAATTAAACAAAATTTGCTATTTCTTTAGTAAAGTTCCATAAATTGCCATAAAATCTTTAAAATGCTTGGAAGACTATATAACAACAAAAAACGGTATAATTTTCAATGTTTGATATTATCCTTGTAAATTACTTTGTTACGACACAGTCAGAAGTAAAAAAGCAAAATGAAACCACAGAAAGTTCTCAATTTACGTTTCGCCAATTAAATTATTATATCGTCAATATTATTTATTTACACAGAAGAACAAAATAACTTAATCCAAACAAAATATTATAGTCGATATGCAGTGACTCATACACTTGTTCACATACAATCCTTCCGAAATAACAATTAAGTGCAAAAATGTACCTACGTGCAATTTCTGTTCATGTATCCTCATTAATTGTACATTTATCATACCTTCGTGATAAGTTTTTCTTAATTTGGAAATAAAATTCGCAGTCTAGTAAATCATACGTACAAATTTGCGAGTCAGTGCAACTTGCGTAGGGTTTCAAGATTAATGTATAACATTTCTTGTAAAATAATCGTTAATATATTCTTCATGATTATACATTCACGATCTTATTTCAAAAGCAATTTATGTTTTATTTCTCACATTTGTTTCGCGTGATCAAAGATACACCGCAACAATTGAGCGATTGAAATATACTAGCCAAACATATTCACGATACACAGTTCGCACCTCCTTCTAATGGAAAAGACGATGGTGGGTGTATACGAGAAGGGAAGTGGTGAACTAGTTATCAAGGAAGGGACCGGTGAACCAGTCTTCGTACATTCGAAGCCTGACCGGTTAGATTGAAACTGTCAAACTTTCGCTGATAAGTTTCAAATTTCTTAACGTGACTACCGGGCACGCTCGTCTGTCCGACCGACATTCTGCGGTGGTATAAAAATTCCTTTTACACTCATGGGCACGTTTCACAACGGCTAATTGTAATAACTAACGTCATTGACATATTCACCGCCGTGCCGGTCACCGGTGACCGACACTCAGCTTTCCGTTTGGCTTATAGGTTACTGGTGATCGTTATTTTACTACATATACATGTATAATACTATTGACGCGAATAGGAAGTTAAGTGAAACAGGGTGCCTCACATATTCGTTCACAGGCTTCTGATATAACAATTGGGTGTAAAAGTTTTCAAGCAATTTCTATTTATACAGGGTGTAACAAAAATGTTGCGAGTCCCTGAAATGGGTTACTCGTGAGGCGATTGGGAACAAGTTTTTTCTTAGGAAAAATGTTATCTGAGGCATCGTTAAGGAGATATTAACAAATAACCCTGACCAATCAGAGCGTGAGTTTGCCGACCGAGCCCCTGCGGTAGTGTTGCCTACGCGCTACGATTGGTAGTCAATGCTACCGCGGGAATTTGGCCGGCAGACTCGCGCTCTGATTGGTCGGGGTTTTTCATTAATATGTCGTTAACAAAGCCTCGAATAACATTTTCGTTAAGAAAAAACTTGTTCCAAATCACCTCACGAGTGACCCATTTCAGGGACCTGCAACATTTTTGTTACACCTTGTATATGTACCAATTCTCCTTGTCGTAATTTTAGTCATCCTTCCGCGATAAATCTTTCGTAATTTTGAAATAAAATCGCAGTTTGGTAAATAATTTGGTCAACTAGAAGTGGTAGCCATCCGTAAAGAAATTTGTGAGTCAATGTCCGTCTGGCGAGAATTTGTTAATATTCAGAATTAACTTGTATGGACGCGAAAATCGAATCTCCTGTATCTTTCATGATTTTTCTTGGCTTAGATCTTTGTAGATTTATGCAATAATTATAGACTGCGGATTTCATATTTATAAAACATAGTAAGTTTTCAATGTTTATTTTCATCTGAAATTAATTCAATTTAATTCTTGTCTTTATAAAATCAACTAAAAATCAATGACAATAAGGTAATTGTTATACTACCTTTATAATAATTGCATCACTTTCACAGTAATTTTATAATACTTATTCTATCAGGTAACAGCGTATAAATTGGTACACCCACTATTTTTTTCATATTTTCCATACTTACAACTGATTTATGCAGAAACAGGTGTTAAGTACAGATAAGAGGAATGGGTAACGAAAAAGAATCGTTAAAATCTTATGTTCCTACACAATTTTACCTAACATTAATTGAAAGCATTACAATTTTAGTTCTTACATTAATAAAAATACAGAGCATGTTTTAAGAAACATTATATCATCACTTGACTACAGACTTTTACGTAATTTTCCATTTCTATAAATCTATTTACAAAAATATAAATTAAAACGAAATGTTTACGTTTCGTGAAGTTTATTTACGTCAAAAATAGAAAAAATAATTTCAAACGTCCATGAGTTTTCTCACTTTATTACCTTATGTAAATTCACGTATACTAGAAATGTCTAAAATTGTCACGAAAATTGTGTTTTGATGCATATGTGTATAAATATTACTAATTTCTATCTTTAGCTCTTTATCGGAGTATTGCGTGTAACTATTGCGAATTTGATACATTTTGAATAATTCGCGTGTAAAGTACACGATAAAAGATTACGCGAACTTTGACCGAATAGTATGGTAAATCCACGAAATGGATTGCGTTATGCAGTTGTAGATGCGGGAGAATCCGGCATCCTTAAATCGTGACTGTATATCGTGGCACAGGCTGCATTCTCCGTGCTATCACCGATAACAGATAACTGCAGAGAAATGTATAGTCTCTCAGTTCTTGCGAGATTTCGTGCGATAAGACTGACAACATTAATCCCTGATCTCGTGAAACCGAATTACTTCGGTTTCAAATAAATTCATCGAATACAACACTTGACTTTCTTTAGAAATTTATGTAGCAGATGGATGAAAAATATAACAAAAGTAGTGAATACACTTGAAACGAAGAGGTAAAATTGATTAAATTTTCGAAAAGTGTAGAAAAGAGAAGATTTAAGTTCAGAATTGAAAAATACTAAATTACGTTGTTTTTCATTGGAAGAGTAAGCTTAAATCTCTTATGTAAAGAAAAATTTCTTATTAACTTTAAAATCCTTCATTATACGATATTTATATTATAATACCAGTTTAGGAATGTATGATACTATTTTAAAGTCGTGTATAGTAGAAGAAGCTATTTCAATCCTTTTAGTCTGGAAATCAAATTATACACACTGAATAAAACCTTTCCTTCCAATAGGTCAAACACGATGATGTAATTGACATGGACATTTTCAACCCTTCTGCAAATGCTACACCGCGGATGTTTACGAATATATATGTAAATGTTCTTATTTTACAAAACTGGATTCACACCAAAATTTTGTTATTCCAGTAGGAGTCTCATCATTTTTCGATCCAAGATATTCTTAAGGAATATATTAAAACCGGATCTATTTTAAATCGAAAACGTACTAATTACGTCCAGATCTATTCTAAAATTAAACATATTTTTGTCCTTCAACCGCTGACGTGAGGTCAAAATTATTCCACGCGTCAAAAGCGACTATGATTACTCCTCAAACCCTTCCGAACAACTACTTTGTCCTACATAGTGGTGGTTCACAAATGAGTACCCAAAGGACACGTATTATTTATCATTGCTTTTTTGACATCACCAGTTGAAGGTTAATTCAGATGGACGACCTAGAATTTGAGAGAAGTATAGTGTTCGGAGACTATTTCGACCCACTGTATATCTGGACACCACAACCAGAATGTATTAAGTCCAGTTTTTAAAAAAAATGACATTTTACATGTTTCAGGTACCAATTTTTTTACACTTTTCAATGCTAAAAATTATTTCGTTTTAAGTCGTTTAATTTTTAACATAATACCGTATAAATGACATTATGTTCACACCTTGTTCCGAGTCAAACAGTGTAAAGTCCATCACATAAGGGACTTTATGCAATGTTCTTAATTTCTAGGTATCAAGACTTCTTTTAGGTCCATGTAATAGTTCGAAGATAGCGATTGCTTCTCTTTGAATTCTTACCGAACGCTTCCAAAATTACAAGGCTTTTGCACTTTTGATTTGCTTTCCCCTAAAGTTTGAAAAGCGCAACTCAATACACTCTGACTGGATAAATAATTGATATTTTTAAAGAATTCAAAAACCAGCTTATAGTACCTCTAAAACACTACGACTGGTCATTAAGAATCTCTCAGTTCAGCTTCGTCTGTCATTGTAAACAGTCGAATTTCAAAACGAGTGCAGTGTACGTTAAACGGTTTGAAGCAGTGTTTCTTTGCACACATCCTAAAGGACCAAATTGATCTCCTCAACGGCGGCTCGTTATATGAAAAAGTCAAACGAGTTCGTCAGGAAGTGAGTGACACGGTATAGGCTGCAAAGAATGATGATCATTTTGAAAAGAGAGGCGAAACGCGTCAAGTCAAGTGATAAAGAAGGCAAAACCATTTAAAATTTTTTAAGAATTTCCTAAATATTTTAAATTTGTAAAAAAAAAAAGGTCTATTGGAGTCTACTAAGTGGTTTGGTGAAGATATTTCATCTTGGGTGTTGCAAGAAGTCAATGATCCAAAAAACCGAAGTCGGCTGTATAATTCGTGGAAAATGTAAAATGGTATCGAAACACTAAACTGGCCTTTATAATCACCAGATGCTAATCCGATTGAAAGTGCTGTAGCATCATCAAGCTTGAGCTTTGTGGAAGGCCTATACTTAAAAATATAGGCTTTCCACTTTAAAGCAACTATGCCACCAAATTAAACAAATATGGAGGTCATTTCCTGAGGGGTATGCGGAAAACTTGAGCAAAAGCGTAGAGGCTACACTTGAAAATGAAGGGGATTATGCATTATACTAGGTAATTGCATTGTAGTGTTTTAGATGTAATATAATCCTGTTTTTGAATTTCTGAAAAATATGAATAGTCTTTCCAGATATCGTTCCAACGCTCTTATGAAACAGACTGTAAATACACCAGTGAACAAAGAATACAGCAATAGCCACGGATGGTTCAAAATGTCTCTTGCATTCGGCATAGTGGGAGTTAATAAATCGAATGCATTCGATGAGCGCCTTAAATCACGCGGCGTCTCCCCTGGCGAATGTAGCCCGACACCGATCCCAGGGCCGTCCGTCTTGCAGAAGGAAACGGGGACATAATCGCGTTTCATTTGCCGCGTGGGATCTTAGAAGAGGCACCGGGGCTATCTATTTCTGGCCGACTATCCGTTATCTTGTATCGTAGATAGCCGCGCGGGGAATGCATCGCGGCACGGCGGCGCACGCTAACGATTTAAGGGCTGCGGATGTACAAGGAGTATTCCCGCGCATGAATTAGGTCGCCAATGCCATGCAGACCGGCTAATGTTCGCAGTAACGGCACTTCGGTTAATTTCCCCGAGCGCGCACGCTGCTCGATCGTCCTGCCGTCCGACCGTAATTGCGCGATCGATTTCACCCCGATGAAGACGAGGCTCGAGAGTTTCAACGTAAAAGATCGCGAATCTGTGCTGCGAACAGCTCCGCCTATCACGTTGCTGAAGCCTCTCCAAGCGGGATCTGTGATTTATTAAATAAAGTAGAAATTCATTTATGGCATCTTTTGGGACTGTAAACGGCCTTTCCGGGAATGATGCAATCAAATCAAGGGCCAATCACATGCGCGCCGTTTTCGTCGATCGTCTGTTCACTTGTTCGACGTAGCTAAATATAGGGACCCAAATAACACAAAACGTTCTGTTTACGTCCGATGGACGTACGTTCCGGACGTTCTGTATATTTGGAGGATGTCCCGAAAAGGTCCATAAGTCCCCGTTAGGTCCTCGTTAAGATCTTTAATCGCCCTAGGAGGGTCCTATTTACAGAGTGAAACGTCTTGTGTCAACATTCTCGGAATGTTTCCCGAATGTATAAAAGTAACATTCCCTGTACGTTTTGGGAACGTTTAAAGTGATTTTAAAAACGCTATGGTAATGTCTTAAAAGACGTATACGAAATGTTTCCCAAATGTTTAAAATTGCAGTTAGGTTTCATTCTGTGCAAGGTGACAAGAGTTAGGTTAGGTTGGTTCGTGTTTAACAAATAAAAGATTAACTTTCCTGCGATTAGAACGCATTAACGCACTTAGTAGAAATTAGATGTAGTTAGTTCCTGTTAATAAATAAAAGGTTCAATTTCCTATAAGGAATTATAATGAAAATATAGGTCCAAAACTCTGATTCGGTGTTGGTCAGAGACAGTTTAAGAAAAAACATGTTTTTTCAACTTTCTTGAGTTTTTCGCACAAAACTACTAGTGTCGTTACACTTCTTTATTGATTCCATAAAGACTTACACCTGGTTCATGGGGTTCCATCACCATGCACGGAATAACATTGGCAAAAATACTAAACGAAACCATCCAAAATTTAAGTCTTGAAAACATCCGTAGGATTTTTGATACGGAAGTTTCTAGAACATCCGAAATTTAAGTCTTACGAACGTCTTAGGGATGTCCAAAATGATTTTCTTGAGTTTTTCGCACAAAACTACTAGTGTCGTTACACTTCTTTATTAATTCCATAAAGACTTACACCTGGTTCATGGGGTTCCATCACCATGCACGAAATAACATTGGCAAAAATACTAAACGAAACCATCCAAAATTTAAGTCTTGAGAACATCCGTAGGATTTTTGATACGGAAGTTTCTAGAATATCCGAAATTTAAATGGACGTAGGACATTCGGATATAACTTTTTGATTACCTTAACTATCTCCGTTATTTAATAGAGATGTCAAAAAAGTTTATTCACGAAAGTTATTAAGTATTGAAATATTTTACTGGAACAATATTATATACACTGCACTTTCTGTGATAAAAATGTTTGAGTTAACCCTCCGTGGACGGTGCCGGAGTCACGCGCTCGGGAGAATCATACGCACAGTGATAGAGTTGTCGAGAACTGATCGACGTGTGGCATTGTATGAAAACGACCGGGCTAAAACGCCGCAGAAGTATTGATTTACGGCTTCGGCTCACACTAATTCCTTTTTTTCCAAGCTGTCCTTCCTTCAAGTCGACGTAACTTCTATAATGTCGGTAAGGGTTTCGAGCTCGAGCCACCGTGACTTTGTGTTAGTAACCTATCAATGTGAGTCAGAAATGATACGGCTTTGGACGCCCCGAAAATCCAGTACTCGGAATACTGCGGTTAAACGCGACACTGTATATTTTACGTTTCTTCCTTGTTGGGCGACAGAGTATCTCTGAATATCTCATTTTTTTCTCCCACAGTTTGAGATTTATGCAAAGTGACAACAAAATAAAGAGGTGAATCGTGCACAAATGCCTTATATACAATTCCGTATCTTGCACTCTGTTCGCTGTCTGACCTCTTTCTGTTCGCCTTTTTTTCACTTCCTCACGCTTTCCCCGTACATCCCCTCGTTCCACACAGTAACATACTCATACGCATCCCTTTCCCTCCCATCCTTACCTAACGATCTTCTTTCATTCCCAGAAGAAATTCCGTCACGCACGCCTAAAATCATCTACTTGACCCAAGCACACGAACACATAAATAGAACACCCAGCCCCTTCATTAGCACCTAGGTCTTAATCGGACAAGACATTCTCCGGTTTCAGGCACCAGAATTTACCCTTACATGTATAAAATCTGCAGTCTAGTCGTTGCATTGACACTGATTCACCGGTATTGACTATTATCGATTTATACTATACGTAAAAATAAGTCAAAAATGTAGGATAACTTTTTTTCATATGATGTTTCGTTTCTGAGATATTCGAATGTGAAAATACATCGAACATGTGTATGTATTCGTGGTAGCAGTAATTGAAATAGAAACGGAATACAATGACCAGACGCTTTAATCAAACTCTATTCACTTGCACGCGTCTCCAGCAGATTTACAAATCTGGTCTCAGAAATGAAGAACAGAATATTATATTAAAATTAAATAATATTATATATAAATAAAAATATTATATACAAATAAATTAAAAGAATATTATATACAAAAATTGTATTCTACATTTACGACTTATTTTGGCATAGAATAACCTTCTGTCTGGTTTCAACACCCTGACCTAAATACACTGACAGCTATTTTGACCGACGTACCACTGTTTTTCATATTCGCCGACAACTGTTTTTATTAAGGTTACTTGTTTATAAAGGCGTCCTACGCAAATAGTAATAAGACCATTTCCGCAATAGAGTAGTAGAAGGACGTTAACCGTATTTTTCTAAGGAAACACAGGTATTTGGTAACGACACAATAAAGAATGTTCCTTGACGATCTTGATTTTTCTTATTAACCTTTCTATTCGAATTCTACCTTCGAAAATCTTTCTATTCCCCAGTGTCATTTATGCTTTTTTTTACTTTTAGGTTAATGAATTGAAGTTTTCGACTTGAATATAAATATCTAACTGCCGTAAAATATTATTAACCGTTATTGCAAATTCTAGATGTAATAAAAGCTACTCTATGCATAACTTTTAAGTCGCTTGTGAACAAAGTTTTACCATATACAGATAAGTATTTACTGTTCTCATATGCCAAAAGTATCGAAGGTATCTAATAAATATGGATCTATTTAGATGACTTTTCTTAATTTTGAAATAAAACCTATCTACACGATAATGAGGAGATTGTAAAAGACACCGGAGTTTATGTGGGGTTATTATATTCTACGTTTTTCTCCAACGTTTCAGATCACTTCAACTAAGCAAAAGGTTAACAGAATGATCTGAATTTAAATTACGTTATTACTTCCTTTGTAAAAAAATATTCAATCAAACGATTGAATATGATCATTATAAAAATTGTTTATATGCATATTAAAAACGGGAAATACTGTTATCTGTATATTATAGAAATTGAACAGAAGAGTTGACATTATTTAAAAAAATATTAGAAACATAAGAAAAGTTTTGACGTATTCGTTCAATATAGAGTAGCATCAAGTTAAACGTACAATAATATTAAATAATATAAGGTTCACTGAAATGTGTAAGTTACTAAATATTATTTAAACAAGATCACTAAATGTGAAAATGTCATTAACATTCTGAACAAGTGTATTCATAATAAAAGATGTGAGAAGCTTTCTTTGAAACCTGAATACAGATTCCGGCTAAGTAATGTATAAAAGCGGGCACTACTACGTGATTCCTTATGAAAAAATAAGAAAAAATAGCGAATACAATTTTGTTATTCTCGGCTCAGTTTTCAAGATAATCGACTTTGAATATTTGCTACATACGCGTGCATTAACACTTTGACTATCACGTCACCCAAATATTACAGAAAGGCTGGATTATTTAAATACCGTTCCAAAATTTTTGCGTAAAATTAATATCGCAGGATAATTTGAAACAATATCAACAGCTTTTACTATGTGGACGCATATATTTTCGACGATTTATGACTTAAAAAAATGAAATAATGTTTGTCTGACTACGTACGACCTTTTTCACTATGGCGGTTAGTGATACATAATAGAAATTGGCTAGTGCGTCTGGTCATTACATTCATGTTTTACTTACTATCATGACTAATACACGCGTTTCAGATTAATCTTCAAGTTTGACTTTCTCGAAAACTAGGCCGAGAATGACAAAATTTTATTACATATTTTTTACTTATTTTTTGGATTGAGGAATCTCATGCAGACCGCTTTGACATATTATTCGGCCGGACCCTGTATAATTATACCTATTTCTCAATCACATTTCCTTATTCTGAGTGTTCTAAATATTCATCTTCACATCGCTATTTTCTTTAAGCAGAGAATAGTGTATCACCCAATTTCTTTCACGTTTAATGTCCCGAGTAATATTTTTCACAAAGCATAGGTATCTATAATCAACATACTTTTGTTTATTCACTGGAACACGCCTAGTACAAACACTCAACAAAAATTAAAAAAAAGTATCATTCTCCATTCTTTCCCTTCTGATTCCACCGTGAACCCAATTAAAATTCCTCAGGAACAGGGCGGCGACGACAGGTACGAAGGTGTCCGATCGGAATTTAAACAGCAGAAATTACGAGTTCGCCGCGGCACGTGAACGAAAAACAATCGAGTGATGCGTTCGTCCCGATGGCTCTCGGTGATCGGAGACACAACGACGATCGATCCCAGGGATCATGAATACGCGCCACCGTTAAATCGATAAACTGTACACGGTGTCACTGTGTCATCCCCTCCAAACCCACGATGGCAACGCGTAAATAATTGCATTACCTGTCCTACGGCGCGTAATACGCGATGAATGCTGGTGTATACCCAGGACACACTAACGATATTGCCCTCACGTCCGTTCGACGATCTATTTGCTCCGGGACACCGGCGTTGAGCAACGGAACAAAGCCGACTGTGCCGCCGTGTTTCCGATTTTAACGAAGTTAATACGGAGTCAGCTAGTATAAGCGACGGTCATCCAAACGAAAAAACTTCATTTTCTTTCTGTTTTCGCGCGAACTCACGTTGAGACTATGATAGTCAACGAAGGTCGTAAATCTCCGACACGATTAATACTGACACAGAAATTCTGCGATTCCTAATACGAATTAACGTAAGAAGGATATTAAACTTGATTAAAATAAACACGTAAAGAATATATATGGATTTAATGGTAACAGATAACGAAACACATTATTGATAGACTATTGAGAAATGAATAAAGGTGATGAAATATGAGTGATACAAGTTGTGTGATTATTCCGGATTCTGAACTGCAAATGAACACAAAGTGCAATGGCGATGTTGTCTGTTTAGCTGATGCTGGTTGACTGACTTTGAACTGGCAGTGAAAAACCATGAAAATATAGGTTTTGCCTGATTGGCCGAAGGATGAAGACGGTTGCTAAAAATATTGTCCCCTGATTGGTTGCCCCGAAGGAGGAGAAATCCGTTGGATTTTCCAAGACGCCATGGGAAAGTACAACCTCTCCCTTAGGGCAACGTGTACATGTGCAAACCATTAAGTTGGTCGTTCAAGGTTTGACTAGATCGGGCGAAAACTGCGCGCGTATTCGAAGGGTACAGGTTTATGATCCTTTTGTTCCGAATTCTGCTAGTACCGCGCTGACAAAAACGGTTGTCGACCAAATGTCGAACCTTTTGACAAAGAGATTAAAGAAGAGAAATAACTGTATACAATGAGTAAAAGAAAGTTTTGTTCGATAGCAATAGCCGCTGTGACCGGGCTGAAAAAATATAAAATTAGGGAAGTTGTTTCTAAAGGTCTTTCGTACGTATAAGATTCTAACTGTAAATGTTTATGGTATGCGACGCGTAACACTTTCTGTGGTCATTGTTGAGACATGACAAGGTTCTTCGTCGATGCTACAGAATATTGCACGGGGAAGTGTCGACTAGAAAAACCACCATTTCGGGATTATAAATTCAACTAACTTATTATTATACGAGGTGTATCTACGAAGTAATGAGACTTGTTCTGAAAAAATAATTATTAGCATGTTTGCGTCAATTTGTTTTAATTGGAGTCCAAGTGTCCGTTGGGGAATTTATGATAGGGTTTCTAGAAGGCGTGCGGTTTTGAAAGGGGGTGTATGGGATTAAACAGAACTGGCATCGCATGGTAGTGGGATACCACGGTAGGTCCTTCCGCTATCGGTGACGTAGATGGTTGTTTATGTATAGCAAATGAATGAAAGTTAGAGATGGCAAGCAGCCCGACGTTGAGTTGCCTTAATAGTAAGAGCTTTGTATCTAGAGGATCTAATCACGAAGTGGGGAAGGCAGCGATGCCTTTGGGTAAGAGGACTATGATTGACCGCAAGGCACTTACCCCAGAATCCCGAAGGAGTATAGTTGTTTTCAAAATCAAAGGCCTCGGTCTAATATTTCTAACAGGCAACTCAATTACACATCAACATTATCTCCTTCAAAATAGTTCCCTTCAGAAGCTGTTGCGGAAACAGTTTCAGTAGAAGGCTTGAATTTACTGTGTTAGTTAATGTTGGTGGTTTTTTTATTGCGGAGTTGGAGTGTCTATGGACAGATATGTTTATGGTGCAAAACAATGTAGCTTCTAAATATTATTGATATGTATAGAATAATCATAAAATTGTATAATTTAACACCACTACTAACGTTAGACATTAAAAAGAAACTGATTATTTTAGGAAAGAATATTATACTACTACATCCTACTGAATTGTTTATAATCATTTGTAAGAGAAGAATAATGTTCATGATTAGTTTCTATAGAAACGTGGTTACAAACAATAACGCAGTGGTGGACATTTGTGCGGAATGAATGTGACGGCGATGCGCCGATAGTTTCTGTTAAAAGTAGTAACCGTGATTTATTGCTGACAAGTGGAATTTCTCGTTAGAATGTGATCTAAGTAAATAAAAGGAAAACTGCCAAAGAAATAGATGAGTAGTATTGATCGATAAATAGTCAGACATGTGTAGCATTAAAACTATGTAGATTTCAGATTTTATGAACTTGTAGCGTATTCCTGCATGAAAAATGCATTATTATAACAAAATTTTGCAAAATTTAATAAAGTACCTTTTACTTTCTAGTTTATAAAACTTAAATAAGGGAAATTTGTTAATTTCAGTTCGTGGTTTTGATAGTTAGTTTTTGAAAATTTAAGTCTGCATAAACTGGAATGTAAGGATCACTATTATTTACTGGTTTATAAGACTGTTAAATTGAATCGTTTCCAACAGAACCTGTTCACCCCAAAAGATTATACAATAATTATACCCAAAAATATTATACCCAAAGATACTACAATAATTATGCATGCATTTTACATTTTTCATGCATCACCCTTTTAATACGCAAAAACGGTCGTAAAGCTTCTTTCGTAATTATTCGTAAAAATCGAAGGATTTCAATACATTTTACTATCAATGAAATTTAAAACACGAATTAAACATTCGTACCCTGTACAGGCAGATTATGAAATTTAATAATACCTTCAAATAATTGGAGTAAAACTGCATTTCACGTGCCATGCAGTAATAACAATTCAAACATATCAATTTATTGTATCCATGCACGTGTAACTTATCCAATTTCATCGGGAATTACAATGTATCTCCGTATTTTTTTAAAGAGAAAAATACTTTCTTAACAGAGCTACGAAACAATCGTTGCTTTAACGTTACTATTATTAACCATTAGAAGACGGGCAGATTTTTTTACGCCTTTTTATATTTTCGAGTTGGAAATTTCATAGATTTGTTATAGTGTTATATGTTACGTGAAAAAAGCGACCCCTCTGGAACCTAGACTTCCCTATCTCTACAGGTCAACTGAATATGATTCATGTAACTTCTTCGTTCAAAACAAATAGTAAAACTCACTATTATTGCATACCGAATCGTTCATATTACTTTAAGACTAGAACTACCAGCGTTGAATGTATGATAAACTAAATTCAATAATACATTGATATGTATAACATATAATACAGTATAACAAAATGTAGTATAATGTTAAATGTACAATAAGTTATAAATTTCAACAAAAGCACCTTTACGATTTCAATAATTAGAAAGTCAGAAAAGTTGAAATCCAAAATATTGGCAAATTTAGCGATTCCAGTGTTAAACGGATTTAATGTTAAACACAAAACGGAATAAACGAAACAGATGTATATGAAACTTGTCTCTGTGATTACATTCGATAAGAGCATCTAGGACGATATCGATAACGTTTCATTCGAGATGTACACAGATATTTACAGTAAAATGTAACGAGTGCAGTCGCCACCGATAAGTATCGACGTATTTTCAATTACCAATGGAAAACGGTATTGTGCGTAAGATGCACGACAGGTATTGGAAAATATTTCGATTTACAGAAGACTGTAAATGACATTTTTTTTCCCTTTATGCAGAAACAGGAATAAGCTTCGCGTATTCCGCTATATTCCGAACGAACATGGAAAAGACACTTTCAACATACGACAGCTTTTTGATTAATATTTCACAGGTACTTCCGTTAACGTTTCACATTAAGATTTCACGATTAACTGTTCACTTGTATCAACGAACCTTACTTTGAAATTGAAGAATTAAATTGAAAACAAATGTGAATAAATAGTAATAGAAGGATATATTTTAGGAATAAAAATTTCATGAACGAAAAGCATTTATTCAACCCTACGTTAAAACTCTGGGGTGTTTGAACACTGCATTAGAATTACTTTTGGAATAATTCTGACATCGACAACTCTATTTGCAGGTTTTTAGTAGTACCCTACAAAATTTCCGCGAAGTTTAACTTAATATGTTCGGGAATGAAAAGGGGAATATTTGCGAGGCATATATGAACAGTAAAAACATTCTCTTTTAAAAAGAAATTTTGAATATAGGGTGTTGGAATCCCTACCTCAAGGAACTAGCGGTATTTACATAGCCCAAGGTACTAACGTAGGGTTAAATAACAAGTTTGTATATAATAAAAACAAAACTACTAGTTAAAAAAATTAGTTATTAGAAGAATGGAAGTATTCTCATTTTCAATAATATTAGCTTGTTGCAATAGTTCTGACTTCCTTTATGATACATTCGAGAGCGATTTGAGTTCTCGAAAACGAAATATGTACTTTGTGTTACTCTATACTTGTTAACTGGACTTAATACTTCCTAAATACTACAAGGATCATCTCAAAAGTAATGCAGATAGCGCATGCGAGCAACAGCTAACGCACGAACAACATTTTATATACGAGAGTTATGTAGTTGGCAAGCTCACGTACTCGTTCATACGTAAAGGTAGTCGTTTTCATTCTTGGAAATATACGTCTGCTCAAAACACCAACACAAATTTATGAATCAACTGCACCCACTTGACAGCTATCTCTAAAAAACAACTTCTTTGAAAATACCTTTGTTCACAACCTTACAAGACCAAGACAAGTACCAATGACACGCATGAGAATTGGTCATACCAAACTATCCCATTCGTACTTACTGAACAAGACAATCGCCCCAACCTGTGACCTTTGCAATACTGCACTAACCATCGATCACCTTATCCTCTCCTGCACTAGATTCTCCGCCAAAAGAAAAAACTGTGACATTAACCATTGTACCTGGAAAAACGTCAAGGACAAAAAGAAAATACTGTAAAAACCGTTCCTATAGTTTGAGTATCTAATAACTTAGCTTACTAGCATACTGGTTGATGCGACCTAAAATAACAAAATTAAAAGAAAAACAAAATTTATGATTCGTTGCAGGAAATGTATGGAGAGTCACTGCACAAAGTTGCTCCTACACATTTGAAAATTGTGAAGATACATGCTTGATGCAGGAATGTTAATTCTGCACGATAATGCCGGCCCACATTAGCCGGCTTTACACGAACATTTTTGCGTCGACGATTGCGTGTCGCATGCCGGCGTGCACGCAAAAGTGTTGGGGTAAATGTAATTTCTACGTCGACGCAAATGTAATTTCTACACACGCAAGAGTGCCAACCAGAGCATTCCGTTCATTCGTCAACGTTTGAGGTGTACGTTTAAACTGGGCTATTTGCTAGTGTCAATGATCACTCTATTCGAAAAATCTCGATGGGAAATGCTCCCCCATCCACCATACAGTCCTGAGATCAGTCCCCGACTACGATCTGTTCCCAAAACTCAAGAAACCCATGCGGGGTACTCGTTATCCTGACTTGAATGCATTGAGTACTGCCCTGAGTCGACGTATTAGAGTTCAACTTCAAGAACTCCCCCTTCACAACGGGGGAAGGCCGTGGAACTTGTTTTCTTTTTATGGCCGAGGCTCGAGCTTCAGACAAAAAACGAATTTACGAGGGTCTGAAGCATTTCTCCCTATTAGATTATTGTCCTGGTCTGGACCCCAGTTCTGGATAATAATCGGGAGGCGTCTGTAACTGGTACTCAAAACCTACCCAAACGCTGGCAAGCAGTATATTGATCACCAATGAGATTATATTGAAGGGCTGTGAAAACATTTTAAAAGTAAATAAATTCTTTTTCATTTATATGCCATTTTGCATTACTTTTGGGATGATTCTCGTATTTTTAGAGTCAGATGCTTACAGTATTAGGAAATTCGTTCTTCCTATCTTTTCAAATATGAATAGACAGAATTTATGCAATGGCCTAATGTTTAAGTATTTAAGTTTACTTCGTTGTATATTATTTCATACTGATGTCACTTATAGAAGTATAAATTGTATTTTTTCTAAGCAGATATTTTAGTACCTGAATTACCGTACAAGTCACTATTAGATATACCAATGAGGAATCTATTTTCGGTCATATGCGATATTTATTTTCTACAAAATTAAAAGCTTATGTTGTTTCAATGATAGTAGCTCAATTTTATACAGACTCATCGCCATGTTTAACGAAGTAAAGGACGAAAAGATGTTACGAATTTAAGTTCGTATCAGTGTCTCAAAAAGAAATAGTGGATTATTTATTGGTAGATCTAATATAATGTAAATTTTATACAGGTACTCTCCCTCGAAAATATTATTCAATGCAAAACACCTTCTATGAAATCGTATAACATTTCCAGTTAATACTGTCTATTTACATCGACTGAAAATTGTTGGCTACTTGTTTAATTATTTTACTCTAGTTACTCATACACGAAATAAAATAGATTAATTTAATTACCTCATGAACCTTCCGGTGCACGATGATCTTGTGCCACTGATTATCGTCAAATCGGACCCGGGATAGTTTTATATGGAGATCTAATCTACCTTTGGCCAGCGTCATTCCCACAGCAACTCCGCCGTCCCTCAGTGATATGGTTAGATAATCATCTCCCTCTCCTGAAATGAGATGAAAAAGGAACTCTGAATCTCCTGTATGTTATGTTGCAAGTTTAAAATTACAGCTAATGAGAAAATAGAGAGGCTGAGAGATTATCTGCCGCATTCGTTATTCATAATAAAGTAAAAACTTCAATAATTCTTAATATAATTTTTCTCTTACTTTTAATCCTATAATAGTGTGAATGAAAGAAGTCAATTTTTGTTTGAACTGCATTTTTGTAAAATAGTCGTTATAATTATGAATTTGTATAAACATCCTCATTGTACTTGATAGAAGAGACTAATTAGTAGACTACGAGTATTTATGGAAAATAATATGTTATAAAATGATTTCTTAAAACAGAAATGATAAAAGAATATTTTTCCTTCTTTTAACAATAATTTCATTTGGTTCACATTCACTGTCACAAGAATACAGTATTATGAAAAATATATGATGGAGTTTTTTGTCCCTTATTAAGTATTAGACCGCTGACGTTTATGTATTTATAGTATCTCCTAATGAGTAACTCGATGTAAAATACTAATTGTACTGAAGTTTTATTCCATTTATGCGTTATTATTAACACTGGAACTACTAGGGATAAACGTTGAATAATTTTTATTCGATCGATAAACATGACGAAATTTTGAAAGTATACATAAATTAACTAATTTCTTCACATTCATATTGCGATAAAAATTGTCAAAGATCTGAGAAAATACATTGTTATAAGATTTTAATCATGGAAAAAGAGAACTACATATGTTGCGTTTTTTTATAACACCACTTGTATGCCTAAGACAAGTTAGGGTCTACTCGGCTGTCGCTGCACGTGTCGTATCCAAGAAACATTGAAGGAAAATCTGTGCGAAAAATTGCATCAGAATTTGTTGTGTATGAGACATTAATGCCTATTACAAGCGTAACGGAGACAGGACAAAGTTAGTACCCATTTTATTATTTAATACTATTTCTTTAGTTTGTTTTTTAGACGTGTGACATCTCTTCCACAAAATTAGGAGAGACGCTACATAAAATGATAGTAATATTAAATTAGAATTAGAACAGTAAATTATAAATACAATATTGCGTAGAACGTTGGGAAAATTATTTTACAACCAAAAAGACAATTGGCTGGATCAAATGCTGCTTATGCCAAAAATGGTTCCATGAGTGTTTCACAATGTACGCCTTACAATGCAACAACTGTGGGGGAGAAAATATAAGCGAAAAAAATATAAGATAAAGAACGTCACATATCACCGAATGGATGTGACATCTCTTCTACACAATGTGGAAGAGACGCCACTTTGCCAACCTTCCGTTTTTTAAATTATTATTTACTTTGCACGAGATAAGTTTAGAATTGTTTGTATTTCTTCGTCCTATATCAGCGTGTTATTGTAATAAAAGAAAGATCGTATTAATTAGTACAAAATCAAGAAAGTTATTGATTCTCAATTAAAAAGGGGTAGCGTCTCTCCTGAATTTACTCTATAAAAAATTACGAATTTGCATAAATATTCGCACTCTGGTCATTATATTTCACAGAGTCCTACATACTATAAAAGCACGTCATTCAAAATCCACCGATTGCACAGTGTTTCGCCTCTAATTACGAAAATATACATTTTCACATCGATCTAGACGTTCCTAGTCCCGAAGTATGAATCACAAGATTTGTTAATGACTAAATGTGAAGATCGTGAGTTACGATTACCTGTAATCTCCTGCATGCATAAGACGTGGTTAACGAGAAACCCAAGCGTGCATAACCCGACCGGTAATTACATCTACTAAACACAGAGCGGTGGGACGGCTCTCATTAAAAACAATAAAAATAAAGTGTCATTTGTCGCGTCTCAATCCCCTCTCGGCTCGTTCTGGGCTTATCGATATACCGCCATAATCCGTGGGCTTTTCAGTTCGGTCGGCACGATAATTATTAACGACGAGCTTGGTCGCTTTAGCGGATCCGTCGAACCGAACCGGAAACGAAAAGCGCCGAGACTAATGGTAAGCGGATATAAACGATTTATACGCGTCGTTTCGGTATTCGATATTCTACGAAGTCGAGGGACACCTGATGAACCTTTTGTCAATGTACAGACTCTTCTTGATTATCGTCCTGAACTGGGGTCCGCACCGAGACAATAATCGTATAGGGAGAAATGCTTCAGACCTTCGTAAATTCGTTTTTTGCCCGAAGCCCGAGCCTTGGCAACAAAAGCGAAGGGGCAACAAAGTATACGCTTAACATGATCCACTCCCTCCCAGTGGTGGGGATAACGATTGGACAATAATCGTGTAGAACAAGGCAAACGATAACCGAGAGAAGTCTGTAGATCGTAATAATGTCGTTAGTACCATGGAAGGTATACTAACGGCCAAGAGTTTAAATGGTCTGGCGATTAACACGTTGAATAAGGCAGGTTTTACTCTTGGAACCATATTATGATAAAATACGTTTGTTTTGATTTTTGTTTTTGACGGTGTAAGTATTTACACATTGACTTGAACATTCATTACTTTCATTATTATTCTACTACTAATTATATTTCCAAAATATTAAATGTTCCTCTTTAGAAATTCAGTGTTTCTTCTTGTAATTTAATGGCACTGGTCATTGGCGACCATCATGGCTGTCAATGTGTTAACAAAGGAGGGGAAGTTTTAATAAATTCTTACGGAACCATGTTTTGGTTATTCGTTAACATATTGATTGGTGTTTACAAGTAATGCTTCTAAAATATTCAATACTGTTAATACTTTGACTGCTTACTGAATGAAAAAAAAGGTGATAAAAGAAATGTCCACTTCTTTTATGACTTAAAGCGCTTGTAACTGCTGTATATAATATGGAAGTATGTATATGGTTCGCACGTATATTTTAATTTTTTCTTACCTAATTTTTAATAATTGCTCTTTCTATGATACACTTTAGAATTGGGAGTGCATAAGTGTACATGACAGTCTGAACAGTAATTTTTTGTTTCTATACTAGCAACCGTTCTCATAAGTGTTGTAAATAAAATATTCTAAAGACATAAAACTACACTTTTGATTCATTTGATGGCCAAAAATATACTACTGCGTACGTGAACAGAATGCAACCAACTAAATGCATTCGTTTCCAGAATTTTGATCTGTTTATTCGTTATATGACAATGCCTTATTCTATCTGAAACTGTTTTTAAATGAAAAATGATTGATTTTAAATTACTTACGAAACAAGAAGGAAGAAAATTATAATGGAGCTTCCATTTCAGTAATTAAAACACGAGCAAACTAAGAAAGAAACGGTTTAACAGGATTCTCTACTAAGCGCACATGTTTCACTCGCGAGGGTAACCGTTCAACTGACTCGAAATAAGATTCTCAACTTTCTGAAAGACGAAATTCTAAGAATTTATAGATAATAAGGGAAACCATATTAAGAATGTCTTCACTGAAATGTTTTCGAAGTTTTTGTTATGATGAGGGATAGAGGTCGTATGTTCTGTAAATATACAATTGGGTACTAAATCCCCCAAGTGAATCTCAAAACTGGTGTTATATAGGGTAAGTAAACACAGTTTGAAAGTTTAGAACAATACTTTTTTGTCCGTAGTTACATTCCAGGGGACATCGTGATTCAAAATTCATGAAGTTACATGTTGTAGGATATGATTGATTAATATACCTGTCTATTAAATATCATTTATAGTTTTCAAAATAGTTGTAGGTCTTTGAAAGGGGTGACTGCTATGATGATTTGAAACAACTTTTTCCTTACCGAGAAACTTCTCCGAGGCTTTGTTAACGAGATATTAACGAAAAACCTCGACCAATCAGAGCGCAAGTCTGCTAGCTGAGCTTCCGCGGTAGTGCGTAGCCAACGTGATCGCAGGATCTCAGCCGGCAGACTCGCGCTCTGATTGGTCGGGGTTTTTCGTTAATATCTCGTTAACAAAGCCTCGGAGAATACGCATACTTATAAATATACGTAGACTGAAATTCTACATTCTACTTTCTGCTTCTTCCCATAAATGCCTCATACCCACTAACTTCTTTTTTTCTCACAGTCAAGTGAAGTTGTTTGACAGTAAATGTCATCTACGTCTTCCTTTTCCTTAATGTATTTTCCGAGAATACGCAATTTCTTTCTTCTTGGATTCTCAATTTTCATCGAAGCTTTCCAACTCGGAATAACGGCACGGTGTAAAGTGAACAGAATTGAAATTCGCGTGAGATGTAAAGCTTTATCGCGGAACAACGAAAGCTGGCACCTCGACGGGGCGATTGGTGGTGCGCTGCCGTTAAAATTCAGCGTTTATTCATTTATGGAAATCTTTGACGCGCACCAAGCGTTCGAAACGCAAGGGTCAAATAGAATTGCAAGAAAAAAATCGTGCAAGAACTGCGAAGATACGGTTTGGCTGTGTATGTATCCGAGAAAACATGGCTGCATCTTGCGTGGAGCACTCGTTGCAACGTGAACTCAGTTGGTGTATGTTTATTCACGAAAAAAGAAAAAAAATAGTATTCGATATACAAATGTATGAACTGAATGTGAAAATATTTGTGCTAGGTGTTTCAGAAAACATTGGTATAATGGTGCAACCATTGTTAAAATATAATAATTATTTATGTACTACATGTAAACAATATCTTCATTAGTATTAACCCTTTGCGATAAGTGCCGTCACAGTAGCGGCATTTAAAATTTGTCTTCAAAATCGGTGTCGCCAGTATGGCGGCATGATCCTTTTCTCTAAGTACAGAGTCCTCGCGATTATTGACTCTTTCTTGATATGCGATTATTGTCCAGGCGCGGCGGGGGGGGGGCGGGGGGGGGGGCCGTGGAACTCTGCAACCGCATACGTTGTTAAGAAATAATGTTATTCGAAAGAATAAGTTTTTAGAGCAGACAAATTTTCAGATTTATATACAAGAGATACTTTTCCTCGTAATTTTGTTTCATGTTTTATAGGTTAAATAATAATAATATGTGTCTATTAGATTTATTCCATTTAATTTGGATATGTGGATAATTGACGTATTAAAAATATTTACTGTAATTTATGTATTGCATACTGTAATTGCAACGATTGTTTACACATGAATTACATTTTGTCATTAAAATATTTGCTCACTATAAATATGTGTTAAACATATTTAATTTTGGTCTTTACTCTGTTAAATAGACCGTGGAATAATGTCATATGTTAATACCGTTATCGATTCAATATTTAGAATGAATAAGGTTACATATGTATTAAATTCATATTTGGGGTGAAGGTATTACCGAGAAAGAAAACAGGTAACATCAATTTACAAGTACTGTGCATTTTCTATATTTATGAAATATGCAATTAAGGGATTATAAATATACAATGAATAACCCACCCTGACAGTTATAATATCAGAGATATGTTTGTGAATTTTTCTGAGAATACAATAAAGTAAACTCTATATCAGTTACAAAGCCTATAATATGTATGTGCAAATATACAAAAATATTTTTTTTCACAAAATGGCGGTTCTGGTGCCGCATCTGTAGAGCACGTTTTCGACAACTGTTTCCGCCGTGGCGTCGATTACGATCGCTATGTTTAAAGTAAAACAAAAGATTTCGATATCTTAAATAATTTAATTTTAAGATTTTCGATATCTTAAAATCTTTCTTTTTTACAGACGTTTTTGTGTGAAACCTCTTGGCCAAAGTCGATTTTCTTATTTCAAATGCTCACCATTTTTATAATACTAAACCTTATTTAATAAAATCTCACGTACTTTGCCAGCAAAATTCTGCTAGAAAATGAAGAATTCTTGTTTTAAGTTCCTTTGCGATCCTATGTCATGACTGACTTGACATTCAATTTTATTGAAATCATTACGTACTCTAATAGACAATGGTATATTTCGTAGTGGTCTATTTGCACCGTACGTATGTATACAGGGTGTTCCAATTAAAACAGGTCACCTAAATGTCTTCTCTATCTGTATACATACGAGAAATATTTTTTACGTAATTTAAATGGTTTTAAGAGGCGAACTAGATTGTGGAAAAAATTATATAAGTGAATTAAAAATTTTTAGAATAAATTTTTTATAAGTATATTTAAAATTTTTATACATGGATAAATGCATAACAATGTTGGCTATAACTATAACAGGAAAAATGATGTGCATATACATAAAAAAAACAGGTGACCTTGAAAAGAACCATTAAAAATGACACTTATACAACATTTTTGCCGCCATCCTATTCGTTTCTTGGAACTATTTAAATTACGTAAAAAATATTTCTCGTATGATCAGAGATAGAGAAGATATTTAGGTGGCTTGTTTTAATTGGAACACTCTATATACTACCTTAAATCGTTTTAAATATTTTGGATAGATTATTAGATCAATGTAATTAGATTGTTGCATATGAAATTGAACGTTTAATTACCAGTACATGTTTTTCATTGAAATACAGGTATTGAATTCATGTTATTTTCATTAAATAATTATTATATTGAATTTGGAGATGACGGATCTTCTCACAGCTAACTAGTATTCCTTTAGCAAAATCTTACATGCACATTTATAAAGCTTATTTATGAATTTGACGTAAATTTCCTTCCTAACCAAGATTGATTCTCTACCTTAACTGACTTTAGTCATTAACATAATTGATTTTACTGTTATGTTAGATAGTACCTTGAAACAAGTAGAGTACACTGTGTAATTGTGCAATAAAGAAGGGAGTTATGCTAACATTTTCCATTCATCAATCTAACCTCCAATATATTTGTAAAATTTCCCATTTCGTGTGCAAAAACCTAATATTAAATAATATGACACTTATGCAACTGCTAAAATATAGAATACCAAAAACCCTTTGACCAGTGAAAAGGGTTAATATAAGACACATTAAGCAGCGGGATTAAACGATAAGTATATCGAGAATGCAAACGAAATATCTGGTGCAGTCGCGTCGTAGTCGAAGTCAGGGGGCGAAGGAGAGAAGGAAGAGGCTGCAGCGCCGTGAACTGGAAACCTATGCACGCATCGAGGTCACGATCCGCAATGCTGTAGCACAGGCATACAAACACACACACACACGACCGTCTACACAGTTCACGTTCCACTTTGGTAGCATCGTATCTCCAGTTGCTCCGCAGCAGTACTGCCCCCCTGGCCGCTCATTTGTTCTCCTGATAAGCTATACCTATAGTCACCGGCTTAAATTATGCACATTTTTGCCTGGGTACCGCGGGACAACACTGCCTGACCGTGTTACGCGTCGCGGATTTTTGTTCCCCAGGATCGGGGCAGCACGTGCAGAATATAACTTTGGTACGACGAGCTTGATCGTTTTACAACCGTCCGCTGGAGTTCAGTGCGTTTTGCTGGATTCGGGATAGATATCTTTCACTAATATTGAATTTGAATAGATTCATGTTGCAGAGTGGGTAAAGATAGCACTTGTCGACGTCCGCTGTTTAAAAACAATTTTATAGATTCCTAGATCATAGGCTTAAAATTTTAATGTTTTTGTTGTATCATAATTGCTGTGAACTTTGAAATAATATATTTTCTGTTACTGGATATGGTATACTGCGTTCTAGAAGAGAGTGGGGTAATTACGAACAGCTACGCAAAAAACAAACAAACAGAACGAAAGCTGACTATACTTACAATCATACTTAAACTATTCATCTAGAAACTACAATATTCAATTTTGTGTTATTTTATGATCGAGAGGTGTTGAAAATATTTATTACTTGCTTCGACTAGTTGGTTGTGCCACTAGAGAAGTGTGCCGATCGCAAATGGTTAAAATAAAGAGAAACCATTTTGGTAATAAATTAGAAAAAGATATTAGTTGCGAGATGAAATGATTGAAAAATTTTGTCAATCGTTCTCGTTGACCTACTGTAGTGTATTGAAATTCTAGAGTCGTCATATTGAAAACTCCATACGACGTACCGTTTTTTAAACTAAAGATCTGCTGATATAATCAGCTTGCAGACAATAATTTCATGTTGTATCTGTATTAAAATTGTTAGGTAAATTCTATTCTCATAAATCTTGACATGTTACAACATAAAAGTAACAGTATTTTTTTTCAGTTAGTACATTTACATATACAATTCATTTTTATTACACTCATATCGATAAATGATTAAATACTTTTCGTCTAGAGTAGTAGCGAATATTACAAAAGTTTACATAGATCTAACATAAGTTCCATAAGAAGTATAAGTTAAATAATAAGTAGACACCTTGGTTTTGAATTATAATTGTTAAAATTATAATTTACAGAAATGATGCAAATTTGTTACCTCTTTTCATGTGCATCGAATTATATTTTTAGGTAGGTAGGAAGCTCTTAATTTATTCATATATCGTTACTTTTCTGAATATTTTGATAATAGCAGTTAGATGTAATCATTTTATTTGATACATATGAACTGTATGAAAATATTTATCTAGTGCACAAAGCACGCTTTATTTTTCGATGGTTCAAAACCAGAAATGAATATTTTCTATGACAACTAATCTATATGGAACTTTTAACCTTTATTTTGTGAGCTTTTATTTGTTTCAATGACTCCTGCAAGTGTGCAATAGTTGTGCAAAGTTTGCGGCATAAATTTATAAATATCCAGCGTATTGTTTGCATACATTGACAAACACTTTATAGAGAAAAAGGTAAATAGAGAATATTCATCAAAGTTATGAAATTGGATGACAAATTTGAATACCTGTTGCAGTGTTGAAGTGATGACAGTATTTAGAGACAGTTTGTAACAGTGTACAAGGAAACAAAGAACTGTGTGTATAAACGTACGTATATAGAACATCGACAATTATACGTAACTGTATTAGAACCATGGACGTTGATATGAAAAAAAATATACGTACTGAGCAAAAATCGGGACGTGATTAGGAATAGGGACATTGACCTTATCAACCATTTGCACGAAACCATAGTTCAAGTAGTCAAGTACGCTGCAGAGGACAGAAAACCCTCAGTCGACGCACGGCAGTTCTTGGGTTTTCAGAAAACGATAACCGCAGGAACAGGGGAGAGCTAACAAACCTTGTTGCACGGCGGGGGATGGTAAGCAAGGAATTCCAACGATCCTCTTCGGCGGCTGCTGCAACCGAGGGGCGAAAGGACGTCGTGAGAAATATAAACGAACCGCTCCATCGGCTCGTATAAATTCTCTGCGTAATGAACAGCGCGCTCTTTCCCGGCTTCGCTATACGCGGAACCTGCAACCGCCACGGCTCCCTCCTGCCTTTCCTAACTGGTCTTTTTTTCTCTCTATCCTTCTCTCTATCTCTCTTTGCCACTGTCCCACTTGCATTTCTCATCTGGCTGCTACGTTTCCGGCAGTTTCGCTAGTTTAAGCTCGCGAACCCGTCGCGCCTACCAGCCGAGTATTGTTCCGCGAATCGTTAAATATACCCCCGTCGAAATTGTTTCGAGTTGCTTGAAGTTTTTTTTTCCGAGCCGGCTCGTGCGTCTCGGGCGTATCGATTGTGCAGGGTGTAGCCGAAAGTATGATACAATCAGGCAGTAGATGACTCTTTATGAAAAAATGAATCGAAACTGTAGGATAAAAATTTCCCATTGGAGGCTTAGTTTTCGAGAATACAGTAACTCCTCGATGAGTGTTCGAAGGTTCATCGGCACTGACAAGGATAGGTTCCCAGGTGTAATGTTGCCTTTTTAATGACATTTAGCACAGTGATAGAGCATGTAATTTTAAAGTTAATGGTGTTTGTTTCAGCCGCATACGATCATTGGTTTATAAGATATTTAATGTTGAGTGCCGAAGAGCCGTTGAATACTCATCGAGGATTTACTCTTTGAGAGTTTATACAGGATGGACCATGAAAGGTCTTAGATTATTCTACTCATAGATGTTCCATCGAAAAAATTTGATTCATGCTTGACCATCGGTGCAGACGTCGTAAATAGAACTAATGAGTCGTTTCTTAACGTCTTGAGAGATACTCGCACGTACATATGTGTACGTTTAGTTTTTCTGTCATTCAAGCATCATTCCGAAACTGTACTTATATTTCATAATTTATCAGTACTTTATACAAATATCTAATAATAGAATATACAATAACGAGAAATTACAGTGACATCCTACAGAGAACGAGCAAAAACTTTCGTCTCTAGTAAATAATGTTAAATCATTTCATAATTAATGCGGTTTTTCTGCATGCAAGTTTAATGATGATTGTAAACAACTTGTTCTGAGTAATTAATAATTAATATGTTACCAACTTCCGCGCCACTTCTTCAATATTTACTAACCAATTTTGCTCAGTAGTAACCCGTAAAACATAGTCATGCACTTCTACAGGGCCGCTCGACTGGAGAGTACTCGTTAAAACATGTTCGAAGTTTTTTGAACATTCTTGAGCACTGAATTACTTCAACAATTTCACCCTACACTTGAGTATGTTTTTCGCTGCTGTAATTGTGCTAATTTCTTTCTTAGAATCATATAAACAAAATATCAATTATGTTCCTTCGTCGCGTTAATTTTAAGCGTCAGTAATAATTATACCAGTAGGCCTATATTTGTAAACTTTTGACGCAATATGATCTGCAGGTATCCGTTTAAGGTACTACTTACATCATGCGGGTAAGTTACACACGTTGAATTCTATTGTTCTGAATTGAAGTCTGAAAAAACGGCATCATTTATGCAATAACCTAATATTAAGTATAGAGATGAGTAATTCACTATGGTTCCAATCTAGTAACAACAGTTTCAGTTCAGAATCTCTTCCCGTTTTGCTGTTCAGTAAAAATTGCAGAGAATATTGGAGACAAATCTCAAATAGTGTTAGAGTCACGAGAAATAGTGGACTACTTATTGGTGAACCTAGTATTATTCCGTATCTCAAGAAATGGCGGAGCCACTACAGGTTCGTTAGTATAAAGTTATTGGTCCCCCATGTGTATAAATTCGTAAGTTTATTGTTTGATTATCAACGGTTAGATCGGTTCTAGTTTTTTTTCAATAACCGCGACCGCGTTGCAATTCGTATAAAAGTGTCAGTGCAAGCGCCACCACGTCGACGGTAATTGCTATTATCGTCAGCCCGATTTTTCCTCGAGATCACGGCAGTCGTGGCTCGGCGTTCACGTCCTCTGATTTGTCGGTTGTTCGCCGATAATGAGTGTCGGTGGATCGCGTGTGAGACATTATATGTCCGTCGATTACAAGCCGACCCGTCGAGAACTAAGCGAGAGAGATAGCGATACGTTATCGGAAGAAGAGTACTCCTTTGGGAGTGACGTCAATAAGAAGCCGCCAATTGCGATTCCCCGGCGTTAATTATTGGACCCGAAAGCCGGGATATTAGCTGCTCTACACGTGGATATGGCAGGATCTGGCAGTCGCAAGTCATCCTACGTTCCATTGTGTGATTAATGTCTTGATTGGACGAACCAACCCTTGGATGGAGATTATTCAAAATAGTAATAATAATATTTTTAGTAATGAACAGTTTGAGCTACTACACGGTGCTTATTTTAAGAATGATTTTAATATTATATCGTTATTTATTGCCAAAATTAAATATGTTGTTTTTATATAATGGTTTAGTTTGATTAACTATTTCAATTGAACTAAAAGATAATTTTCAAGTTTTAGTCCTACTGTATTGTGAACTAATTGTGAACTACTTTTGAACTAACAATAGGATGGATTTTTTATGTTGATTGCAACTCTGGGGAAAAATTCTTGGAAGTGCTTGTGACACCTTAATTTCTAATAAAGACTCAGTGTTTAATAAAATCTTTTCTTTAAATGATATAATTTTAAGTGATACGATTTAATATTTAAAAGTCCTTGCTAAGATTGTTTTTTAACAATTGTGAAGATATTGTGATTGTTTCCCTTTAATTCAGCACGGCTGTGTATCACGTAAACATAAGGTAGGTATTAGCGATTAGCAGCCACCGCGAGCAACAGAACAAAGGTATCTTGAAGGATTTAACCGCTCCAGGAGTTTCCCTTCGCAGAAGAGGTTTGATTTCGCGGAGTGAATCACGAGTTCCTGGACACCTTCTGAGAGGGCCACATAGACAATGGTCCTTTCTAACTATGCCCTTGTATTAAAGGGGATTCCATTTGGAGTTCAGATGATACAGTGAGTCAGTAATGATTTAGCAGTCGAAATATGAATCATATATTAATTTTGTCTATCCTTTTCGAATGTACAGGGTGTATCGAAAATTGTGGTGTAACCGATCAATGATGTAGATAAAAATCAATTGTTTACATAATATGTTACCTTACTTGTTTAAGGAATTACCTTAAAATATTTGTGCTTTATTTTGTTATTTTCTATTTTAAACAATTTTTGTCTAAATCTACAACTGGTGGGCAGGGAACTCCTCATGCAACAATAAGTCGAAAATATTTTACAGCAAACAGGGAATATTTACTCAGATAAATTATCATTAAAGAAATTACACAAATGCTGGTTGAAATTATAAAATGCTGGTCAATAAATAGAATAATAGAGTAAGATAGTAGAGAAAAAAATATTAACAAAATTATAAATATATTCGTCCTTCTACCACATACAGAATAATTTAATGTTCACTGAAACGTGAAGTATGCATTGTAGAAAACTGTGTAACTAGTATGACAAAAGCACGTGTCATTTTGCATTAAATTTGCATAAATGCAGGCAATCATTTATTCCACTTATTTCACTATTACTGAAAACAGTTGTCACAATCTATGAGCGAATAATATTTAGCAAAAATTTCTTGTCGGTTGTATAAATTTTTTCCTTGAATAATGTGATACAATGAAACTTTAAAAAAATTATTGACACAGAAGTAAATGATCAATATTGGTACAGAGAACTCAAAATCATGGTAAATGGTAATGTTGTATTATTAAGGTTTAAAAGTGACGATATTGCCGTGAATTTAAACGTTGTACTACATGTATAATTTAAAGCACGATTCGTCAAATATCAAAGAAGGCAAAAAAAAAAGATTTAAGACGATTTACGGAGTCCTTGGATGCAGTCACATGTTACTCTGAGTGGTTTCGGCTGCAAAAAATCAAGAAAACGTAAGAAACGTAGACTGCAATGCGACTGATGCGAATATTTCGGTAGTCCTATGTATATTTAATTCATCCGGAAGCCGCATAGGGTTTTGGCGTGCAGAATTAATGGATGCTGCACACGGTAGAAACTTAGGTGGCCACATTGTAGAACATGTTTTATTTAACTCTTGAACACTTACAATAATTTAAACATTCGATCGTATACTTTCGAAATAATACTCAAGTGCAAACATTTTTATGGAATTTCTATTTATGTAATCTCGTTATTTTCACTTTCATCACCTTTTAGTGATACATTTTTCTTAATTTTTTAGATAAAATTAACAGCTTGTACGTAACTTGTTCAAGTAAATGTGATAGTCTTCCCTGAAGAAATTTGTGAGTCACTGTGTCTGAATCACACCACACGGTCTGCTCTATACTTTATTTTTAATGAGAGCAATAATATACATGTACAGCAACATCTTATCTTTAACAGCACCTATCCGTAAACAATCTTATTTAAAATAATTTTTTACCCAAATATTTTTAACGAAGGTAACGTCTAGTAATGTTATAGTAGCCTCCCGTATCCGAACTAATGGGGGGAACGTAAGTGTTCGGAGTAAGGAATTCTCAGTTAATAGGACAATCACTTTTCTGACACTAAACTTCATTTATCTAAAGAGAGAATAAGAAAATTGACAGTTTGTTTAAATACATATAGATCCCTTACCATTTTGGGTACCAATAGAGTGTGAGTTTCATGTTACATAAATACTTGTGGTTATGATTAGCTTTGATCAAACAGAGGAAAGTGTAGATTACTGAAGAAATGTATGTTATATTGTATTTGCAACAAGAGAACACATCAGTATGAAACTACTTTGTTCGCATAACAAAATATTTGGATATTAGGGTATTTGGATACTAACAATAAGTATTCGGGTAGGTATGGGAGGCTCTACCGTACATTTGATTTATCGAAGTCAAAACACAATGAGACGGTAATAGGCGATACACATGAGTCTTTTAAAATTTCTTTTCGTGAGTACTATGTTATAGCGACCAATAACGAAAGTAATTTGACAATCTGAACCTCATAAGTATAGAAACAATTGAATCAAGGTTATGAAAATACTTCTTTTATTAATCTCTCCATTTTTTACAATAAATGCAAATGTCTGTAACTATTATTAACATTTGTACTGACTCGGGCTTTGTAACGTAGTGAGTCGCGTGTAAACTACGACTACAAATATTATTAGCGATACTTTGCGTATACATATGCCTCTGCAATTCGCCTCGACGTCTTCGTTGCGTAAGAGAATACGAAATACTGTTGAAGAACGAAATTGTTAATGTACTTACCGGAGTAAAAGAGAAGCCCGTTTGGCTGTCTGGTTTTAAATTGCAAGCTGATGGATTCCTGCGTGCTCAGAGTGAAAACCGAACTCCCCTTGGTTACATTTATCGTCAGGTATTCTGTTCCTCGAAACGAGGCCTCAGAGGGTGCTTTATCTGTAACAAGAAAATGATTTTAAAAATTAAAAATTTAAAAGTTACATTATTAAAATCAATGTTACAATTTACAGTTCATAGGGGAGAACATAATAATCTAATTTTCTTTTAACCCTCGGAAGACATATGTCCTTGATGATTAATTAGATAGAGTTACACTCCGTTTCATAAGTATTAGGACACTTATCGAATATGCAGTCAAAGTTGCAGGGCATTACGAAATTACTGAAAATATAAAAGAAATATTGTTTAGGGGATATTAAAACTCGATGGACAACCCTTATGTTATTGTGAAGTAATAGACGTGGCCTAAAATATATGTACAATTTTTTAGAAATATAAAAAAAATGTAAATTTTTACGAAATATATATATACGGCGATAATGTACCTGGGTTCGCATAGATCCTCTCCCAAATAGCACATATAGTCCAATGACGCCTTGAAGACGGCATAAAGATGCCTTGGACCTAAAATAGCCGTAAAATGGGTGTCTTCAAGGCGTCTTGTGCTATCTGGGCTTATAAAATGCTAATATAAATAACTGTACGGTTCAGTTAGTTTCTGTAAGCTGAAAGATGGACCTAGAATTTTTTCTCTGGAACGAATTAATTAATTTCCGTCCAAACCGTTCAAACTTATTTCTCCCTCGGATAATTCCAAAGACAGTTTCGTATTAGAACGTCATATTTTAGAATTTATACCCTGAAAAGCATAATAATTAATCCCACCTTTAATAATTTAATGCGTTTCACTCCGTGCTGTAGACAGGTCCCTTTCGAACGTCCCCGTCAAGTCTAAATAGAAACGTCCCTACGTGAACCTGTCGAAATTAATACAACCTCAGAAAAGATAGGTTGACGTCAACTTCGACTTAATTAAAAGCAACGGTACGATCTCACCCTCTATCTTTCCACATTTTTTTTTCCTTCTCTCCGACTTTTATATTTTTAAATGCACTTAAGGTTTTCAATTCAGCCTGTAGACGTCTGATCTTCGCGTTTCGCGGCGGAAAAAGCATGCCCGGGCGTGACCTCTCTCTCTCTCATTATTTTCCATCGTCCCATTGTTATCATGCGACCAAACAAAAGTGCGCCGAGGCAAGGCCAGGCAAAAAGGCCATAAGACAAGCTTTAATGGCTTTGGAGTCGCGCCAAATCGCGCCGCTTCGGGGTTGAATGCGCCGAGTCGCCGATTGAAATGTTCATTACCACCGCAAATCATCCACCAATCCGCGAGGGAAAGGGCGTGGAGGCTTCTGTCTGGATGGTTACCCTCACTACGGCCGTAATGATCCTCGAGTTTCCCACGATTCGATAATTCGATTAAGAATGATTCTACGATCGAAGGATTAATTGGCTTCCTGGCGAATCTTTGGGAAAGTAACGAAACTCGAAATTACAGGGGAACACCGTTTAACCCCCGATTGTCTGAATGATACGGTGTTAGAGTAATAAACAATAAAACTACTAAGGACATACATATATCTATTTTTATCGATCGATAAACATGACAAAGTTTTGAAAATGAACAAATTTGTAAATCAACTAATGTCTTCACTTTCATATCGCAATGAAAGTTGTAAAAAGTCTAGGGAAATGCGTTATTAGAACATTTTAATCGTCGTTATGAGAGCGTAGTAATCAGTCACTTTGACTAGCTTGGTAGTTTTAGTGTTACGAACGATTTATTATATAGAGTGTCGTCAAAAAGTAAGTCGAAAGAAAGAATAAATATTTTTCGTTTGTGGTTGTATTTTCGTGAAAATCGAATTTGAATATCAATCTGAAACGCGTGTGATCGGCATCGAATTAACGAGAAACGGAATGCAATGAACAGACGTGCTATTCATGTCCTATTCAATTGCACGCATCTCCAGAAAATTTTAAAATTCGGTTATCTCGAAAACGAAGCCTTAAATGAGAAAATGTTATTGCCTTTTTTATTAGCGCAGTAATAGAGCTTGGAATTCTGAAGCCACTGATATTTGTTTCACCCGCATGTGGCCATTAGTTTATAAACTATTTAACGTTCAGTGCCTAGGAGCTTTCGAATACTCATCGAGGATTTATAAAGATATTCGATGGAAACTGTGCGACCAATATTTCATACATCTAATAATAAATTATTTTTCCTTCTCAGCCCTCTTAAATCTCAGTAAAGTAATATTTTCTACTTAATTACTAAATCCAATGCTATACTTTTAATCCACAGCGTACATCACCGCAGCTACTTTAAAATACACTTTCCGCGTAACACTGTTCTCTTCCAGCTCCCCGACTCATCATTTCAATCCCCTCGAAAGCCTTGCCTATGCTTATCAAAAGCATCGCCAAGCTGTTTGGGATTGTAGCTGGTTCGCGTAAGAGCGACACTTTCGCGAATGGAAAAAGTTGGCCATCCGGCAAGAAGATCACTTCCACAGTTCTCATTTCCTATTTGAAGAGTAGCGCAGACCGTGGCGCGCGACTTTTCCCCCCGGTTCAAAGCGGAGGACACACGCACGCGGAGGTGTCATTAGCCACGTCGAAGAGTAAAATCCTCAGAATCCTCTTTTCGCTCTCCTGCTTCTACTCCGTCGCTCGTTTTTGTTCGAGCCCGCTAAGAGGGACGCCGTGAATCGCCACGGAAGAAAGCCAACGGGCGGAAGAAAACCGACGGCTGGGAACGCCTAATCCCGTTAAACAAAAGCAGTTTGCATCGACTTTCTTCGGAAGTCGTCGCGAGGAAAACGTTCCTTTGATGCTGTTTGGATAATCTAGTCTCCGGTAAATTTGCTATTCTTTCCCGTAGATCGGTCGTGTAAGACTTTTATGTCAACTCTCGTCGGTTTGATTTCAATGGAAAGATTATGTTTACGGTCTGCTGCTCGATATGTTGTAATTTTAATGCACGACAGTTTTATTGCGATGTTTTGATTTCTTGAGAGAATTGATAAATGTATATACTCCTGTTACGAACAACTTGCTAAAAGTGATTTCAAAAGTTAATTAACGTGATAGGATTAATAGTGACATATATATTATTGTACTTAAGCGGTGGTTCTCACATATGTTTATGTAAATCCGGAGTACTGGTTTATTACAAAAATTGTATTGCTTTCATTATTCACTTTTATTTGCATTATCCACTTCTCCATTAGAATTATCAGTTACTATAAAAAAGTTCTGTGATTATGTCCGTGAAATATAGTATGTTACACTATATTGAAATATATTATAATTCTAATTAATGAATTAGGCGCCTGTGAAAAGTATGAAATTCAATTCTTGTTAGGTGTATTTATCTGAAAATTTATCAATTCATTACAACATAATATTAAAAAGTAATACAGATAATATCATACACAAATGAATCTAAATCTTCTACAATAAAATCAATAGTAAAATTTATTCTACAATTATAGTTTCATTAATTATACAAATAATTAATTACATTTATATTAATTTTGGTTTTTGGGCACTGTATAGCTCCACTTGCAGCCACCTGGTTTTCAACGCTTTCCGAACTACGGTTTCAATTAAATTTATGTTCAATTCCGAAAATGTTATTCATCGTATTAATAATATAAATTAAACAGGATATCTGATAAATTTAAAATCACATTTAAATTTTAAATGACATTTTTTGCTACTTCGAAGATGGCTTAAACCTGTTGGAAATTTTTATTTCAATATTTCCATGCAACTACACATTATTTTCGTAACAAAAAAAAATTATAAAACGAGAATAACCAAATTTTTTTTAGTCTTTTTGATCGCCATTGTTTCTTTCTTGCTTCTTCTTTAATCTTTTTAAACATTATTTGATTAAATAGTGACAAGTTCTTACAGTAAGTATACAGGTTTAAAACAGTATCTTCAAACGTTTATGAAAGTGTCCTTCTTTTTTATTTTCCTTACCAAAGGAAACGTGAAAGTTATTTCAATAACTTCAGAGAAATTGATTGAACGATAATTTCGTTCGGGGCCAAATTGATATACAGTATAGAGTATAGAGATACCCAAAATCAGGGGAAGGTAAACATAACCTGAAAGTTGAAACAGATTTCAAAGGTATGAATTTTGAAACTCGAGATTGAATGCAAATTCGTAGCTCTAGGTAGAAATTTTGATAGAAGCTTCATCGTCCTGCATACACTTTGCGTTTCGAGCTTTTTTACGCAAAACTTCTGTGTTTATTTTCCATTCGAAACCATGAATTACATTTTATACTGAAACTGAGATGAATAGATAGAAACAACAATAAAATGAACCAACATAACGTTACATCTGTTATTACCATTGTAACTATAACGCGTATTCACTTGATTTTTGCTATTTTGAAAAGAAAAGAATTGATTCGCTTTCATAAAACTAATGTTTTATCAGCAATGAAGGCATATGTCTACAATTTAATACGACTTGAAAGCAGATCACATATGCGTCAGTTTTCTAAAAATATATTTCCCTTACAATAGTAGCAAGTAGTAAATAATACAACAGTAACTACATAAGAAAAGACAATTTGTGAATATAGTGTATATGTAAACATACAATTACGGGACGCCACATTCTAACAATCACTGGACTAGAAATGTTAACGCAAGTTTGAAGTTTTATTAATTTTCCTATTAAGGAGTTCAAAGATTTATATAAAGTAAAAACTGCATTAAATTGGATAATTTATGATTTTTTTCATTTAATTTTATGTCTTAATATGAATGTTTGGATGTACCTTTTAAGCCAATTTTCTTAAAAAGTAATTTTCAGCGATAAATTGCCAAAGAATATTTTATTTACTGTTGCTCTAAGACATACTAAACTTAACATAGTCTTCATTTTCAGCATATTCTATTGTTAGCATTTTTTTAACTGCTCACTTCTGGTTATTTCAAATAAGTATAGAACTTACATTTTATAATATTAACTTTAAAAACAAATACATAAAGTACTATATGTACAAATAATGGTTCTGATTTCTGCTGTTCAGCGGTCCTCAAAATATTTCTATTTTCACTGGTCCGCAGGTGTAAAAAGGTTGAAAACCATTGGTATAGACTAGTTCAAATATTTATACACTTGTGCATGGATATTATAGAGTTTTATGTCAATTATCCAGATAATATGTATTCTTATTTTGAATATCAGAACCAGATAAAACAGATGACAAAGTAATACTAGAACTTAAAGTAACACAAAATAGACACAAATAAACTACATCATTATTTTACATATTTATCACTGGAAGCCTACGGATGTTAATGCAAATATAAATTGATATTTAGTGAAAGGTCAAGCCAGTCAACGCGATCGAGTGCACAAATCGTGACACGATGGTGTCGGTAAGGCAGGCCACGACTTACCGCTATTCTCTGAACCGAGGAAAAGCTTATTAAATACGTGTGGTTGACGCTAACACGATTCCCCATTCATTGAGCAACGGCCGCGACACGCCATTCGGCTGAAGCAGAACTTTTCCAGCACGCGATATCCCTTCGGTTTTACCAGAAGGAGGAAAGTCGGTGGCACGAGACTTTGGGGCAGTGAGCAGCGCAACTAGGGCGAAACGGTGCCTCGCGGCTTGGCAGACGACGACGTTAAAGCTCGCCGGCTTCGACTAATTGTGAAACACGCGCTCGAACCACCGCAACCGACCTGAGTTATGAAGAAAGTTCAACGATCGTTCCGTGTTCTCGGACGAATTTCTTTCGGCGATTCGATTTATGGGAAAACTGTCCGGGGTTTCCTGAGAAATGAGTATCTTCGATCTTTCGAGGTTTGATCGAACGACATCGAAATTCTGTAGGCTGTATTCCCGTGTAAACGCTGTAAGAAACTACTTTCTTTTATGATTTTTGTAAAAGAAAATTGTAACACATACAGTCAAGAATCAGTTTGGGGTTCATTAATATACGGATAATTATATGAACACAATTTTTTTATGGTATTTTGTTTAACCATCGTACTGCGAGTGCAGGGTCATTTTGACTTATCTTCACATATATTAGTTATATGTAAATGTAATATATTAACTTCGAAATATATGTATATAAATTGTTATGCACAATAATACAATTTCTTCATGAAACCTGCTTACTGTTGGAACGTATAATTCAACCGCGCGCCGTCTTTAACAGTTTATAAATATGTATCCCAGTCGTCACGTGTACGGGAACTTTCGCCACGTTCGGTTTTTTGATAATGTATCCCAAAGTAAATAAATAACTTTAAAAACGATTGATCCACTGACTTCCAAAAGATCCACCTCTAACACTTACAAGAGAAATTTTACTGTGGGTCAAGATTTGTCTACTGCATCCGTCCTAACCTATTCGCCTTCCGAGAGTTAATATACATACATAGATATACTGCAACGACCAGCAATGAATGTAACGGTCAGAAAAATGGATGCACAAACGGTATACCTAAAATCTCGAGATACACTCACCTGAAATCACGAAACCAAAGTTTCTCATAGACCTTGTAGGGATTGTTAACGTATCAAGTAGATTTAGAATTTTGCTTAACAAATTTTTGTTAGCAAATATATTTTTTATTTAACATTTTTTAATGAAGAGATTATCTATTTTCAGAATACTTTCACAAGCAGGGGTATCAATCAACTAATTTTCATTATTTTTCAATAAAGGTACTTGATACAAAAACCATCCCTATAAGTTCTAAGAAAAACTTTGGTTCTGTGATTTCAGATGAGTGCATCTCAACATTTCAGGTACACGTAAGTGATCAGTTTTACAGTACATGTTTCTTACACAAAGGATGAAATTTGTCCTTGATTAATACATCAATCGATCAGAATCACTATTATAGAATTCTCCAGATAATGCCTTAATGATAGTGTTTGTTGAAAATCGTCTACATTTCCCAGGAAAAAGCCAATTAAACCCTCGTTATTCGTTTCAATAAGGTGCTAACAGTTTCGTGGTAAAGGGAAATATGGTAGAAACCTCGATATTGGTACCACGACGGCTTCAATTGTTAAGCAATTACGCCACTTTGCCGGATGCTCATGATTTCGGCGAAAAGTTGCGACATTAATTAAACAGGGCCGGGCACGCTAGGCGTAGCGGAGCGGGCGTATGCATCCAGGATATTCAATTCGCGCGAAAGCGGCTTAATTACGGTGGAACGAGGCGCGTTAATTACACGATACTTACGTTCCCCGTTGGAAATTAGTATCAAATCGAATGGTCGATTTAGGAAGGTGCAAGATGGCGTGGCAAATAACCCCCAATGGAGCAAAACCGACTTCAACTCACACACTGATACGTTGCATACCGTGCGATTATGGCGCCTGCGAAACACGCCAGAAAATTGAATGTTATATAGTAATTATGTAATATTAAATGACGATTGTGTTTCGATATTTTGTACCCTTAACTGTTCTTTGACGAATTTTTTGATCGTCTATAATGGAAATTAATCTTTGTTGTTCAAAAATGTTTTTTAAATTTTCAATTTTGAAGGAATCAGTATTTTCAAAAATAGATTTTTTACTTTTCTGGCCATAATGGACAGCAGTTTATGTGCGAATGGACAATCATACTGTAATTTTTAAGTTGCTCAACTGTTGAAAGAAACATTCTCGTTTACTTAATAATGGTAAAATTGATATGTGACTTCAAAATTGCAGTGGGCAGTAGAAGGGTAAGATAGTTTTATTATAATTACGCGAAGTTCATTGAAAATCCTCGTGTTGCGAAATGTCTTGCGAAATTTCAATTTTTAAACAGAAGATGGAGATATTCAACAATTTGTTAGAAAGACATTCAAAATACAAATGCTACGCTATCTTAAATAGCAACCATTCTGTAAATTAGTTTTAAAGCTATATCTCTGCTCCTCGTATGAATCATTCCGCGCTAAATAAATATTTTCAATCCCTCGTTTTAATATTATTATGTGCATAACGTGTGACAGAATACGAAGATAAATATGTGGACACGTGCTGAAAATAAAATTTGTGTGAATAAATAAATCACTAATAAACGTCTGTTTCTTACGTCGATCCAATATCACTTTGATTAGTAATCATGATATTAAAAATTTACGTTTGTAAATGTTACCTTTTGAAGAAATCATTATTTAAGAGTGTTTGATATTTAACCCAGTATCTGCATTGAACTTATGAAAGTTTTTACTTTCTATTGAACAAAGACTATACTTGTATATCGCGACCGAATCGTAAATAATATTCCTTTCCTTTTCACTGTTATGATAATAACACCAACATCTATGACATTTATTTTTGTCTAAACACATCATCGTAAGAAACCAATCATATTAATTATTCTGTATTTGTCGAGAAACAGTATAATTCGGCAAATTCAATACTAATTATAAGAACTTAATTTTGTCACACATAAAACATGTCATTTACTCAAAGTTTAAATATGAGGCGTATCAATAAGTAATCCACCATATGTGCAATAAAGTAGTAATAAAAAAAATTCAGAACACTTGTCCGATCATTTGTTCAGTCAAAATGACGTAAAATGATTAAAAGAAACAACACATTATTAACGTAGCACGAGTACTTAAATTCTTTCTAAATAAGTACAGAATTTATCAAAAAATAGTAAACTACTTATCACTACAACTAACACAAGTTGTTAACGAAATTACAAGCGGTAAGAATTGATTAGTCAAATCATCAGTTAACCTGTAATGTTGTCTACAGTCTTCATTGTGTTTCTTCTTCTGTTCTCTCATGTCGTTATACTCTGTTTGCGTAGGACGCGAACGTGTAACACCATCTCTGTGAAAACACTGCAGCCAAAGTGACAGAAGTAAAGTAGAGAAACTAATAAACAGGTAAAGTGGACGTTCTCTACCCTTCAGAATTTACGTTGAACAGTACTGACGTATCCTGAAGATACATGAAAATTTACATTTTCATGGACTATAGAAAGAGTTGTTAAAAGGAAAATAATTTTCTTTGGACGATGTTTTATTAAGGTTCGCATAAAATAAAGTTTCGGCATACATATATCTTACACTACTTCTTTCCATATTCATGTATGCTATAAAAGCAAACGTGTATCGATAGTATACAAAATATAATTTAATTTTATGGTCAAGATAGTTACCTCGGTGTTATTGTATTCTACTGTAAGTTCTGTCGATAAATTATTTATTCTTGTCTGAACGAAAATTTTCTCACTGCCAAGAATATTTTCTGTGTGCAAGAAAACGAAATATATATAATAAAAATCTTATTATAAAAAAAGAAATAATGTATATTGTTTCATTGTTTTATCGTGTTTCTGTATTTATACAATGAAATACTTTGTTGGACAAAATAGCGCAGATATCCGACTGTATAATCAAAAACCTAACATTTCAGATACCCACTGACAAGTTGTCTATGCATTCTACTATCTGATTTAATCATAAATTGAACAAGCTTCCTGTAGAACAGTCCACAACATTTCGATCCACATCCCATGGATAAATTGTTGGAATCAGAAACATCGAATAAGAATTTCCAGCGGAAGGATCACCTCCTTTTCTGTCTCAAAACGATTCCAACCTTACAATTCAGCCCAGAAGTTGTCAACGTAGGTACTCTTAATACCTATCCTATTCTTAAATCACACACTTCTAATTTCACTTTACTTGGAATATCCCAGATAATTTCGATCGCTGTCCCGTGGATAAATCCTTTGAAACAGATACACCTATTTCGCGTATTTAGAGCAGAAAAACAGAGAGGAACGAATTTAATCTCGAAATTCACGGTACGGGATACTTGGATGCTTTACAGGCGCCTGGTATTGTTACTTTATCGCGATCACGAGTTACATCTTACAGGACAAATCCGTATGGACGACCTAAGGACGCGAATCCCTTTATGCAGAGGAGCGAACGATACACACCATTACTAATCCGTATTAATCTCCTACCATTCATTAGGAAGTCAGCGATGGGTGGCCCTTCTGTGGAGGGGATGCTTGTGCCCGCGTAGTTCCACACCTGGCGCACTCTCACGATCAATCGCCCCCACCACCACCCTGCTTTGCACTAAATCTCCCGGCTAAACTGCCTGTGCGCGCCACTGCAAGACAATGACCAAGTAAGCTCGATCCTTAACGAACTGCCGCGTGTATGTTTTACCGGGCGATTAATACAAAAAAATACACCAGAATATTGTTCCGTACCCTCTGCGGTTAACGGTACTTTTCCAACACGGTCTGTCCCAAAAGTTTCCGAACTAAAATTGAAACAGTACCTTTTTGTAAAATGGTGACGCTTTTCATCGTTTAATATTATAAATAGTTTTCTTTTAAAGAGAGTTCGAAATTTTGGCTCTACTATTTTAATATTTTGGTATTAAAAGGTATTTCCCTGTTTGATTATTCAACGTAGTTGTCTAATGAGGCCATATCAAACAAATTCCTGTTACCGAAATTGGAAACAAAGAAACGACAATCTAAAATCGTTTCAACATTCACAGGGCTTCGATGGTTATTTACTTTTCCTGCCAACCAGAGCTACTTCTAGTGTTTGTATAATTGTCATGAATTCAGAAAGGAACTTCTTTCTTTCAATAATTGCTGATAAAAGGCATGAAAATCATGCGAAAAATTGCTATCTTAGTATCATTTCTGAAACTTCTGGGACCAGCCGTGTATTTCTGTCTTCACCTTCTTGTATTGTTTTACCAACATTGACCATTGTCGAGAGATTTATGTCATCAGGTAGAGTTTTAACTACCATCTGATAAGCTATTTTGTAATTATGAACTCTTTATGGACGACAGAAGTGTGATATTTGTGTTTTTTTATGCTAAAAGCTGTCACTCTTTTTATGAAAAAATGTGGATTCAATGCGTCTTTGTCTTACCCAAATGTGTAAATGTCAATGAAATAGAAGGCTTTCTTAGGTTATTTTCAATTTAATAAATTGCTTAAATGGTGAAACAAGTTTCTCTATGATCTTTAGTGTCCCACAAAACTAGCCTATCTAAATCGAAACATTTTAACTTTTCCTACTCGACCAACAACCGTACTATGGATTTTATGCACTTGTGATATACTATACATAAATGTTTATACATGTAACAAAATATATGTTTAAATGAAGCTTCTATTTTTAAGTCAGTAGAACCTGTAATCGTGAAAGCAAGTTTCTGTTTAGTTTTCTTCTTTAGATATTAATATATTAAGACGTGGATTTTCATTGATATCTGCAGTCTAAGCACTTTCCAACCAAATAAGCAATAATATTGCAAATAATGAAATATTTTACACGATGGCGTTTATATTCGTTAAGTGATTGAAAGAAAGTAATTACATTTCATTTAGAGGCAACGTAATCTTTTATTTCAGTTAACTATTCTAAATAAAGACATAACCCCAAATTTTAAATATGTCAATCAAAAATTCAGTCTTAATTCATTAATGAGTAGAGGACATAATTTATTATTAATATACAAATTATTCTTTTAACAGTAAAATAATAGAGTAATTTAGAGAAAAACATTTGCTCATCGAACTAATTAACGTACAATTTATTTGTTTCAAATCTGCTGTCAGTCAAATAAAATAATGTATCACTTACCCTATCTTCTTCAAATGACCCAAATCTATTTTCTATAGTCGTAACCTAGAAATTCCTACCTTATGAAAATAACAAAAATATCATCTATGCAACCTAACCAATCGTCTTTGGGTTTCATATTCTTCCGGACAATCATATTCTCGACATCATCGACAAATTTGTTTCTTGAAATGGAATTTAACGAAACGATTTCAGTCGAGAAAAGAAAATTTGATGTCATTGAATATACATCTACGCCTCCGCAATTTAAATTGTAAATTTTTAAAATTCGCCTGACGTTTGAAGTACACAGAAACCGTACCACGAGTAAATTCTCTTGGAAAGCTGTGACCTATCTCTTCTCGAGAGTACGCACACCGTGACTAGTAATAGTAAAAAGGAAATGCTGGTTCAGCGTCCACTACTCACCCTGCAAGTGCCAAGCTCGGGTTTGCTCGAAGGAAGCGTGCGGGCGAGGGTGTCGATTATGGACGGGAGAGAATGGTAGTAAAATATTCAAAATTATGCTTCGTTTTAAACGGTGACGGCTCACGAACAGGGAATGCTATTACCGTGCCAGTGGAAATGTTTTAAAGACGAATATTTCTTGGTTTTTGTCGTTACAATCAATAATAGTAATACAAGATGTTACAAGCGTAATAAGTATTCGTAATTTTGAAATATTTCAGATTATGTGTATGAAAGGTAAATTCTTAGGTTTATATGAGATAATTGTACATGGAGTCTTTTATAATAGACCTCTTAATATAGATGTTATTTTCTGTACATTGTCACAAATCATTATCCACTTTTGGCTATTAATTAACTCTCATATCTTGTTATTGATGTAATAAAAAACGCTTGACAGACGACAATGATAATTCGAATCTGCTTTATAGAAACAAGGATACAAGTTATTTTCGTAAATTCTTTCGATTATCGTAACTGTTAATATTTCTTGTAATTTAATTTTTCCGTATAATTATTTTTAGAGTGACATTCATTCTAGATGAAGATACAAAATACTGTGTTTGCATTTTGATATATAGAATTTCTTAGATATAATTTTTCTGAAAAGCAGCTGATGGAGAAGTTAGGGGAAAGGTGTCTAGGGGTGGTAAGATCTGGGTCGTATCCGACTCAAGTTCTATTTCCTCTTACACTGTCCCCACTCTGTTTTTTATAATTCTTTTATTATTCTCGTTTTAGAGTACAATATTTTTATTATTTCATAAGCGTTTAATACTTATATTATTGTGCGACATGAAGTGTGGGGTATAAAAGAGAGTTTTACACTGTATACGTATATTGCATACTATTCCTGAAGGTAGTTAAGACTTGAGTGATTGTGTTATTCTTTACGTTATTCTTCTTGTTGTTCGTTATCGTATAACCATTCTGAGTTGTCATTCTGAATTGTCGTGTCGTGCGAGTATAATCAAACCGTGTCCGCGTTGTTATATTTAAAGTGTTGCAAAAGTGTTGTATTCAATTAAATTATATTTACATGAAACTTAATAACACCTCTACTCATTAAATCCCATATTATTACATGTTATGTAATTTAATTATTGTTCCGTATTATATAAATAAACACAAATACAAGTTCAAAACAATAACTTCCGTTTACCCGTCTGAAAATAGAAAAAATAAGTTGGGGGAGGATCCGATCTCACTGTACCAAGTATGCCCTTAAAATCCACCTTATCATTCGAAGGTTAACTTTATGTATGAACAACTATATTCGTTTCCATAAAATAAAATGTTGAACTTAATTATGTAATACAGTCTTTTCATTCAAAACGTCAATTTTCTGTAAATAGTAGCAACCCCTAAAATTTATTTAAACATCATACATCTATAAATATGCTGCAGTAGTTTCTTGGGCTATAGAACATACGTCACAGGGTGGCACAATGAAATTCCGAAAAAAAATTTGATCCACATAAGAACCATCCTAACGTTATATCGTGGCGAGGATTGGACCATTCTCCGGGACGGTAATGCCATATCCCAGACACACCGGTAAACGACTCACCTAGGACACAGAGACCCATAATGAAGCGAGTTAAGGAATCACGCGGATGTCTCCATGTCGCGCGACCCCCTCACGATCCCGTTTGGCTCGCTTTTATTACGCAATATAACGAGGCCGCGCGCACCTATCGTCGCGGAATAAAAAAGTCACGGAGAGATTTTAATAAATTCCAACGGCTCCGAGAGACGATAAAAGTGGCGTTAACTGTGTCGTTCGATCTCATCTGCGACGTTCTCGTGCCCCTTTTCCCCCAATCCCCTCCCGCGTTGTCGTCCATACGGGATTAGTCGAGTAATCTCTCGAAGAGCCTCGAGGACGGGAGTAACGAGATCCCGGGAGAAACGAAGACCTTTTTTCATCTTGGAAGAAGTCGTGCTCGTCCGTGTTTCTTTTCACCCGCCTCTCTGTTCTATCCACCCCTACCTCGGAATCCCTCTTCCAGCCCCAAGTTAGCTCTCGAGGAGCGGTAGCAGCACGTGCAAAAAAAGTTTCCGCTCGGAATAAACTCTTTACCTCTATTCTTTTAAATACGAAGTTGATGCACGGTTCTCCGTTCCAAAGAGAGCGAGAGGTAGAGGTGCAAAAAAGAAAGAAAAACCATCCCTTAATAGAACTCTGACACCAGCAGCCAGCTCCGAGCGGCAAAACGCCGCACCGCCGCGAACAATCGCGACGATCGATAAATATTTAGGGCCCCCTCTTAAACTTTCATCATTTTCGAGTCCTGGGACCGCTGGCTGGGAAGCTTGTAGGGTACATTGCCGGTCAAAAGTTCGCGTACACCATTTAAAATGGAACAACTTTTTTTAAAATTGGCCCTAATGACTTGAGTTCTTTTGTGAAGTTAGGGATAATAGTTTACTAAATGATGTGTAAACAAAATTGAAAAGGTTGCAATTGGTCAGAATCGCGAAGAAAATAGTAGAGGTCGTTTTTTATAACTTTTTAATCTGAGGCTGTAATGAAAATTTAATAAATTCATATCGAAGAGTTATGTTAGTTATATAGATACTGAAACTTTCATTGAAATAGGTTGATGCAAAAACGAGCGGCAGACATCAGATGTAAAAATTGTCAGATTTACTGTAGTTGTAGGTCGACAGTTGGGAATAACTGTGATTTCCAACATCTTCAATCATTTGTATTTCGTAGCAACGTTAACCGATTTTGATGAAATTTTCAAGATGTATATAACTAATATAAATCTTCAATGATATTCATAAAATGATTATATGATGTTACGCTACAATGTTAATGTAGTAATTGGGACATCTACCCTTATCTACTTTCCGACTGCCAGGTGTCTGCGGTGGGAAATGGGGTATTGTAAATTTTTACGACTCCTCCTAGGACAGCTAAATTTTCCTCGAGGATTCTTCGAAGGTTTCTGATGCAATTTTAATAGATTTCGATGGGGGAATATAGGACAATGTTCTTGACTTGCTTTCCTCGAGGTTTTGGAGTCCGAGTGCATGCTTTGATGCTTTTGGGTTTGTGCCCGGTGTACCAGTATGTAATTCACTGTTTCTAATTTTGAAACGATCTACTTTAACCCTCAGAAACCATACTCCACCTCAGCACACGTGAACACCACACTAGTGCAAATTGGGATTTTTAATTTTTTTATGATTAAGAACATGAAGATAATAGAAGTAAATTAAATTTATAACATATTTTTTAGGCAACATTTCCTGAGAATGTCAATGGTAATAATTGCAAAAATGAGTAATAATATTTTATCGCAATGGAAGCAAACCGTTATGCTAGCCAGATGGAATGTTACAGACAACATAATGTTCTGGTGCAAATTAGCACTAGTGTGGTGTCTGAGAGTTATATCGAACATGTTTTATCGACTCTCTGCTGAGGAAAAATAGGGTGCAGGATGCTGGGAGATCGTTATGACCACAAATAAAATAATATGGACCCTTGACGCCACATCTGAGAAATAGTGGATTACTTGTTGGTACAATTAATATAACAAGTTTATTTTGTCTTTCTGTAGCAGGGGAAATAGGTTTGTTAAGATTTGTATTTATGGTTCTGTTGGAGGACATGGTAGACGAAATTGAATGGAGATTGCAATTGCATTAGGGAGGAGAGTGTTAGGATTAATACAATGATACGATTATTAATGCCGTTAATACTGGAACTATTGACGATAAACGTACATCTAATTCTAATCGGATCAACTTGACGAATTTTTGAAAATATACAAAATTAAATAAACGTTGTGAAAGATATGAGAAAATGCATTATTTAACATATTAATCATCGTTAGAAGACTGTACATACAACCAGTCATTTTGAGTGCCCTAGTAGTTCTAGTATGAACGTACTCTGCAGTACTTAGATCAGTTTGACTGAAACTTTGATTTGCAATTATACCTTCTATTATACAAATTTCAAAGTAAGTCGACTGCAATCTAACTATGGGTAAACACGTTTCTTCCATTCAGTTTTAACTTATTTAAATCGGAGAATGGTAATACAACAATTTATTGCACAGTGCAGTAGGGTTTACGATTAACTAAATTTCCATTAAAACAGAAATATTATTACAAATTTTAATGTCTTTAGATGTACAATAATTTTGTATTTTATCGATAATCTGTTGTATTTTAATCTTATTTTAATTATTCCGACTCGTTATATGTATAGAATTTAAAGTTGCGTGAATTTTGAAATATGTATAAGAACTCAACAAAGTGGACGTATTTTCTATTCTTTGTATGTCAGGTTCATTTACATACTACCTCAATATGTTTCTTAACGGCAACTTTGCGCCATGCAGAATATTGTATGCAGCCGGTGAAAATTCATGAGTGTAAAAAATATGTAGCATAGTCATATGGAAGTGTGAAGACGTATGAATGAATTTTCCAGAAATTACCTCCAGGGAAAGACTACAGAAAGAAATTCTTTATTCGTATTTAGGACAACACTTCTGAAACATAAATTTTTTAAACATAATTTACAAATAACATCATTCTCGATAATCTCTCATAATTTACAAATAACATGTTACTTTATGACTACAACTGAAAATTTGTAAATACCTGAGATAGAATTACATTCGATACAAAAATTTAGATTTTTAACAAGTCAAAATTGTTTTATAAAATATATCGTTATAATAAATAGTTTGGTTTCTGATTATTATTTTCTGAATTAATTTAAATATTACAAGACATTGAATATTTATGCAAAATTACATTTCGACAGACAATTTTACAAGAACCACGAACAGAATAATTCATGTCATCCTTCTAGGGATTTGTAAGTTATAACTATCATAAAATAAAGCGCGCACTGTTCTTCGTTAATATTTTACTCCTCGACTTGCACAGATTCTGTGTCACAAGATCAAAACAATGTGTCAAATTTCATTTTTGCAACGACCTAAGTAAATAATTACCTTTCAATGAAATTAGGAGGGAAAATTTCTAGACACACGGTGGCTAATTAAAAACGATTTCCCAAAAGATACCCATAGAGTTGTCCCTCCCAGAAAGTTCCTAAACTTTTATGTACCCTTCATTTGTTTTATGCTTCTGTTTTGTATTTTCCTTTACACTTCACATTAGAATATTTTATCAATTCTTTAATTAAACTCTTTCAAACACTTGTTATCGTCATCGACCAATGTACTGTTAATGGAACAATTTTTCTCGCAGTCAATCCCATAAAATTTCCCCCAGGACGGATAGCTCCACCGGGGTTGATTTTCATCCCCAGAAGCCAAGCGGAATCTCTCGCCAAGGCGGAAATTGCAAAGGTGTTGATAATCAAGGTAGTTGAGCGGAATAAATACCAGCGTCGCCCAGTCTCTATTTTATTCTATTCGCTACACCTCCCCGAACTGCCTTCGAGTGGAATAAAATAAATTATCTCGTAGCTCAAGCCAGTACCCCCTGCTTGTCGCGGAACGATTGTGTCTATACATATATGTATACAGAGTTCGGCGTACCTCATTTAATAAATCTCGATGGATCACGAGGATAAAAGTGTACTAAAGACGTCGTTAGATTTATTTTCTGCCTCCTTCTTGTTGTGTCCTCCATATATCCGAAGGATTATCGGGCTAATCCTAGTGTCCTTCGTTGCCGGAAACAAAGAAAGCCAGTAATTCTCGAGTAAACTTCCTGTAAAATTGATTTCTACTCTGTTCACACCGTTAAACCTGACCCCTTTTGCCCAAGTATTAGGGAAAAAAATATTGTTCGCACCAAAAAGAATACACAAACTCTACCAATTAACGGATGTTTTAGTTGTTCAGAAGAAAATATTAGTTCTTGTAAAGATACAATATTAGTAATCGTATCAGATTCACTGCGCTGAATTATACACGTGAATTTCAGACACTTTCATGAATGATTTATTGTATCGACAGTAATTAAATTTATGAACACAAAATAGTGTTAATGTGATTTCAATAAACTGTGATAACAATTTCACTTTGTGGTATAAGTGTAGGTATTAATAACTAGGCTGATCCACAATCGCTTAAAATTCAGTAGATTAAGAAAATAATAAAGTTCAATGAATTTCTGATTTTATTTTGTAGCTGCCAGAACTCTAAGTGTAGTAATTAAGTTTATGCATAAACGCACTGTTTACAAATAAATAACTGAATATTCATTTTTTACATAATGATTTCCAATAGTATACCGTTAATGTATGAAAAAATGGTTCAAAATGTTTTACCAATACAATTCATTTGCTTCTATACCGAGTAAACTATTATATCATCTTTTGTTATTTTCATGCACGGTAATTACATAACGTAGATATCAAAGCAAAGACATTAGAATTATTTAAAAGAAATAGCAGAGTGTGTAAATAAATAATTAAAGCCTGAAGTTATAGAAAATGATGTAAGCAGATTCTAAATATTTTTAAATCGTTTATCAATAGATCACCACGATTACTTTGAAAGATAATTTCTAAGTGAGCCAAATTTGTTTATTCAGATTATACACATGTATAATATAGTTTGTACTTCATTGTAATAGGAAGTGTTAGTAAGTGATTGTTTGGCCTGTTTTCGTAATATACATTATTAAATAACATTCATTATTTATTCTACATTCATTGACATAAGTGAGGGGTAAGAAAAGATAATGTGCCTATATAAATTTTATACGACATTTTTCACATATGTACTCGAGGCTTCATTTCGATCGATCTCGTTAAAGGGAGAAACTTTTTCAGAACTCCTTAACTAAGAAAGTACTTCCGTGAAATTTCAAGAAAATAAGATGCGAGACGCCTCTGAGAAGTTTCATCCCATCAAATATTACGTATTTTCGTCATTAAAAGTTCGATCCCTCTCCAGCACTGTGAATGAAGGAAGGGTCTTCAAACTCGTTCAATCATCTGTCAATTATAAATCGACGCAACACTCTCAAGGGTTCAATTAAAATGCCACGCATTTTGAAATAATGACTACATTCGAACGAGACAATAAACTGCGTATAAATAATTTCTAAAGCAGTTCTATTTCTTGGAATTTTTTCTTTTCTTAATAAAGTATTTTTGAAATTCTTTGCTTATTTTCATAATAATATAGTAATACAATACTATTGATATACAGTATTTTCAGAAAAAAATAGTTTCCCTTAATTGATCTTTCACCAAAGACTGATGTTAGAGATATGTTCAATTAAAAGTATAATCTGAAATTATTGTGGTTCATCGCATATTCTAGTAAAGATACCGAAAATTATAATAAACGTTTTTCATTTCAATTTATCATCCTCGACTTCGAAATCATTTCCATACTAAAACAATCGTTGCATTTACTATTTAAAACATACCTTTTGGAACATCTGAAACGTCTAAACTAACAACTTATTTGAATCTGTTTGCCTCATCTACATGCAAAATCTAATTTCGGATATCCTGTACAATACTTACTCGTTCCTAGTCCAGATCACTATCACTTTTTATCTGAAGAATTAGACTTTTCATTATCTAAAGAACTGGATGATCCGAAAAGTTCTGGCAGTTGAACTTTTACTCTACCTCGAAAAAGTAATTCAGAAATCTATGCATACTAAATCTTTTTGGTGATTGGACGGTGTCGAAAACGCCTGCAAATATTCAGATATCATTTATATGTCGACCTCTATAATTTACAGATTTTCTATCAGAGAGGGGGCAGTTATCGCGGACACTACTGTTCTGAGAAGGGGACAAAAAGTGAGCGTGCAATCTTTCCCTTTATCGGCAGGAAGTGATCCGATCCAACCAATGAGATTCCAACTTAATATTCACCCTTCAACTTTTATCAAATAGTCCCAAAGAACGAAAATGATCAGGATTCGCTATGAAACACTCTTCTGGGGTTCCGTTATGCGTTCACAGTTTATTTGGCCAATGTAATTTCGGTAGACTTTTAGATGCAGTTAAGTAATTGTACCATAAGTTGGAGTAAGTTTGACTTATAGATCGATATTAACATTTTCGATTTTACAACTCTACATATTGTTCAAGTAGCTGATTTTTACGTAAAAATATCTAGAGAAAAACCGCAAAGGCGAAGACGATCACTTCCAGACTTCAGGACGAAGTTACCTTCACTGACAATAAGCCAAAGTTACCCTAACTTACTGTACCTCCAACAACTTCCTGTAGTCTTATGCAATCAACAAAAAAAACCACATAGAAAGCTAAAATTACAGATTCCAATAATAAAATCTAACAGAACTGAGTCAGATAATACACTCACGCGAATACGAAAATATTGACAGAATATCACCAAGGAACGTCAACACAGTTAAACAACATTTTCGAGTCATGTAACAGATCTTGATTCCCCTATTTCTGTCACCAGGCACGTCACCGAAAGCAAAAGAAAAATTCTATCAGCTACGTGACACGAAAGAGGAGGAAGGCACCGGCACAGAAAACGAGGAAGCAATTCTCCTTCACCGTCGACAGAAAGTCATTCCCCCGTTCCTCCAATGAAAATCCAACTTTAGGTTCACCCTTCGAACTTTATCAAACAGAGTCACGACGAGCGGCGTAGGGGGTCGGAATGTAAGCGCGCGGTAATATCGTCGCCGATTTCGATAGAAACGTTTAGCCAGCGATCGCTCTTATCAGCATTCACAGCGTCGCTGTAAACAGTCCCCCACCACCCTCCCCACCTGCTATCAGCCCCTGCCAGGAGGGTCCTTCTGCTTTTCTCGAGTAGCTATTCGCGCGACTCGTATCCGCCGCGAAACGGTCGCATCTGCTCCCGCCACGAAACGTCCCGTGTACAGATACGGGCGACACCGGGGAACGAAAATGGTGTTTCTGCCGCGCTTAATGTTGCGCGTCGTTCCGAGGAAACGAATCCCGAAAAAGACGACAAGAAGGACTGTCCTCGTTTTGGCCGTGGTGGCAGTGGTAACCTTGTATCGCGAGGTAGGGTATGCTTACACATCTGCCGTGGGATTGCGGTATACAGGATGTTTATTCCTCACGTTTTGTTTAGCGCGAGGTTGGGATAAATGAAGGATCGCTATTTCTCTCCAAATCAAATTACCGAAATTGTACAATTTGTACACGCAATCTAATATATTTTATAATTTTTACTACAAGTATTATAAGTAACGGGGAGTGATCTATGTTTTCAACTTGTCCGGTCGTCACGACGGTTTTGCTTATTCTGATCAGAAAATGTCTAGACTTGACGAACGAAAGGAGGAGTGATGCACTTTAGGCAAATATAGAAAACTTGGAGGGGAAAAATTCGTGGGCCTCAATTGGTTGCCAGAGTAGGTGGTGGAAATCGGTGGGTGTGCGAAAGGTGTCGCGTGGAAAGGGCGAAGGTAAGAAGCCTACGTGTTCGGGTTTTTCCAAGTTCCAGGTAGGGTGACGTCGGTACTGGGATGGTACCGTTACTTTCGAACATCTGCTTCATGGCTAATAAACTACTTTAAAAATCTGCTGGACGTTTTGCTCATAAATGGCTTAAGAACATAAAGTGGACGACTCGATGAAACTCGGGTGTACGGAGGTCACACTTAATAACAGGTATTGTTGGTGTGACCCGACACAGGGTGTAACAAAAATGTTGGATGACCAGGAAATGAGAGACTCGTGAGATGATTTGAAACAAGTTTTTCCTTAGCAAAAATGTTATTCGAGGCTTTGTTAACCAGATATTAACGAAAAACCCCGATCAATCAGAGCGCGAGTCTGCCAGCCAAATTCCCGCGGTTACGTTGGCTACCAATAGCAGTGTACAGCCATCATTACCATTGGCCGGCAGACTCGCACTCTGATTGGTTGGGGTTTTTCGTTAATATCTCGTTAACAAAGCCTCGGGTAACATTTTTGCTAAGGAAAAACTTGTTTCAAATCACCTCACGAGGCTTCCATTTCCGGGTCCTCCAACATTTTTGTTACACCCTGTATATACCACCGGGCACCGTCTTCTCAGAGACGGTAGAGTTTTAGGAAGGGCTCACACCTATTAGCGTGGATACGGCTCGAGCTCGCAACCAGATATCGACTAATAGCAGGTAGCCTTGGAGCCTCTGCGCACTGATTGAGCGCATTTCAAACGCAAACGGCGCCCATAGGGGCCGTGTCTGCAGACTTTCAAGGAGGGTAGGAGCACGTAACACACAAACAGACGAAATGTCCTCGTGGCGGAGGTACCGCATGATGCGTGAAAAGGATTCCTGTTCCGTGGATTCTCGTGGCGCGGAACTACGCGAAACGAAACGTGGACGCTCGATTGCGCGAGACAAGCGTACGAAAATGTTGGAACACTTTAACTCTTGTGTTGGCAATCGGGTACCTAGGTACCCATTTCTAAATTTCCTTTCACAATTTTTTGTGTTCTTGTCTGAAACAGCATTTGGAATATTATTGGAAGGGTAAACTAACAGTCTCGGAAAACTATGAAACTAAAATTATCTATGTTTATATAATCTGTCGGAATAGAAGTATTCCGATTGCTCAATAACCGTGAACATTTTGCTCGCCTGCACAAGGGTTAAGGGGTTAGGCCACTCCGAGGCCCTGCAATCACACCTAAATTTGACTATTTATTACAGGTAAATAAATTGCTTCATAAAAAATCTGTGTAGACGATTTTATTATACATGTATTGAAGAATACAAGAATATTTTTCTTTCTTTTTATGTGTAAAATGGCGGTCCTATTACCGCCCTTTTTTTGGAAAATACGAAACTGTCTACTACATTTCAGCGACGCGGTTTATTCGATAGAACAAAAAAATCTTCATTATATGCGTGTGAAAGAGTAGTGAAGCATAGGGATTTTTCAAAATGGTGGTTAGTTTTACAAAAGTTAGCATTTTTGCCTTAAGATTCACAGATAAAAATATGAATGGCGAAAAGTGTTTTCAATAGTTTGCAAAAATCTTACGTAGTTCACGGCAGAATGTATTACTGAGTATTCTGAGTAATCTCTCTGCATATTGCTCTTTTTTCTTTTAATGCAGGTGCATATTTTGATTATGCAAATCGATTTTTCGGAACATTCTCCTTAAGAAAGTATTAGGGTGTAATGTCAAGAAAATCAACAATTGGTGAGATATTTCAAATTTTTTAATGGAATATCACACTTTTAAACTTAAAATATCTCACGAACTTCGAGAAAATGTATTCGCTGAAAAAAATGAGTTCTTTAAGGATGGAATAATGGAAAAGGTTGTTAAAAACAACAGTCAATATAGTCTTTAATAATGCTTTGTTTCGGAACATGAAACTTGTCTTAAAATTTCCTTGAAGAATACCAGAAAATTTGTTGGTCGAGCAAATAGATTAATATTCCCCTGATACAAGAACCATGGAAACCGTTCCATTGTTTAACAGTAATACCGTCAGCAGTGCAGTAAATCCTTTTCGATCAGCCATACTGTTAATTTTCAAAGGCCTCCTAGTAACTACGAAGACCAAATGGCCGTGGGGGCCTCCGTCAGAGGTATGAATCTTTAGAGATTCACAGCGGGCACAAACTAGAAACCGACTGTGCATTCCGTGATCGGTATGAATCCGTGGAGATCTCGATCATGCCGACTGAATACGTATCACGAAGCTCCGTCGAGCAAGTTTTCCTATACAACGAAGGACCCCCAGAGATTCTGCTCGGGCAGGTCTTTGGTCGAATTTCTCGTTGAATCGATCCTCGAGAGTCCTTGGTTCTGTTTTGGGCGCATCGCTTTTGTCCGAACGTTTCCCATTCATTTGTTGAGTAACTGTGACGAACAGTCCGAGGCCGGTTCCATATTCGTCCAGTGGGTCGAGGAATACGTCCATTTCGAAGATGCAATCTACTTTTTCGCGAGTTTAACACTACATGGAACTACCAAAACCGACAAAGTAACGGATCGTAGATTTCATATTTTACGATTACTGAAATTACATTAGTACTTTTGGCGGAATTCATGTGGACTATTAATTTACTATACATATAATATTATACTATATTATGCTTCTTTAGTTGCAATGATACGAAATATATATTATACGCATTTCGAATGGTAGCAAAGGGCGAACATACCACAAATAATATTTTTGTACCAAGGTTATTTTTTTCGGAGTTATCAAGGTTGCCGATGTTTTTTTTTACATATGAGATCATATTTTTTTCTCTTGCATATTGTAGCTGATATTAAAATATGTTCAAAGATGTATAATGACATGACCCTGAAGTGAACTTTGATTTCAAAAATCAAATCTTCTTCGCCGACGTATTCGTCATTTAATACTATTACAATTGAGTATAAAATATTTTTTGTATCGCCACAACTGAGGGAGATATTTAGGTCGCTACATTTAGGGGAGACACCCTGTATATTATGTGTACTATACAATGTAAGTTAGTGTACTATCAACGTTGGTAGTGCTAGTATAAGGAGGTCGTTCGATTTTACAACTGTGCATACGTTATAAAATTCACAGCTATCTTTTCACGTTTCCGATAGATTTTCGGTAGTAAGTACTTGTGATTAAAATTGCCATTTTTCGTCCAGAAATTTATAATTTGAATATTTTATAGTGTCATGACTAGTTCTGGAATATGTGCTCACGCATGTGTGACACATATTTCAGTCGAATGGTAAAAATAAATATTTACAGGCAAATACTTAATGCAACCAATTTAATTCGGGTTCATGAGATTCGATATTGTCCGAAAAATATCGATAATTTGAGAAATATTGGTAATTTGGTACAGTCAAATTATGATAATAAATGATATTTTAATATTTGATATATCGTTAATTCGATAAATAATGGGATAAATAAGGTTGAGATTGATAAAATATTGGTTGAGCAGTATCTACGAAACTGCTGTGGAAACTAAAATCATTACGAATAGAATACATAAAGAATAATGACTTGGGACGTCATCCTTCGTCGCACGAATCGCGTGCATCTTTAAACTACCTCGCAAGTGCTTCCTTTTTAAGAAAATTACTTAATAATGTAATTACATAGGAAACCAAGCATATCTGACATCACGCAATTTCTAATACAATCAAGGAGTTAATTTTCTGCTGAAAAATAAGTAAAAATAATAAAATAAAGTTTTCTTCAAATTGCTTCATTTTCATGTATTTTATTATTATGGATTACTTCCATTTATTTAACCAATTAAATTACGATACCTTCGAATTAAGTATTGTAATTCTTCGTCATGAAATAAACACAACTAGAGACTAACTTCACTCTAACAAGAGAAGTTACAGAGATATTAAATTATTTTTGAAAAAATAATGCTTTGAAATTACAAGAATCGACCTTCTACGAACTTAAATAAATTTTTCTCGCCTGAATAATTCAGCATCAACCAGAAAAGTGGCGTTAAAATCTATCAGAAGCCGCTCTGATAATGTATATAAATAAATCTCTTCCTGTAACTTTTTCAACATTTCAGGTTTTTGCTATTGAAGGACTTTGACATTATTCGATATTTCGAGAATATCGTTTTTACAGTTTTCATCAGAGTATCACTTAATCAAATGTAATGCAATTAAAACGATTTTTTTTAAAGGTAGTGACATATCCGCCGAACGTTCTGAATACAGAGGTCATAGTTTGAAGACAATATTTGTATTTTGTTACGAGTTTAAAAAATTGGTTGATGCACCCCTTTTCCATAAATTGTGTAAAATCGTGAAAAAGCGGTCTTCTTTTGTTTATTTAATGAAATATGATTGCTTATTAAGTTTACAACTTTTTGATATATTGTTTAAATAACAAATACGAAATTAGAAAGAAAGATAAACAAAAAATTAACTTTGTAAGCAAGGTTTATTCTATAAGTTGGAATGTATAAGTTTTATCACTTGCAGCTCCAATGAGTTACATGACGGTATATTCATGAATTTACACGAAAGCCTTTTTCAAAAGGAAATATTGAACGACAGCACCACTGTTGAGGAAATGACATCTGCAAAATGTAAACATTATAGAAACAACATGTCCTGTGCATGTTATATTATATAACACACATCTAACACCAGTTTATGTGCCCTTTTTCGATCAATGGCATCAATTTATATTATACAAAGTTTGTATAAATACTACCTTTCCATTCAATTCCTCTTTTGGAATAATACAGATCCATGTGTGACCTTCCTAATCCCGAAATTTTCGGAAATAAAAATAAAAATAAAAAGGAGAATACCTAATAGTCAATAATTATTTGAAAAATACAAACAAAAATATAACCTAACATAAACTAAGAAGGAAAATAAACAATAATCAATAAATATTTAAGTAAAGTAAAAGGAAGGACAGAACTATAATATTTCATCTTAACTATGCACTATAACTATACTTATTTAAACTATATTACATACTAATCTTACTCACTACTCGAGTCATCAGTGCCCGAAGAACATTCGGTCAATTAGACGTCGAATGCAAACATTACAACCGTTTCTGTCTTCTGTTTCTTCAGAGTGTGTACAAGTAGCGGTAATTAGTTCTTAAATCGAACCTTCTAATAAGTCCCTACAAAAGAAAGACCAGTATCTTGATGTCTTTCATATAAAATAAATAATTTCTTTCCATTGTCCTCTTAAACTTTGCCCGTCATTGTGTTTCAGTCCTCAAGAGGCCGAACCCTCCAACTTTTAACCGTTATCTTTTGACAACTAATTTAAGCCTTTGCACTCGATTATCCCCTTTGAAGGGACAGAATGTACAGAGACCTAGCAAATTGCGAATGCAAAGAGTTAACATCCAGGTAACTTCCCTTGTAAATGTTGCCATTTACTAACCAACAAACAGTCATGGTCGAAAGAAAACACTGAGCCGCCACCCGCGCCAAGGTCAAAAGTCATAGCAGAAAACGAGCGGATGCCCCTCTTAGGAACAAAGCTAGTCTGGTTTCAGTTAGAGTGTGTCCGAATCGGCCAGAAAATGTACTCGTAGCGTGGCGTCCGCAGCCGCAACGGAGCATGGTGTGTAGTAAAACGGACTCCCGGGTTGGCCTGGTCCGCCGTAGTTTCCGGTAAGGGATGCCTTCACGTGTCGTGTCGACGTGACGCAATATACATGCTAATACGGACAGCTTTGGCTGCTACACAGGCCGCAGGACGTCAGGAACTGTCCTTTGAAACGGTTTAGAAGCATCCACAAGATACTTCTCCTTTGATGTCGCGTCTCTCCGGTGGGGGAGTTCCTTTTCTCTTTACTTTTCGAACCTCCATTAACCACGCCACTTTGCTAATTATTCCGCATAATTTGTAATTTACTTCAAGCATCCTAACTTCTTACCGGTTAGTCTCGGCGAAGACTTACCCTGGACTTTGCTTTAATTAGAGCTTATATTGACACGTCGATAAGATATACAATTTTTTTGGAAAGAATATACATGCATGATATTCTGTAAATGCAGGTGCAATCGAACACGATGTGATCGTGTACGAAAAAATAAGTGGAATATGTAGGATAAAATTTGTTTTTTGCCACTACCATTCCCCGTGTTTTAGGTAGTATGCGTTAGCGACGATTTACCGTGTTTTTTTGGAAGGTCTTGCTCGGGGCTGGCTTTTATCGATGTACCCATCTGGCAACCAGGCTCGTGCAGGCCTACAGGTTTTAACATTAACGGTGAAAGTCAACGAACGTTGTGACCATTGTAAGGTCATTTTTCCTACGTTTGTTCCCCAAGGTTTGCGGTCTTGGAGGGCATTCTGGAAGGACTCACGGAAGCATTCACTTCGTACCGCGTCAGCGCACAACTTCCAGTACATCTTTTATCCGCGCTTCATTATAGATGTAGTCTTTAATATTATTATTATTTAATTTATTGTATATTATTTACACTTTGACTGTCACGTCACCCAAATACGGGTGACACGTACATTGCAAATAATCTGGATTATTTAAATATTGTTATAAAATTTGTGCGTAAAATTAAGATCGCAGTATAGTTTAAAACATGACCAACAGCCTCTATTAACTATACGCATATATTTTCGACGATTTATGACTTAAAAAACGAGATAAGTTGTGTCTGGCTACGTACGGCCATTTTCACTGTGGCAGTCACTGTGTTAAAAGAGTGTGGACAAATATTGACTACAAATTATTATACCTTTTGTCCCCTCAGTAGATTAATGTCGAGAATTTTGTTATCCAGGGTACCATGTAACTGATGGTACAGCCGGGTAGGGGGTTATTCTACGTGAACAAATAAGTCGAAAATATAGAAAAAAATTGTTTCATTTGAGACCTCGTTTTTGGGGAAATCTGCTGGATCATGTGCAATTGAATAGGACTTGGCTAGAATGTCTGGTTATCTCATTCCGTTTCTAATTACTACCATGACGAATACACGCACTTCAGAGTAATTTTCAAAGACGATTTTTTCGAAAACGAAGTGTCGAGTAAAAAAGTTTTTGGTACATTTTCGATTTATTTTTTCACATAGAGTCAGCCCCTACCTGATTGCACCACACCACCAAATATATGACACCTTTTATATCCGTGTGCATAAACGCTACTTTCATGAAATGTGTGCCTATTGATGATTAAGTTAATGTTAATAGAATATTTACTAGTTATGGCATTGTTTACACATATTCCAGGTGGTATGGTACTATTTGTTTTCTGGAGACAGTGAGATCGTCGGAACAGAGACAACACCTTACAAAGATCATACAGCAAGTAGAAATATTATACAATAGTATACAATAGAAAAAATACGATTTGGACTCTAACGTGTGAGATAATTTCTGATATTTGTCCAACGAGTTTCTAACATGCCGTTTTGGAAACAATTTTCTGCACAAAATATGTAACTCTACTTTTTCTTTGAACTATTTTTTCTTATGTAATCAACCCTTTATAGTTTTACTACCATTTTTATTTAGTTTTTCTCCCGTGTAATTGTTTTAACAATTTCGAAATGAATTTTGATTATTAGAAATGTACTAGAGTTCGTTAAATTAGAATGTCGGTGTTAGTTAATATTATTGGAAACGCAATCATAAAAATTTCTTCAAGCTTCACTACCAATTAAGCTATTTATTAAGTTGTGTAAAATATTGTTGTACACTTCTAGAGTCTTCAACGGAATGCTTCGAAGTAATAGAATCTCAGAGAAATATTTTTAACAATAAATGAGTACAAAATAGTATTTCAAATAGTATTTTAATATATTATCATTGCTATGATTAGAATTTAAAGTACTTACTACCTGTTTCCCTCTACTTAAACAATCTATTTTCAATGGCATATTGTTTTTCAAATAAACCATTAAAAGTATTTTCATGATTCTGACAGGTGTGATAAAACACTAAATTAGGTGGAATGAAATTTGAGCTTGTTCTTTCATTTTTATTGTCACTTTATTACATTACTAAAATGCACTGTTAAATTTAAAGTATTTAAATACAAACGTTACACAAAATGTTAAATGTTAAAAATATATGCAAACAATAATCATTGTGACAAAGTAATATATTTTACGAGTGCGTTTAATGTATAGATATTAAATGACAATATTCGGATGCCATTTATTAATCACCATATTCTTTTGTATCCATTTACTCTGTGTAAACAAGAAATTTGGGAAAACCGCCGGAGATACTGTAAACTGTAACATTTTCACCGAAGAGTTGTGCGTTAATCGCGTGTGTATAATAAATTAATGGAAACGTAGGTGTAATTAAACGTAACTGTCCGCCATTTTGTTTACCGATACGAAGCTTCTCATATTTTCGTGGCTGTAATTATAGCATCATGCGCTACCACTTTTTTGCATACATAATGGAGAAATCCATACTCTGGTGGTAACGTACGTAAAAATAAATTGCACCATAGTACCTTGATTGGGGAAAAATGGATTGTGCAATATACCGATTTGATTAACATCCTAAATCCCCTTTCTTTCAAAATTACTACATTTACTATGTTTCCTATTTTTATGAAAAATCCTTGTTGTAGAGTGAACAATACATGAATATAAAGTGTTACTATAACTTTAAATATCCAGTAGAATGTCTTTTTTTATCATAAATTAAAAATGTGAATTAATTTATTGTTTATTCAGTCATAGGAATCGTTTGCAATTTTCAAAATTCTGTAAGTCTTCGTCAAAGCTGCACATTGAATTAGACCAATGTTTATTAGGATATGAACTAAATTGTTGAATATAGGCACAATTTTTCTTAACTATTAGACTTTACTATTTAGATGTTCCGGTTGATAATTTTTAACCTTCAACAAGTTGCCCTTATTTGACTTCAATTCCAATAAAAATTCTATACATTAACTGAGGAATTACATCAGTTATTCAGATTCTTAAAAAAAGGATTCGTATTGAATAGGTTAAACAGCATGTACAGATATATGATAAAGAAAATAAACAATTATTTATAGAATTTAGGAAAAAGATAATGATCACAGAGTTAATGTAAATTTTTTACCTTTATCACAATAGCTTATCTCAACGAGTTTTCTATTTCATTCTGAATCCAATAAGATACTGAAGAAAAGAAAGAAACTCCAACATCTGCTCTTGTCTTTATAAATTATTTTAGGCAATGTAATTTTGCATGAAAATTCAAATTGCAGTCTAATGATCACATTAAAAAACGATCTTGAAGTTCGTAAAATCGAAAGAATCGACGAAGAAAATAATTTCTTTTCGATAACGAAAACGTTACGGATACTCTGAAAAAATTGAAAAACACTGAAAAAAGAAAGTGAGAGTCTTGAAAACATAAGTCACAACGTCTATTGTTTACCATTTATTGCATTATTACTAGACTGCGGATTTTTATGCAAAATCACATTTTAGAAGGTTGTTCATAAAGATAAAAACAAAAGTAGAAATTTCTTTCTTCCCTTAAGTATCTTATTGGGTTCGAAGGAAAATAGAAAACTTGTTGCATCTGACGAAAGTTTTGTCCTTCATTGTATTTCACAGAGACTTATTCTGTTCTGCGGCGTTAGTACCTACTTTGATTTCATTATCCATTTCTTATCTAATTTTTCACCTCCTGCCGTCTAAACCCTAAACCATTCCTCAAACCACACTGAATAAATTATTCAAAGTACGCGTCTTTCATCTGCCAGCAACATTACCCACCACCTTTTTAATTCAGCTCCTTGTGCCTCCTCCGATTCGATTGAGTCGACAGATAGAGGCTGACCTGACAGGGGGGCGTAGCACTATCAGTCACTCGGACCCGTACGTGAACCACGAAGCGACGACAGAATAGTCGTCATGCTACCTCCAGCTAGGCGCTGGGAGCTATTGTCGGTCACCCGTGTCCTCATCCCCACATTCCCGCTTTACTCGCCTTCTCAGGTCACTGGAGTGCATGTCTTTTCGTAGAGATTACGCACACGGATATACACTATTGCAATAGTGACAAATGCAATAGCAATAATGATGCAAATCTGTAAAATATTCTGCGAATATTTATAACTACTTTTTATGCGAAATGCCTCTATTGATTTTTATTGTATCAAAAGTGAATATATTAGATCGCTATAGGAGAACACGAGTGACATTTAATAACATATAATATTGATAAGAGTATTACCTACAAGCAAAGTTGAATGAAAAGGTGTACGTAGAATATACAGGATGATTCACGGGAAACAGAACACCTAAACTGTGTTAAGATTGTTGTCTTAACTCTGTTAAGATTGGAGATAGGAGAAAATGTTAAAGAGGAAAGTGGTACTGTTCGAGGGAGCAAATATGATGATATAACCAAATATTCTGATTGTTGTTATCTTCAAACTTTTTATTAAAGGTATTTGATGCTTGTTTCAATGGCATCTTTGAGTAGATTGATATCAAGATGTGTTCAACAATATAGGAGACTGTCACCTTGAAATAACCTTGGACTAAAGAATGTATGTTAAAGCAATAACAGCTTTTTCTCCTTTTAGTAACGTACTTTTAAACGTTGTGTAATATCGATAAACTAATATACCATCGCAACGATTCGATGCTAATAACAGACTGCATGTACCTGTAGTTTGTTGATAATCGTGTTTGTGTACTTCCGGAGATCACATTCCGTTAACAGTACACGCGTTATTACTATTAATTAACCATAATAGCCTAAGAAACTAATTTTGACACATCAAAACTTCCGTTGATCGAACGGAATAGTCAAATTAAATTTATAAGTTCAAGGTTATTTCAAGGTCATAGTATCCTATATCGTTGAACTCGCCTTGATATCAGTCTACCATGCTATGAAGTCGAAAACACATAATGCCATTTAAAAAACCATCGATGACCTTCAAAAAAACCTTCAAGATTACAACAACCAGGATATCTGTTTATATCATCATACTTGTCCTCTTGGACAGCGTTATTTTCCTCTTTAACGTTTTCTATCTTCCATCCTAACAGAGATATTTTTAGATGTCTTGTTTCTCATGAATCACTCCGTGTACAAAAAGAACAAGTCTTGGCTGCGTTTTGTCGAACTTCTGTTGTACTTTGATGTACTTAAATGAATATCACTTGTGTAAAATAGAAATTAGGTCATTAAGACAATGAAGAACGCTATTCAATTAGGTAAGTAACAGTAGATATGGTAGTTTTATATATTGAAAAATAATAACATTCTAATGTACCGTGTCCAGACACTTTTGGACGGTAGTATACGCCGCTAAGGAAAAGATGGCGGTGCGATAAGTAAATGGTTAATCTCGCGTGCGGAACCTCGCGAAATGCGCACCGGGACCTCCCGCGGTCTACTGAATTTATGATTTCGTGCCCTCCACCCCCCTTGATACGTTCGAGTTCTTGGACAAAGGACTTGTTAAAATGTATGAATTACTTCATTTCACGTCACGGTCCGCTGGTTCGACGGTGATTTATGCGGCGATTCGTATACGGTGTTTTTCGATGGCTTTTGATCTACGCTCCGCGGGAATCCTTTGACGCCAGAATTGCGTTTGATCGTGCGTGTATTTACGGTCCCGCGTACTGTATATTTGAAATCTTTTTAAACGGTGGCTACAGGTGTATTTGGGTTTTGATTGATCTTCTGTTGTAGATTTGATTAACGTACTGGTGAATCTTGAGTAATGATTTGTAAATAATAAGAAGGATTTACGGTATTTATGTGAGCTCGTATATTTTTATAAATTAAGTCATGGAAATGAGAATGGAATAGTATGAAATTTATATTTCTAGTGTGAATTTTTTTCTACATAGAAATAGTTAGATTAAACTCGATTGAACTTTATATTTTATTATAATTTACACATTTGTTTGTACGATACACATTTAAAATATGCGTTAAATATTATCATATTGTATAGAATAAATGCTGGGTATACATGGTGGAACTGGTGAATGTTAACACAGTGAACAACGTGACAAATCTTTACATATTCAATTCCTGTTTCGTTCTAAATTACAGTGTCGTGCAGAAAATTTTATTGTCATTGGTTCGACGATGATCACATTAATTCTTTGATCACACTAGTTCTTGAACAAAAAGTGTTTCGTTTTCTTAAGATATTTAACCAGTTAAGAATGAAGTTAAAAATCTATTCAATTCAATTGCGTTTTACATGTTTGCCTTTGTTACAAATGTATAAAGCCCGCAGTATATTTACAATAGAAGTTATAGAATATCGCTGATATAATAACCTCCCAGTAAAAATTGTGAATATTAATTAGAATTCCTTGCCCGTTTGTACCTTCTTCTGTGAAGAACATAATGATACTAAGCTCTGCAACTACAGACTATATTCAACGTTATTAAACGTTTTCGAATAAATAATTGATAAATTTAAAATATTTATACAAAGCATGAATGTCGATAATATTATAATAGACAACACACGTATTACAAACGCAAGAAACGATTAAATTTATGAAGGTTTAATGAACCTTTGTAACCAATAAAAATATTCAACAAGAAAATAATTTTCCATTTAATTCTCGGAATATTAATCTGTAAAAATGTGTAAAAGTCTGCAGTACATTAGTAAGGATTATAATTGACATAAATTTATTTCTGCTGTTAATTATTTAACATTTGGAAACCACTGTTTCTCGTATTTGTTTAAGAACTCGCTTAAATAAACGGTAGAGGCACTATTAACTGCAAGCACCAAAAGTTCTGTTCTCGATATGAGGGAATAAGGTTAACTAAATTACTCGAATCGGTTGCGGACCAATCGCAACACCTCATGGACCGGTGTATAGAGTGAAATACATTAGCCGGGAACATTCACCGCGACGACTTACCAAAGCAACGGGTTAATCGTGGGGTCACCGCTGGTGTAAACTAAATGTATGTCGATGCGGCTATTTAGACAAGGTTAGGACAGCCATAGTCCTTCCTATCAATAGCAGCTCCGCGTCAACATAGTGTTCAGCCTTTAATTTGCACACCTCCCAAGGAACCGGTACATTTGCCCTGAGTATTGCGTCGACTGGACACCGGTTAAGTAATTCGAGAATTAATCAAATTGCGCCATCGTTTGACAACAACATGGAATTAATAATTATCCTATGCAATGTATCATCAATTTCGATGTAACAGGTTCAATTGTAATTGTACATGCTTAATGATATGGAGCGTTGATTGTGACCTGTATACATGTTAAATTGTATGGAACATTGATTGAATTCAATATACATACGTTGAATTGTAAAAGACAGTGACTAGACTGAATATTAGATATCTCAATCATTATACAAGGTATCCTTGAAATCGTGATACGACGGGCAGATGGGTGATTCTATATGTAAAAGTAAGTCGAAAATAGGAATAAAATTTTGTCGTTTAACGCTTCATTTTCGTGATACTCGAATTTGGAAATCAGTTACATACGCGTGCAATTGAATAGAACTTGACTAGCACCTGTTCATTGCATTCCGTTTCTACTTAATTAACGCGTCCACGAACCAGTCATTTCGACTGCTCTGGTAATTTCAGTATCAACACATTGACTGTTACAGTGAAAAAGGCCGTATGTAGCCAGACACACTTTATTTCGTTTTAAAGTCATAAATCGTCGAAAATATATGCGTTCAGTTAATACAAGTTGTTTGCATTGTTTTAAATTATATGGCGATATTACTTTATGTAACAAAAATTTTGTAACGGTATTTAAATAATTTCGCATTTGGGCAATGTTTCAACTACGAGTTATCTTGTAGTTGTCAATCAATGCGTTAATTTTCAAATTTGATTCCCTCGAAAACGGAACCTCAAACGGAAATAGAGTTAGCAAAGAATCTTATTACATTTAAGAATGACTTCTGAGCAAATTATTGACAACAGCAATCTTTGTCTCGATGCCACCTACATCACTAGATATAATAGAAAAAATTAAAAAAGTGACTGATTTTTCTCACAGTTCTTGATATTGCAATTCGATGTCTATAGAGAACCGATTAACTTCCATCTACAATATGTTCTTGTCATAATTCACCTGCGGTTGTTTATGCAAGTATAGACTTTTCCGGATAAACTACCAGCAATTGGAATCAAATAAAAATACCTTCACTCTATTAATGATTCCAATAGGTTTAAACTAGAATAAAAATCTCATCGGCTTTCATTGAACTTTTTATTGTATTAAATTTCAAACACCCCAGTATGTTATAAATGCACTAAAATCCGTGGCCTAATCATAATATCGTAGGTGTCGAAAAATCGTGGCAACCGTTACAACGAACACCCTGTAAATGTCGTGACCAACAACAATTCACGACAAATAAACCACCGACATCGAGTAACAATAAAAAAAAATACAACCGCGTACTATTCACCCGTGAAACTTCGCCGGTCGTGAATCCCACGGCGCGAATAATTCGACTTTAAGAAAATCCCTTCTTAATTCCCATAAAAACCGTGCATTTCCATAAGAGAACGATTTTAATTATCGCCAGTTAACATCTCAGAGCGCGACTCGGGCTTTTTAACGTGCTGATATCGCCTCCCACGCGTCACTGGAAACAACCGGGGCGTGTTTTCGTCGATTTTTAATCGAGCGCTCGCCACTGGAATCCGGGCCGGCCAGCCCCACGAATTTCTACGTGAAAAACTTAATTTGTGACCGTCCTCCATCCCCACCCCACTAACCTCCCCCGCAAGACACCCGTTCTCTCTGTACTCGCGTCAGACATCTGCTAGCAACGCAACAAAACGACCGTTTATAATCTACGACCGGCCCTCCTGGCATAGTCGAGACCACCCTCCGTTCGACCACCCAACCACCAGTTCCCTCTCCACCCATCGTCGCAATTTCTCCCACCCCCTTGCGCCGTCACTGCGGCATAAATCCCGCGGCGGAGAGAATATTACGTTCTGCAGGCCGCGGGATGAACCTTAACCCCACCATCCCACACCCCGTTCGCGACTACTAAAGCCGCGTTTTCAACTGTTCCCAGAGATCATCCCTCCTACCTCTCGGTAAGTTCATTCCACGTGTTTTTTGTTCCTTTCATTTTTTGGTATCCAGGTTTTCACGCGGATCATACTTGCGTAACCAATTATCGCGGCTGCGAAAAACGCGCGAAAGTCAGTAAAGTTTTTTGGTTGTACGACAGAAGGAAAACAGCGGAGAGATGGAGATCGGAGTGTACTGTAGGCGAAGAGAGGTTATTGTACGTAAAAGAGATACTTCTTTTGGAGCTTGCTTCTTCTCTATTCTTCCGTTGTGAATGGTACTTTCGCAACTTTCTGTGGTTTGCTGGGATGAAACGGAGGGTTGTTTAATATGGGCGTGATTTTTAGGGTACATGATGGTTTATGGGGCTGTTGTTTGACGGATAGGTCGATGGGAAAGGTTGTTATGGTGTAAGTTATGTAGTAATTGTGCGATTGAAGTGAGCGTGAGAATGAGATGGAAGTTTTGCAAAAGAGTACAGCTGATAACTATAACACCTGGTTTGAATGACAATAGTGTTTACCATGTTTCTTTACTAATATTTGTTCCGTCGTATTATTATATAATTAAACTGCGGATTGTATGCATTTATATCTCATAGGGCTCTGAGAAATATCATAAAAAAACAAAACTTTCATGGGTTCTAATGATTTTTCTGTTTTAGTCTGAATCCAATAAGATACTTAAGAGGAAAACTAAATTTCTACATTTGCTCCTGCCTCTATACATTACTTTACAAAATGTTATTTTGCATAAAAATCAGCAGTTTATATATAATATTTCAAACAGCAAGGTTCCGTCCTATAATACGGAATTTGTCGGCTCGCAACTTTGTACAATAGACTCACGTTAAAGTAGCGGTAGGAACGCCCCAGCTTACACGCATTACTTACACAATTGGTGGATCGACCGAACTGCCACAAGATCCTGCGTGCCCATTGGCATACCTTAATGTAGCGTTCCCAGGAAAAACCTGCCTAGAGAGCCACGCACCGCTACTTTAACGTGAATCTACTGTATATGTTTGTATAGGAGTAGCTGACAAGGCAACATGTCAGGGGCCTAAAAGGAAAACATTTCGGAGGTCACTCACCCGAGTCAGTCATATGTGTCCTGTATGGTTGCGTGTGTGAGAGGATTGTTTTTGATCGACAGCTGACCGATCGATATTGATAAAATCAATTTCACATAGTACCTCTACTGAGTCTTGAATTATTTTAAAACCAAATTTTGCATCAGTCGCACAATATTCATTTGGTTTGCGACGCGACGTCAATTATTATGAACGACGCAACAATATTAATTAAAAAATATCGTTCAAATTATGTTATATTTGGTCTCATTTTAATCGTAAGAATCTCATCAATATGTTAAGAAAATTTACTGGTATCCCAGAAAGTGTTCACTGTAGACCCTATGTGATATTACTATTACCCTATGTGATGTTACATCTTGATGAAAATGTAACATATTCAAAAACATATTTATACATATGTCCCCTTTGAAACCATTACACAATTACTATGCTGAATTTAAAGAATAATTTTCGAAGACACTATTAGCTACCATCTTTCTGTCGGATGTTGTTTACTAGTAAGTGTTAAAAGAAATGGCCAAAATTAACTGTATGTTCGATTGATTTTCTACCTTAGTTAATTTATTGTTTAACATAATTAATTTTATTGTTACATTACATAGTTTCTTGAATTGGGTAGAGTACACTGCGCAATTTGGCAACAAAAACAGGAGCTACGTAAATAACTTCAACCATTAAAAAAACATCAACCATTCCTATCATAAAATTGCTCGTTTCATGTGCAATGATCTAATATACTGACGAAAATCGCGTTTCTTTCAAATGGGCACTAAATAAATGACAGGTATAATTACCACGCCGAGTGTGAAGTTCCCACAGACCTGCCCGTTTTTGCACAATGCGTCTTCATTGACAACAAATCTGAGCACAAAGGAGTAAATTACGAGCGGCCGGGTTTCCCGCATCGCGTTTGAATTTCCAGCAAATTCCATTGCAACGCCGAGCAGGCTACCTTTGTACCTTAAATTGTTTCGCCACCCTCTGCGTATCGTGCTATCGCTTTTCTGGATCATGTGAGTCCATGTTAAATGAACTTCTCCCAAACGCGTAGTTTGTGTAACATGACCCTTACTTTCCGAACGTAGTTCGTATCATATCACATTACATTACACACGTAAATAATTAACATACATTTAGAAAATACATTTGTCCCTTATCAAATCATGGGAAACTATTCTCTGATGTTCAACAAAAACAATGGAAGTCAGTTAGTCACTATTAATTCTCGCTATACCAAGAGAGGAGTACTTTATTCCCACCATATTACTATTTTGAGAATTCATACAAAAAGACTTGCATAAAAATTCTGGAAAAACTAGATACTTTGTAAAAATATCTCTTTATACGAAAATAAAAATATTGTTTCATAGAAGTTTGAAAAAAGTTCAAGAAATAATAAAAACAGTCGCTGATGCGTAAAGGAATGCTACAGGAACTGTGAAAAATAGAATAAACTAAACAAGATAACACTTGTATGTGGTTCATGCTACAAACGTGTACGTGGGAAGTGTAATAAAAAAATTGTTATTTGTCAGAATTGCGATGATTGTCCAAGTGAAAATGATTGAATTTCCTGAAGTCCCAATTTGAAACAAGTTCTGTATTCTTACCAAAATTACTTAAATTGTTTATTTTTAATATACATTCTTTTAATTTTTAATAGAATACTTCTTCTTAAATCCCTGATTTCCAAATAAATACGAAACATAAAATTACGTAAAATTGTTTATTTTCAATATACATTCTTTTAATTTTTAATACAATATTTCATTTTAAACCCCTGATTTCCAAATAGATTTGAAACATAACATTTTTTTTCAATATATAAACTTTTATTAGGTGGACATAAAATACCCACCCCCTTCGTAGTCCGTGTAACAAAAAAGAGTTTGATATTGCTAGGGTTGATTGTAGCTATCTTAAGTTGTTGGAATCGACTAGGGACATTTATAATTTGCATAAGTTATTGTATTGTTTTTTGATTGATTCTCCAGCAAAATTAATTTAGTAGAGAGGGTATAAGATTTTCGTACGCCCTGTTATTGAACGGTGATCGGAAGCTCTACGTACTACGATAAACCTGGAGAATTAGCTATAATCTTTATCGAGAAGGATCTGTATAGTCTACGGTAAGGATCAATTAATCACGCTAACAAGGTGAGATTTATCTTACTCTACGCTGTACTTCATGGATACTAATTATAAGATTAGAAGGAGTGCAAGAAGCTCGCTGATTAATCTCTTCGCAGCTATTATTTAAAATTGTACAACATTATTTATGAGTCTACTGTTACTCTTAAATCATTGTACGTAATACTTTTAACAACTGGTTACAGCAACGTAAAAGTTCATAGGTTCTTCAATAGTGGTTGAGAGAATTAGGAACGAGTTCATTATTCATTCAGACGTAAAAGGCAGTGCCTACATTGCGTGTACAGAAATGAACAAAGTATGAGCATTGAAATTTTGAATTTGAAATTAATAATACTGATACGAAAGCAAATTGTACTTCATAATAAACTTTTGCTTTAAATTTCTTCCCTGTATATTGAAAATGTATAAGATACTGGAGTATAGTAAATTAAATATTAATTTTGGGGCTTACTTAACTATTATCTATAAATTCTAAAAATAAGCTATCGTTAATCTGCGAGACACTGAATATTAATAATATAATTTCCAAAGTTGCTACTCTTTATCAGTTACTTTTTAACCAACATCTTATAGAAAAAAGAATTTTCACCGAAATGAGTTTGATAATTATAATTTCAAGAGTAATGGACTCAGAAAAAGTTATATGTTAAGTTAGTTTTGTCATATTTGGATAAGAGAATATCCATAAGAATTTTTAACTGTCTAATGAGAATAGCCATTTTACGTTCTTTATATTACCATTTGAAGAGATTAGTCACCATTTCTATTTCTCTACTCAAGCTAAGTATATTTAAGTATATTTACGATACTAATTACTAGATTAGTAAAAGTAGTAATTCTACTGGTGACAATATTAATAGCTTTTTAATAAAATTACATACTTTATAAGAAAGGATGATTCTATGATATCTATTTACAGAAGAGTAAATAATTACATACGCTAGTTACAATAATGTCAAATATAACCAGCATTTGTTTGTTTCTCAACTAAATGAACGACTCAAGTACAAACTCACAAAGGCACACCTTATACCTTAATAACTATTTTAATGAAGACCTTTACTGTTTGCCGTGGAGAATATATTCTTTATTTTTCTTTCAGTAACTTTGCTTGGTTAATTATTTCCATTTTCAACGTTAATAAAGAGCACCTTCGTCCTATTTTCTAGACTTACTCCAAATATTGACTAAAAAGGAACTAGAACGACGATAATAGCGTCACGGAGACTGCTTTGTTCTACCTTCCTAAAGTATGAAACGCAATGCGGAAGGTCGATAAAGGTTCGGCAAGAAACTAACCGCAATACTGGTCCAGGTATGCAAGAATTACGCCGTGTCGTCGGAAATGTATTAATGAGAACTACGATCTACCGGTCGATAATAGCCATACGTCTAACGATACCGGCCACATTAACTGTGAACCTTTTAGCTTAGTAATTAGCGTGACTCACAGTATTCCCACGCCCAGTATTCACCAGCACCCGCCGTAGGCAGCACCGTGCTCCACGATTCTATGCGTGAACAGAAAGAAGGAAAGAAGGAAAGTAAAGAACTCAACCATGCATTAAATGCGTTGATGCGGAAAATTATTTGAAAAGCCCGACTGTATTCTTAGAAAATATTATAACGATGCGAGTGATTATGAAAAGGATAGAAATTATGAGATAGAATAGAGAAAAAAATGGAATGATTAAGCAGAGAATCTTTCTGGAAATTATACAGTATTACCTCTCCAATTTTGTTTTCTAGACTTCCTTATATATTGTCGTCCTCGTTAATTGAGTGGAAATAAGGCATGTGGCAGCCATCGGCCAATGAAACGATCACAGTTTCAGATGCACTGATCATCACATTGGGTTGCTGCATAAATAATTCCGTGTTTCAATTTTTCCATTACGTAAAAATAGTGTAATTGGGATATTGCATCTCTGCTACAAAGAACGTGTTTTACGAGTTATCACTATGGAAAAGTTACAGGAACACTATTAGACCAATCATCAAACGTGCAATTTTTTAGTGTCAGGAATTGTCTGACAGAAATAGTTATGTCACTCTTACTGTTCGAAGTGAGATTGCGCGAGATTTGTGACAGTCCATTGCCTTTTTTGATATACTAATCGTTCTGAGTTATCACTTTTATAGTAAAGATGCGATATATAAATTGTAATTTGGAAGCAAATTTCTGTTTAGAAAATTGAATTCCCAATTAATATATGATATTTTTACAGACAGTCATAACTTTTGTAGCAACCTAGTAATGGCGTTGATGGTCCTGTGCAGTAAAATTATAGGGAGGGAATACGATACTTAATTCCCAAGTACAATGAGGAATGTCTGTTCTAAGTATTCTTGTCTTACGTTAGTCACTTTTGTGCTATAGATTTAAGATATTGTATATGAAACCGCTATCTTCCCTCGTTATTCCGCTCTAATTGTAACACAATTAAATATATCTATCCATTTCCGATATCAATTATAGTTTTCTATCAAATTTCAATTTTTAGATTTATAACTTATTATCCAAAGTATTATTAAAAAGTTATTATAAATTGCGAATTTTATACTTTTATAACATATAGAACTGCCCAAAACAAAATAGAATACAAAATTATAATCAGAATTAATAAGTCTTTTGTATTTTTCATAGTCTAATAAAGAAGAGTGAAATTCCTACTGTTACTCCGACGTTCATAAATTACTCCAGAAAATTTTCATTCTGTATAAATAGCCACAGTCTAATTAGGGTGGATGCACCAGTAAATGAATACGTATCAGTGAATGAAAGTTGCATATAAAAACAAGCAAATTAAGTAATTGAAATCAGAAAATGATGAAATATTGATTCTTTCAATTCCTTGTTTCATTTTCGAGCAATTTTCGCGCCACTGGCAAGAAATTCATTGACTGGTTAATATTATTCCTTCACTGGTGAAATCTGTATGTCTTCTTTTTAATTTAATTAATTACATTTCCCCAATTTTACAAATTGAAATTTACACATTATAAAAAGGTATAGATCATAAAAAATCAAATTTTACATGTATCAAATATTTATTAATATTATAATCTTATAAAATTCAACTTTAATAGTTACAAAATCTCTCTGTGTTCATTCATTGTTGCGTCTACCCTAACAATACATACCTACTTACATTTTATTCTGTCTAACACGGATTAATATTACCATTTACTAAATCAGCAGACACTAAAAGATGTGCACTTGAACACAAACAAACATCAAAACATTCATTAAAGGGTAATAAAATATCCTTTCACATAAAAAGTCAACATCAGATACAGACGCAATTTAGGAAACTCACCGCAGCGACAGGAACAATTTTTTACGTCTGTTAGAGCGACGAAACGCGCTAGGGGCGTCGCTGTCGAGCGAGTTTCCCCGGTCGGTGAATAATCGTTTTTTGAACGTTGTCTCTACGTCCGAGGCGCCGGCAAAAAGAGCAAGTTATCGCCGCCCGTGCGTTCCGCGTGAAAACAATAATCTCTTCTGTCGCTCGAACATCAGCCCCACTCCTCGACCCCGAGAGCAGACCGTAAAACCGAGCGCTCCCTGTGCATTCTGCGTGGACGTTTTACGGTGCATCCCTCCCAGGAGGGAACTTTAATTGTCCATATCTTCCCTCGTGAAATACAGCTTACCCTCACCCGTTTCTAGGCCCCTTATTTAACGTTTTTGTTCACGTGTCTCCGTTAGGCACGATTTTAACGCGTTCTCCATGAACAACGATCAACGACATCATGAAGAGTCTCGAGTTCCCTTCAAGGACAGATCAATTATCTTTCTAATAATGTCTGCTACTGAAACTTCATTATTGTAACAAGAGTTTCTTGTTGAAAATTTCATCATTCATATCCTTGCTGCACTACTGTCATAGCTCAAAGAATATGAATTTCCAGTTTTATGGAAGACTGTAAATACAGGCTTTTGTAGGCTGGAAAGCTCGCAACAGTGCTGAGCAAAGTTTATTTGAAATGAAAGTAAGAAATAACTATTTGAAATAATTTATTTCGGAACTTTATTTATAATATTGTTATTTGAAAATACATATATTATCGATTCAACAAATAATGAATTATTTTGTTATTTTCGTATTTCTAATTTAGCAAAAGAAATAGTACTCAAAGTAATACGTAACAAAAAGATTTTATTTTAAGAAATCTTTACAGCAATTTGTTTTAAGCGAATCTATCTCATAAAACCACGTTCTATATTATATCGAACTAGGATTATTTTAGAAATCGATATGAGATTCAAAGTGTAAAAATGTCTAGTACTTTGAATGTTTTAGAAAAGTATTCGAGATAAAGATGTATGGAACTACTGAAAATTACTTTAGATTCCTTTTCCTTATTCTGTAAATTCTTTGATTGGAATATGAATGTTGCTGGAAGTATGAACATTTTCACAGGACAATGATGTAAATGGAACTTTAAAACTTTTTAAGTGTTACAATGATATTTCGTTGTATGTTCCATAATGTCAATAATATTGATTTCCTTGCAACATCCATAATTATTACAAATGTCAATATAACGACATATCCATAAAAACAATATTAAACGCAATAACTTTTTTGTACACGAAGAAAAACTAATATAGGTCCGTCGGGATTAGAACCCAAGACTCCTTTCTAATACGTCTACTTTATAGCGAACGGACGGAAGAGAATCCGTTCACGACCATGGTCCCTTCTTAGATTTAACGTAGTTCACAAATTCACCGTTCTCATAACGTAGAGGGCAGCAGAAAATCCCTGACTTTTTACACTATCGGTATTTCAGAACATGAGACACGAAGTCCCATAAGATGATAGGTCTACCTTATACCTAGTCGGTGGCATAACCCTCTCTTCAAAAAGCTCATCCGTGGGAGATTATTGCTTGGGTTCATTGGGTTCGCAACCTGCGAACCACAAGTAGCTGCAAAGTCTCCTACCTCCAACAACATCAATCGAATATCTAACATGAACCCCACGATGTCATTCAATGGGTTTGAAGCCAGTTTAAGTGGTAAAAATTCCAACATTTATTGCCATCTATCTTATAAACACGGAGTTTCCGCACGAAACTATACATATACGTGATTCTACTCCCCTTTTTATGTAAAATCAATCAACGTATCTCATTCCGAGATCTATTATCTTGTAATACGTCATTCTACTCCCCTTTTTATGTAAAATCAATCAACGTATCTCATTCCGAGATCTATTATCTTGTACACGATGAAATCTAACCGTAATTTTAAACATATGGGAAACGTTTCTTATACGCCTTTAAAGATATTACCAATTACCGTAGCGTTTTTAAAAACTATCTAAACGTTCCAAGAAAGTACAGAGAATGTTACTTTTACACATTCGGAAAATGTTCTGAGAATGTTGACACAGAACGTCCTCAGGACGTTCCACTTTGTAAATAGGACCCTCCTAGGACATTTATAGATCTTAACGAGGACGTAGGGGGGACATGTGAACCTTTTCAGGATGTCCTTCTAATTTACAAAACGTCCGGAACAGATATTCTCCGGACGAATATACAATGTTCTCATGTTATTTGGGTGACATAAATTATTACAATAAAACAGAAATACGAGTTAACGTCCGCATTCTAATAATGAATATGTGAAAAATGTATTTCGACATCCTCATACTATTTATAGTTACAAATGGCTCATTCGTCACACAACACGTTTGTAAAAACAATTCGTTTCCCGATACACAATCGAAAATACATTTTCCACTTTGGTCTTCTACCGGAGACAAGTTATCGCGTTTTCGTGCCTCCGTAAAAACCGTAATCCGATCCCACGTTCATACACGATCCACTTCCCTCGCATTCGATGATATACCACCCTCGACTGATTTCACGTACGCGTTACTACGCCCCCTCGAGGGGGCAGATTTCCACGGGAATGTTTTCGCTTTCGATCTGTGGGGAGCGCTAACGGCACTGTAATATGCGGGGGATTGAAACGCGTGCTGCGTTTGAATTTCACCGAGGCGGTGGATAACGTAGCGAGAGGCAATAAAACTACCCCTTGCCTTACTAAATATTTAAAGTATGAGGTAACGAACCTAGTACAACTATAAACCGTAGAATATGTTCATAAAAACGAACGACTTCCTTAGTTTGTATTGTGTAAATTGAAACTTCATGACAATTTGGATTTTTTTTTCAAATTATTGTGTACAAACGGGCTTTAAAGTTTCGTGTGGAATCTGAACCGTGAAACGTTCTTAAAACAATAAGGAAGGATCTCAATTTGTAGATTGTAAATCCTTTGAAAAATTTTAAATGCAATTTATTTTAGCTATTAAGGGTTTGAGGTATTAATACTAAGGCAAGAATCATGTTATATCGTTAATTAATCTTACAAATAAGTAATATTTGTATTCTGGTAATTTGCTGTCGCTTTCTTACAATAAATGTTAATAACTCTACAACTTCGTTTTAATTCAACTATTCGCTTTACAAATGCCTCACAAACTGTAAACGTAATTTACTGATTATTAGGTGTACATTTTATTGTTAAATCACTGTTTAATTTTTTATAGCTTTAAGTACGAATGAGTCAATTCAATCAATAGGAATTAATAGGGTATACACGTTGAAACAAACTTATTCCCTTTTTTTTTGCAAGTTCTGTTGTCTCCTCTTCAGGAAATCGTTATTTATATTTATTCAAATGCGACAGTATTAATAGTGCAGCATGAACATAATATTAAATGACAATTTGGTGATATACAAGGTGTAACAAAAGTGTTGTAGGTCCCTGAAATGGATCACTCATGACGAGATTTGGAAAAAGTTTTTCCTTGGGAAAAATGTTATCCGAGGCTTTGTTAACGAGATATTAACGAAAAACCCTGACCAATCTGAGCTCGGCTGGCAGCTTCGCGTTACGATTGGTCGGGGTTTTTCGTCAATATCTTGTTAACAAAGCCTCGGATAACATTTTCTCTAAAGAAAAACTTGTTGTAAATCACCTGTTGAGTGACCCATTTGAGGGACCTATAACACTTTTGTCACACCCTGTATAACAATTTAAGTTTCAACTGACTTTAAAATTGTTTTTTTCCAGAGTGTAAGAAATAACAGTCATTATATACAGGATGTTCGGTTACTGATGTCAGGAAAATGAAGGGGTACTCATATACATGTCTAACTAAAACGAAAATCAAGAATGACGAAATTGTGTCAAAGGGTTCAGTTCCAAATCATTAACAGTTAAAAGTTCGGACTAGAAACAAACGGTAAACATAGGACACGGCAGTGTCGGCACGTGTACTGGCGTCGCCCAAAAAAATACGTTGTTACCTCGTAGCCAAAAAAGTGATGATGTACAGTTGTACTCGAGTCTGGACTATCTTCTGTCTCTGTTGCAAGTACCAAACGAGTACAATTTAGGGTTTCAGCTCGATATGCAGTTCAGGAAGGAAACACGTATTCGTGGTCAGCGTAAGTTGACAGATGCATTTCCGGCGCAACTGCACGCACGTCCCGCCGTCAAGAAAAGTGGGTCAACAATCAAGTGTCTCGAGGGAGTGGAAATCAGTTGTAACTGCCTATTGCGATGAAACTCGTGCTTCTATGCCCTTCTTGCCGCCAGTCATCGAGCCATTTTGCATTTGTCTCATTTAGTGATTCTCTACCACTTGATTTAATATTTGCTTTTCGGCTTTGAAATCCAGCCGACACGATTTGACAACGGATTACAATATTTTTTTATCTATATATAGATTGAAATGAATTTTTCATTTAGTAGGCAATACATTGTTGATACATGTTTCATCGTAGAAAGTAATTTACTCAAAATGTAATAGAAGTAAATAGGCAGAGGCTGTGGTGTTATGTGAATAGGTTGAGATTTTTTAATAGAAATCGATCAATAGAGAATTTCCTGAAGTGAATAAAATTGATATGAATCGTAGAATTTGATTCGACTGAAGTGAATAATCAGTTAATGATTGATCATCGCGTTTCATGTTAAACTGGAATTTTGCATCTGTTCGTAAACGGATATAATTGTACCGATTTTATTATCCTCCGTTTATCGAATAAATTCTGCGTGTTCTTAAATAATCTCCTTTACTAACTTTGTAATTGAAAATATAATTGAAATATGGTTCGAAATAAGCATTACATTATCAAAATAAGCTTATCATATGTTACTCCAATTATCGAAAATCTTTTTCGACTAAAATTATAAATTGAAATCAAAAACTATTCAATGAATTTATAATTTAAAGAGATTTTAGAATCAATAGTGAAATTATTATTACAAGTCTAGAGCATTGCATATGGTTTAACTTATACTGTTTCTTTATATAAATCATGAACTGCATTACGTGGTGAAGGAATTCAAAGAAATACATAAGGCCATAGATGTACTATTGTCAATAGATATTGGACTATTACAAGAGCAGGTATGTTAACATACGAAAAAATTTGTTTGTCTTTTTACCTAGAAAATATGGTTTTACACAGTGGAACAAATTCGTTAAAATGCCTACGTAGACTTACCATCGGAAATCAAGGAATATGTCTGCAGGTGCTACGTCTGTACATTGTGTCTCGAACGTAGAAGTGGGTCAACAATCAACGGTCTTAAGGAGGGAAATACCACCTCTGCAATTTAGTGCGCCCCGATGTTCGCGTTTCTCATTTACCAGCATCCACTAATTCGTGTATCTCATTTAACTATTTCATTATGCTGACAAATGTTTTCTTAATTCACTGTATAACTTCAACGCGTACTTGCTCCGTTCCGGAATTCACGTTAAACTCGGCAGAATAAACAACGAACTGTTTGTTATTCGAATTCATCTCTATCTCTTTCTTTCTCTATCTGTCTCCCCTGTTGAAAGAAAGAAAAATATTTTTGCGTCATTTGACTTTATCTCGTATACGTGTGACAAATTTCCGGTCATTTGTGTGTATTTCATTTTATCGTAAACAGTTTTGTTGAAGGGGAAATATTCTATTTTATTCTGTTTGTAATCTGAAATGAACAGAAATGAATGAAACCTCAGAAAGAAATAAAAATTACAGATTCACTACGTTTACGTTGAAAGAATATTTCTTCATAAACGTTCAACAGTTTCCCTGTAATTCTGTAATTTAATTTCTGCCTTGGAATGACGATGATTATTACAGAGAGTACTGTTAACAATTGTTCTTTCATAAATCTCCGATCTAATTCCTTGACTTTTTTATCGGTTTCTGTTCAGACACTATTGACTTGCAAATTAATTTTTAAAGATGCACAACCAATTTTTTTTCCGGTACCGTTCATTCTATGCAAAGTATGATGTATCTTGTCACTCCGATTATTCCGTTATTTCCGCACAAAATAATAAGTGTGTCCGTCGTAAAGAAATGTGATTTTTGCGATTCCGTTGCGATCGTGAGATACAGGTGGACGCTGCGTTTTTACTAAAAACAACTTACGGAATTATTAATATGGTTCGCGAAAGTTTGATTTTGACATTTTCAATTCTTGCTGAGCAGAAATGGGGCCATTTTATACTTCATATTAAAAGAACTATTATTAAGTTAAAATGTTTTTCAAAATGCTTTTATTTAAACTAAATTATAAAGGGAGGTTTAAATTTTATATCTAATAAATTTTTTTGTTGATTGTTGCATAAATAAATAATAAAAATTAATTTCTGTGACAGCAGAACTCTTACATGATTAGAAATAGGAACCTTATTCGATCTACGCGCTAATAATTTTTGCACACAGGCCTAATATCATCATGATTCAGTCATTCCGTGAATATGGAGCTGTACGGTGTACCGCCTAAGGGAAAGTAGGCCGACAATCGACAGTCTTGAGGAAGAGGATGCACCATCCCCGCTATAACGAAGCTGACGCCTGAATTCCACGTTCACCTTGTACGCCGTTCAACGTCGACATCCCACTCAGTCCATTTCAATTCCACTCGACGAGACAATCGATCAACACCAAGTTACGTTAACCGACGCGGCCCCATTTTGTACAGGGTGTTCCAGGTTTTAACGGTTGAGAGGCAGGCCCTCAAAAATGTATAAATAATACATGAATGTAATCTTTATTACTTTCTTATGTACCAAATAAATAAAAAAATTATATTATACACCGAAAGAGGTAAATATTACTGCTTTAATTGATTGCGGTATTCTTTCCATTGGTTTTTTAATTGCGTTTGAATTAATTTTATCGATGTCCAGAGTAAATGCTCTTATCTGATTTGTAACTTGGGAATTGAACAAAACAAAATTGAAAATCTATTGGAGTGACAAGATGTTCCTTTAAATTTTACACATAAGGACTCCAATTTTTGTATGAAAGAACAGCGGGAAATTTTGCATCTGAAAACAATTACACATAGCTGTAATTTTATAATTTATACAGATATAATTAGCTATAATTTACTTAAATTACATTTCGTCAAAACAAGTAAGTATTCGCACAATTTCTCATGGTACTGTAGGTGTAAATGAAATGAGAAATAAAAGTTTACAGAAACTGACAGGTCACCCTTTACATAAAAAAGGATAAAAGAAGTTTTTCTAAAGAATTTCGACTAAATTCAATTCACAAAAAAATCACAAATAATAGTCGTTACTCCTCACTTGTATTCAGTTTGAACAACCTCGTATTTATTTCCTTTAAGTAACAACCGAATTAACTTAAACATTTTCTTGAAGCTCCATCCAAGTCATGTCTTCGAGCAAATTTCGAGTTTGACGCATTAAAATCTAAACGTGTAACCATTCACCTAACCTCAACATACAATGTTATAGTAAAAATATCTTGTGTTAATTACTGTCGTCGCGATTAACATTGCAGGCGCATCAGAGACAGGCGAGCAACAACGAAAGTTAAACCAGCCGGGAATTTCACTTTAATTTTTCAGCGCTAACAGCTTTTTTCGTTGGACGGCGATTGTCTTTCCCGGCGACCAGAAATGGCCGTTATAATGCGATATAACGTAATTTCCCAGGTTTAATAACCATGTTGAAGCTCCGTTGTCAGACTTTCGGGAGGAGAAAGGAGGAACGGACGATGAAACGGTGACGCCGCGCCGCTTGGAAGAGAGGACGGGGAAGAAAAACGAAGTAGAGGATTTATTATGGTCAGAATAATCAGTCCGTTGGGATCTCTTACAAATACCTGCGGAAAGCACCGACAGTTCCTCTGTGGGAAAACTCCGGAAGGATTGAAGAGCCAACGCGTGAAAAAGGGAACGTAACGATGTCGACATCTTCTATGTGAGAAAATTTCATGAGCCATTAACGTTAACACGAAAACGTTAAAGAAATCGCTTTATAATAGATCATCGATTACTTTTTTATCGTTTCTCCTGGTTACTATTGGAACGTTGTCAAACTTGACAGAAGTATAATTATAGAGTCTATATCATAAATGAAAGTATCGTATGTATTAGGTTATATCATATAAAATTGCTGATTCTATAGATCGAAACGAAAGAGTTTATTTTTGGTAAAAGAATTTATGTTTGATTGAATATCATAATGATGAATAGGTCTTTTCAAATGAGGTATCATATGATATATTCCATTTTTAGAAAAATTGGCATTTTCGGATTTGGAAACTTTAGACTGATTATATGAGTTACAAACACAAACTGACTTAGTGAAGGCAAGAACGCAATATTCAAATTAAATCGGTACCCAAGGGGTTTAAGTACGCTCTGAAATCAACTATCTCGCAAGAAACAAGTACAAAGTACATTCAATCGTAAAAATTACTCCCTTCTCGCAGATTTCTGCTCGCATCGCGTATTGCCGATCCTTCATATCGCCGAGTAATTTCATTATTTCCCGGGTACTTTCAAGCATTATTTCGTGACTGCAGCACGGGCACGCGTGAATTAAGAATGATTTACAGAGGGAACGTGTATTACGTCCTGGTAATCACGCTATAAATTCGCGGCACGAGCGCGGGCGTATTTCATGCAACAATGAGCTCCGCTGGGGGACAGGATTAATTTAAAGCATTGACACGCCTTTGAATAATAAGGAAGCGTCAGGCGGCTAAAACCAGAATGGCTGTAACCGAAGAAAAGAATTCGGAAGCCGTATGTATTCATCTAAAATTCACCAAAGTATTAAAGTTGTCAATAAATTTTCCTATTTATTAAGTCAGTTCACTGGAACTTGTATTTAAACAAATTTAATACCAATACGATTATTTATTGTACAATATTCGGATACACTACTGACAATAAGTATGAGATCATGTTTCCAAAAAGTAAAGCATTATTGTATGATAGTTGAATACAAATTACTGAATGAAATATACGTAGCTATTATTTGTGTTCAATTTTGGTATATTAAATGCATCAAACCCTTATAGAATTTTTTTGCGCCTATGTTACTTGTAAAGCATATTTTCAACGGACGGAGTAAATACGCAGTGCTAACAAAAAATTAATTACATTTCTTATTTCATTATTATTTTTGTTAACACAGCATCCACTTTTGACGTAATAAGGTTTTATCAGGTTTTAGTTTTCGTTTCATACCATCTAAAACGTTTTTCGACGAATTCAAATAGTATTGTTCGGATATTTAAAGAATCATAATGAAATAGTCATAACTAAAATGTGGATGTCTATATAAACACAGATGCGTGAAATAATTACATAGAAACTGGTGTTGAAATAAAAATGGTTTACTTTACGTATATGTTATATATAATTAAATAAGAGAATAAAAGAAACCGATATTTTCACCTGATATTTCCTTAAGGATTCTATTAGATTCCAAATAAAATGAAAACCTTATTTCCCTTTAACAAACATTTTAATATACTGATAATGAGTTTTAGCCACTGGTGACTGTTATAAACGCGTCAAATCCGTGGTCTTGTCATAATAAAATCCAATATTTTTATTTACATTAATATGGTAGTTTAAATTGACCATCTTTGTTTAATAAGGTACCGACACGAAAATGTAATAATTCCTTTTAAAAAATTAATGTGATCTTCAAATGATCTAGAAAATAGAATACTAACCACATTCCTTTCGTTATAAAGGATAATATGATTCATACATATTGTTTATTGCCACGTCCACAGAAAAGATAAAACTGATCCGCAATCAGTAGCTTCATGCTATCATTCGTTAACGAGTTATATTAAATACTCGTAAAACGGGTGACTGTTGCAGATCCACGAGGAGATTTCACTCCGCGAATTTTCATAACTGTCTGACACGAAAATAAACTGTCATCGGATGGCTAAATCGAGTTCCTTGGATGCGCGAGAACGCGTTGCCTGCTCGTGACGTTCGATTTCTCGGGGTCGGAAGTCGTTTTGTAATTTCTGTGTGCACTGTCGACTAAAAACACATCCGCACCTGTTAAATACACTGTAGAACATTTGATTTGACAGATTTTCCACCTCGAATTCTATAGATGGTAGACGCGAAGAATAATAATAGGTACGTAATAATTGAAGTCTATTGTTAGGTTAATTACTGGTGAAAGAGTAATATATCTGTGCCTCAGAGCCAGACTAGTCTATTTTATTCAAAATTGAGTTATGTACATCGTCTCATTAATAATAAAATCATATAATTTATCTAATACTTCATTGAATAAATTTACTGTATAAACTACAATTTTATAAACTTTTGTATAAACTTTAAATTACATCATTATAATAAACTACAATTTTGTAGTCATAAAAATAGTCGATCTATGGAGTGTATCAGGTCGGGTAGTACAACCAGGCAGGAGGTAATTCTATAAGAAAAAATAAGTTGGAATAAAAGAATAAAATTTGGTCGGGTGATACTTCGTTTTCGAGATAATAGAACTTGCATCGGATACATGGGCAATAGGACTTATGTAACACGTCTGTCTATTGCAGACCATTTCTACTTACTGTCTGCACGAATACTCGTGTTTTAGATGAATTTTCTAATCAAATCTGAATTAATTAGTATTAATTTTAATCGAATCAAAACTAAAAGAACGATTTATTCTTCTTGTTCGACTTAATTTTTCTTATAGAATCAACTTCTGCCTGGTTGTACTACCCGACCCGACACATCCTGTATAGAGGAGAAATGTGCGATCAGTGACGTTTTTTGATTCTGCTATCAAATTAAAGTATTGGAATTGGGTTAGTCGAGCTCTGAGGTCCAAATATTTTATCGTAAATTATGAATGTGTTCTCTGAACATATTGAAACGTTTAATACTATGACGCGTTTCGTTTGTTATATTAATAGCTTCAGGTTACGGTGATAGAGATTATTAATTATTATTGTATATTAATTTGTCCGACTGTTTCTGTATTATCTATTAAACAAACATAATTATTATTTCGAAACTTCTTTCACTTATTTTATTATTCAAATAAAGTAAAATTTCAATATGTACAAAATTCTGTGATCAATACATGAACATAGATAAGTCTTTAAAATTAAACTTATGTTATTTCAAGTGGTATATAGAGGGTCATGTAATTAACATGCGCTATATTTTTTACACAGTTAATAATATTCAGACGCGATGAAGGAAAAATGACAATAGTGAACACTTCTAAATGTTCAAATTTAGAACACAGGATGGTCCATATTAAATGCTGTATTTTAAATCGAGCGAAAATCGATATCATGAAACGACGTTAAGACCGTATTAAAATGAGTGCAGAATGGATTTTAAAATGAATTGGAGCACAGCTTTTTGGTGTTTGAAATTGTCCGATCTCATGCAATTTAATGGTCAAGGACTGATATACGATTGTTTAACGAATGGGGCTGATTCTTGGACAGAATTGTTCAACGATTACTTTTAAAGATAGTGGATGGGAAGCAAAACGATCCTTGTCTAAGGTCGGACGTTACTTGAATAGTAGTACAAAAGTCATAAAGGAAAGTTTCGTAAGTTCATGATCAAGATTTGATTTTAAGTTGACGATGGTACTATACTTCGAAGGTCACTATCACAAAAATGAAACTCGAAGCTTAATCAGTAACCTACATTCTCCGCTTATCAACTTTATATGTTTAAGTAAATGTCAAAGAAAATCCAAGTTTTAACATCTTAATTACTCAAGAAAAATGTTCATTGCTTTAAAGGTTCTACGACTAATTAAAACCCGTGAGTGTACGTAAAAATAATGGTATACTCCACGAAGTAGAACATTTTTTACCACTTACTTTACTACTTACTATACTTACTACGATTTATAGGTTACGCGTGGTCATACAATTTCACATCTTTCGAAGCGAATTTTCAAGAATGACTCGACGGAAATTCTTGTAACCCCTAATATACATATAATACTGTACACGATTTGATAATATATGTTATTTGTACTAATAAGTAGTACATTACTTTTTTCGAAACCCTGGATTCCTTTGAAATAATTAAAATACCTATCCTATGTTAACAATATTGGTTATTTGTTCCCATCATTATCCGCCATTTTAAGTAAATAGATTCAAAATATATTCTGAATGTACTGCCACCATAATGAAAATATAATGAACTAATTCTTGGGACATCTAATATAATATACTATACACAATATATTTTATTGATTGTTCTTTTATTATAAGATCTTAATATTTCTGTAAGCACCTGACGGGTCACGAAAATACTACATTAAGCCTACCAGTTAATGTACAATATCGAATTTTCTGTGAATATTTAGTACCAAGATGTCTTAATTGTTTCCAGAAACGACAAGTGCAGTAACGCGACGTTTTAAAGAACCGCCACGATAAGAATTTCAAATTTATTCAAAGGCATTATAACGAGTCCGAGAGACTTTATCGGGGGGTGACAAGGAGTAGTTTTCTTTTTTTCTTGAGAAAAACAAATGACAAGAAGAGGGGACCTAACTCAGAACCGTCTGGCGATATTAGCACGCGCGGTAGCAGTGAGTGCATCCTGAGCCACGGAGTTTTACCTCGAATAGTAAATCGCAATTAAAGTAAATCCCGGCCTCTGCTTATCCAGGGAGAAACATGGAATTTCGCTCAGAACCGCTCACGCGGTCGCCGGCCTTTTAAATCTGCCCGGGCGTGATCTTGCATTCTCCAGGGGCCGTTTGAAAGGAAAAAAGAGTGGAAGTGATCCACGGATCCGTATAATTGAGCGCGATGACTTAGGCCGGACGGATCAGTGAATTAGAGTGCCACTCTGTGATGGACATATATGGTAAATTTTCGTGGTTATTCGTTCAAATGTTTCTGAATATCTCCATGTTTTATGTACCTATAATAAAATATATAATTATTATACTGTGGATATTTATGGAAATATCCAATTCCATGCATTGTTTTATGGAAATTAAGATCACGGAGCTAAAATACTTTCAGGGAATTTATTAAGCTAGAAATACGTCATGTGCAAGTTATTGACTGGCAGTAGTTAATTGCCTAAAAATTGCCCTTTTTATAAATTATTGTATGAAAACGAAAATTAAGGAGCAAAAATACTTTATCATATAAGGAACTTATTAAGCGAGAAATATGTGCAAGGAACTGACTAATAACAGTTAAATTGAAGACGTTTAACAAAATTCCATTTTCCATGGATTATTTAACGGAAAATGTGATCAAGGAGAGAAAGTACTTTATCATATAAGGAATTTATTAAGATAGAAATATAAAATAAAAATAAAAATTTCTCTTTTTACAAATGATTTTATGGAAACGACGATTAAAGTGAAAAAATACTTCACCATTTGGAACTGGTGGACTACCATCCACGTTGTATATAAGTGAAGACTCTCACATAATTCGGCTTATTGTCAGTGTTCACATTTTTCTTGTTAGTTATTTGACTGTTAAAAGTGGTAGTATCGCATTTATCTTGGTCCAGATATGAAGTTATATGTTTTTATTATAGGTATATAACTATATGTATAGTATGATTGATTATCTCTCTATAATTACCTATTTCAAATAATTTCTTTATACCTGTCTATATTTTCTTGGTTTCTTGTTCATAAGTTCGATGTATTTATTGAATTTCAATTCTTGTAGAAAGTGATGTTAGAAGATTCCATACCCACCCGGATAGTAGTACTTTTCCATTAGGTGCCAAATTGAGTATATTATATTGAACACAAATGACATTATTTAACTCTATAATTTATCGAATTAGAGAATATCTACTGGATTTCATAATGGTGTAATGACGTGATTCTTTATGTACATCAGCCATGTGCTCTGAATACCTAATTAGCGATAAAGTAATAATTTTGCAAACTTAATGTTGAGTGACATCAATGATGCAATCTAGTCACTAATTTGTGATGCTAATATAATATATACTGCTCGTAATATTGTTTGTTTCACTAAACGGGCTTCATAATGTGTATTAACTTCAGCAAATGACAAGAGGTCACATAGCATCTACACTTTTGAATAGATAATTACAAGGGTCGTTTAATAAAATTCCAGTTTCATACTTTCCGATGTAATTAAACCATTCCACTCAACTACATGATTCTAAATCACAACGACAAAGTAAAAACAGTGATGTAATATTCGTAGTAATGCAATATTCTCCATCTTTAAAATATTCTTTAATGACTTAATGAATCCTCTTTTTCTCCTATTACTTTATAATTTTCAGCAATGGAATGAACCTATGAATCACTCTACGTAATATACAATATACCGTAAATCTTTCAGAAAATTATATTGTGATTAGAATTTCACGCATTTACATTTAATAATTTGAACATTTAATAAGCAAAACGTCAATTCACGAGAGTAATGATTTTCTAGAATCGCGGAATCTAGAGCGGAATAAAATGTTGTAAGGAATAAACGAACCGCGATAGAAATGATTGAAATTCAGCTACATCGGCCCGAGTGTGTGCGAGATATCGTCACGTCACGATGATCAATATCGCTTTTAGGAAAGTTTCAGGTGGCACGGCATTAACGGATTAACAGTGCGGAAAGTGTAGCGGCGTAAAAAGCTGATTGCGAAAAGAGGTCGTGTCGGTATCCCGATTAATTGGATTGTACATCGGACTGGGGAAATATTAGTGAAATATTGGAAGTCGCGGCTTCAACAATAAATCATACTTTTCGGTGGAAGCTTGAAAGCGGTATTATCAAAATTTAATTAAATAGCGTTATCGAAAGGTCGAGATATTAAAAGCGGGGTAGTGCTTGATGACACTGCTTTTGAAGTATCTATTATCATTTCAGGCGATATTCCGATTGATATATGATAAATTACCGAAAAATAAAAAATTATGCCTGGACTTTTTCGAGGTTAAAACCTGTTACGTTAAAACCTGCGTTAGAAACTCAAATTTGTATTTGTTGAACACCTGCATAATTCTCGATCACTATTTCCATGTAGAGACGTAGTGCAAGTTTAAAAATTCATGATAAATATCCACATAAACATGTATAGTATCTTCCTATTCCATACTCTTGCAAAATTATAAACTTTTTCGAATGTAATAATTCTTAATACTGCACTAAGCTAGTATAGGTAACGAATTCTATTCATTTTTTGCTGTACAATGCTGGATAATACACATTCTTTCTTAAAGTTTGAAGAAATTCAAAAATTCCGCGACACCACGAGTGTAACTTTATTTTCATGACAAAGGCAGTTATTTTGTACTTCTTATGCAGGTAAGCAGCTGCACATTGCTGGTGTACTAAAAATGATAACAAATGAATTTTATTCACGATTTCGTGATTTTTCGCTCGCGTGAAATATGTCCGCAAACTATGCTTCTTAATGAACACACAAACATAATTGCTTGAAAAAGTTTATTATCCTTTTAATACGTTATCCTGAGGTAACGTAATGTTCCATGTTCCTGATTTCTATATGGATTTTTTTCTTTTGTCGGAATTGTTATTCCTGCTCATTCAACATCACTAACTATACTTCTTCCCATAGAATGTGTTTCTACTATAGCCAGTTATATTAACCCTTTCATTCCCGAATTACTTACAAATTACCAAAGAAATATTTTGTTGTGTTTTTGCATATATTACATAACATATAAATGATTCACAAGAACATTTTAACAATTTGACATCGTTTATTGCAATTTTTCATTGGTTGCCATTTGATAATATTTTGACTTTTATCACAGTTATATATAATAATTCCCATTACAATGTTATTCTACATAATACAACCCAATTTTTCTTACCTTCGATCGCTAAACCCTCTTAAAATATTTGAAAGACCTTAGAGTTTTGCAAGCTTTTATTGTATTTGTAACAATGCTCAACACTTGAATTCCACCAAATGAAAGAAACGAAGGACCAATAATGTCTTGTTTTACCAATAAGCTTTTAAAGACACGTTCAAATATGTGCCACACCATCTATACAAGATTAGAAGAAACTATTATATACTCACAGATATAAAAAAATTCATGATACTAATATTTTACTTCGTACTTTAGTAGCTATATGTTAACAGAGGAATGAAAGGGTTAATTATTGTATTAGGTGTACAACTAAATAATCTACTATATTTTGTCAAATTTAATACTCATTTTCGAGGAAATCTGAAGCCAGAGATATTTCTCCTTGTTCTGCAATGTTCGTCGCTATTTTGATAAAACAAAAAGGAAGAAGGATGCTTTAAATTTCAACTGTATTACCAGTTAATTAAAAACAAGTAGTGAATTACTTATTGGTACACCTGATATATTAATCGTACCAGTTTACTTTCGAATTAACCAAGATAAGCGTAAACTTGAGAACGTAACTTGAATATTTAACTTTGCGAAATAAGGCTGTTCGCGCCCGCAATGATTCCGAATGTTGGAGATGCACCGAATGTAGAACGTACCGAATGGTTACACAAACTCGGACAGTAAATGAGAAACTTGGTTCAACAAAAATAGTGGACTGTATTTAATATGTAATAACACTTGGACGCGTGAATATTCAGGGGCTGTCCCTGCTCAAGAAACCAAGACTGACTTGTACACACACAAGCACCAGTTTGGTTCTATCAGTCACACTGACTGCTCAAAATGAGATTGATCTTTCTCCCTTGGAGTCCTGATTGAATCTGATCTCAGTTTGTAAGACTGAAAGCCTCCTCGGTGAAGCCCTTGCCCCCCACTCTCACAGTCCGCCCTCAGCGCACCTCTTCGTGGGGGTGGAAATGTAAAATGCCCGCTAAGGTGGACGACAGTTTGGCAACCTTGGGGACTTTCCTCCAGGTACCGTACGCGAGGCTCCCTGCGAGCCGAAGCGCGAACAACAGCGACCCGATACCCTTCGGAAAGCCCTGGTTTATGACATGGACCGTTAACTAATTTGGCGCGAGGGTGACTAAAAACTGCTGGTAGTATAAAATAATATCGTACCGTGCACATTTGGCGACCAAATGTGCAGGACAAAGCCTTTACAAATCCTCGCTCGCCTCGTCGATGCCATAAACCCATTCCTGGAACACGGTGTTCCAGAACAAAGGCCAACCATCGTATCTAAAGATGACCAAAATAATCAAAACAAAAATGTCTTCAGCATCATGCAAGACTCTGCTTTCGTCGTGTATCTTCATAGAACAATATTCCGTCTGTAGAACCTACTGTTTCGGTGTTGTTATAACCAACAATACGATCGCCCAGGATATGTCGTCGAGTGACAATACCTAGACCATCCAGCACAGTACATGAGGACTGGCATAAAAGCTTGATCAACGGGGATCAAGATCGAAGCGACAAACACGGTATGACGTACAAAGACCTGGTCCCGGTCGTGCACAGAAACGTCGTGTAACGAAGGCTTCGTTGTACGCGGCTGTAAACAACGGGAGGCATCTAGATGTAAAACAAACCAACCTTTCTCACAATAGGCGCCCTCATAATCGCCGGACCGGCACTCGCAGATCGGCCCGCTATCGGTCGAAATACAGATCCCACCGTGTTGGCAGGGATCACGAGTTTCACAGGCGTCCGTCGTATTGGTTGTCATCATGCTGCGTAAACTCTGGAACAGATAATGGAAAGTAACGTTATCGCATCTGCGGATATCAAAGCGTGCGGCAAATACCGTGGCGGGCGGCGGGAGCGCGGAAAAGCGATGAGAAATCGATATCCGTGGCCTCTGATGCGGAAGAACGATAGAAATATGCAGTGAAGGGGGTCGATCGTTTTTCGTTCGACGGCCGTCACTCCGAATATACAGGGTGGGACGGCACTGAATCGTCTGGTAGGCGATTCTGCGTGAAAACACGGACAAATAATGGGGAATAGTATTTTTTTGTGCGAGGGGTGGTTTCCGAGGGAATGGACTTTGAAGGTCTGTGTGGTGCTCTTGCACTTGCGTACAACATTTTGCTTGTATTTCTATTTTTCATTATTTGTATTTATGTTAATGGTTATGTGACGGAATTTAGTGTCACAAAATAATAATGAGAGTTTTCGGGAAACATTCCCGCGCGCAAAAGTATAAGGAAGGTGACGGGGGAAATGATAGACTTCTAGTTACGAGACAGAATCGAAAAGAGAGTTTATTGGAATTTTGGTGGGAGCCACCACGCCCTGGTTCTGTGTGTAACCGGTCGTGGTGTTTCTGATAATTTTGGGATTTATAATTATGGCATGCGTCGAGAATTGGAAGCATTAAAAAGTAGAGGCGTTACAGTTATGAACAGTTTTGGTGGAATAGTGTTACCGTGTTTCTACAATAATTTACTACAAATAGGTAGTTATGTAGTTGTTGATAACACCTAGTGGGCAGCAGATCCTAATGTACGATCGTTTGTCTTTATTGTAAGTAGAAATGGTCGATGATGTGTCAGACACATGGGTCAGCTGGCAATAAAAATAGGTTAATGAATGTTTAAATTTAATTTTCTTGAAAGCAAAACTTTAAGGGAGAATTTGATTGTAGAGAATTTGATAGTGTTTCTTTTTTACTTATATAATTATGTTTTCGCATACATGAAATGCACACGATAATAATAAAAACGTTATGCAATTTGGATTATTAAACATTACAATTTCCTCTATTGTTGTTTTAGTGACACCGTATGTGATCATTTGTATAATTAATAACATTAGTTGAATCTTTCAATGTCTACTGCAATTGAAATTTTATTCTGCAGTGTTGAATAGAAAGAAATTATTTTTGGATGTCCAGCCCAGAGATGATGCTTTTTATAACTTTTAAAAATAAGAAAAGTTTATCGCTTTGTTAATGGTTCTATAGAATATTGTACAGTAATTTCCGAAAATGAAACAACTAGAAGCATTGAAGAATAATTTATGAAAATCATTTGATCACAGAAACTGACTTATTGATTAAGTAGTGTAACATGTACACTTTGTACGTGTATAATTAGCTGGTATGTTAAATAATGAAATAAAAATAATGTCCTGTACACAGTACGGGATCGTTAATTGATTGATCGGTGGTATATACCTAAAATGACATAAAAAGTTCGCGACTTAATAGAGATAACAGAGTTTGGTTAGAATTGCAGACAAGGCTACATATTCTACCATGAAATACGAAACCTTGGTGATCCGGCATCGCTGGTCGAACAGCGAAACGAACTTTGCTGCCTAACGAGTAGCTCCGGTTGTAAATCTGTTATCCACGACCTATACGCAAACTCTGGCGAAGGAATTCGATCCAGCTAGAAGATCTACCTTGGCCAAATTGATGCCCTCGCATCCTCTCTATTTTCCAAAACGTCCACCTTCTAAAATGAAAAGGAGCCTTCCAGCTAAATGATCCGACTCAGCTAAACGGTGACTTCGATTTGAGACTTGAATAACGATTGTGTAAAACCGATACTTTCAAAATTATCAAATCTCACACTTAGTACGTCAATTTATTCTAGTTTTTTCATACGAACAATAAATTTCCTCTGTATAGTTTACCTGTTCTTCTTTCAAAACTGGAGTTCATTCTAACACTTTAGACTATGTAGTGCTGCTTGACGTGTCAGTTCGAGCAACCAGAAAATTTCTTCTCCAAAAGGGAAAAGAATGTTTTATGAATACCTTTTTTTTTACTTACGTACCACTTAGCAGCCAATTTCTCTACATTGTACTCCTTAATATTTAAAAAATGGTTTTAATTTATGTGCTTCTGCATTATTCATTTTTTTCGCGTACCTCCAAAGTACCAACCACGTACCCCTAAGGGTAGGCATACCTCAGGTTGTAAACAGCTGTTCTAATACAACATCTTAAATACGATCATAATTCAACAATCTCTTCGTCATTGTAACAAGTCATTCACTCTGAACTATAATAATTAATCCCCATGTCTCGTCATCTCAATGCAATCAAAGGGAGACGTCTGATCTCAGGAAACAAATTGCACAGATATACACGGTCAATTCCGATTTATGATACCTAACCAAAGGCATGCGACGTGAGTCGACCAGACTCCTTGGTTCTCCGAAATTTTACAATTTTTCATAGAATATAATGACTTAGAATTAGTGTGGCACATCGTTGAACTCGCCTTAACAAAATCCCATTATGAACAAAAAGCAATATAGCAGTCTACTTAAAAAAATTAACTTAACCTTCCAATTTTCCCCATTACTCTACCTACAAAAAATCATTTTGTAAACAATTATGGTAAGAACATTTTTATCATGCTATCAATTCCTGACGAGATATTCCGCCGAGTCCACTTAAGACTGTAGCTATGGTAGAACTGACCACGGGCGAAAACAAAAAATGAGGATGTTCCCACATCACCCACGCACCGTACGCAGCTTCAGATGCAAGGAAATAACTAACCCACTACAGTGGCCCTTCGTTGAAAAACGTCACTCAGAGGCAAGCCACCATAGCGACACGCATAGTAGCTAAAAGGTTAAAACAGACACCCTGTATAGTACTAGAACCGGTTCCAAAAATTACAATCGGAGTAACGTTACTCCAAATAGTCGTTCATCCGCTCGATCGAACGATGTCGCGTAACATCGATGATCCCGTGTCCGATTCCAAGTCGATTCCAAAATGGCTGTGAGCCAACGGTAGAACGATCGGCAATTCAGTATAATAATGGAGCCGTAGTGACGCGCGTCTGACCCGGTGACCCAATACGTGAGCAGACCCGCGAAGAAACGGTTCCGCAACGAAGGAGCTAAAAAATCCCCTTTTTCCGAGCACGAAGAAACGCCGGTGGCTCTGGGGACGAAGGCCATTGGAGGTGGGAGGGGTGTGTATGTAGGCCGTGTACCATCGCGAGAAACGAGCCGCGAACTCATTTGAAAGATTACGCCTCCGTGGAGGCGCTACGCGAGAAACGGAAGAAAAGAAAATAAATAAAAGGAGGTTACCGCTAGGAGACCACATGGCAGAGGAGTCCCGCAGCGCCGCGCGACGATATTCCGGGGGCTAATTAAGGTGCGTTTCGTTGAAAGTTTCTGCACAAGGGGGAGGTTTATGCACGCTTGTAAGGCGGTTGTCTACCGTCCACTCGTATTTCCAGTCGTGTTGCTTCCGGCTTTTATCCGCGGAAATTGTTTAACCGCCGGCTGCCGCGGTTAACCCGCTCGTTTCGCGCGCTGAACAAACGAGGAAGAATCTGCGGACGTACGTGAGATATGAGGGACAAACATTTTTGTAGTTGTACTTATACTTTTCATTTTGTGACATTGACATTATAACTATCGAACCCGTCGAAACGATGGATTTTAAATGTTTTATTTTACAATTATTGTGATTGTACAGGTGCTTTTATATTATGTTATCCGGCATTATACGTTATAAGTATTAATGTATTATAAAATTGAATGTAGTATACAGTCAACGCTGGTAGTTCTAGTGTTACATAATTGAATGCGTGGGGTGTTTCGTGACTATGATGGTAGAACGAAATGTTTGCGGAAATAGAGTCAACAGGGTGCTTAAAATAAAAGTTCGTATCTTCTAGGATAGTAATCATCAAATGATGAAAAGAAGTCTGAATATATATGGGTCGAGAAATTAATCTTTTCAAGGGTATAAACAATTTTTTGTTTCGTTTAAAGCGACTGGCTTTTCTCACTTCGGGAACTACCGTACCTTATGGAAACAATGGATTACCTAGTCATTTATCCTTTTCCTCGTTACGGAAAGTTTATTTTTTCTTTTTTATATCCATTGTTTGCATACGCTACGATAGCTTCAAAATATTGATTTTTCGACCCATATTTAATAGGACTTTCTTTCATCATTTGGCGAGTATTATCCACTCTAAAAATTGTGAACCCTGTTTTTTATCACTCTATACATATAGTATTATGATTAGATTACGGATTTATAGCCCATGTGGCTCCGTGAAATACAATATAAAACGAAACTTTTATCAGATTTATAGACTTTATTCTTAAGCTAATGAGATACTTTAGAGGAGAAAGAAGTTCCTAGATTTGTTCTTGTCATTATGAATCACTTCATAAAATTTCGCTTTCCGTAAAAATCCGCACTCTACTTATAATTCTATGGAGCATACATGGACACATCGAAACGCTGATTATTAGAATTTAATTTATTTCTATAAACTCTAGTATGAATTAATCTACAACAATAATTACAGAAATAGTATATACTTTAAATTTAGAATCACAGGGATAAAAATAACCTAACACATTTGTTCTATCATCTATTTCCCACCAAACTAATGAAAAACATAAATTCCTATTATTTCTAATTTCTATACAATAATTCACTTAAATCAATTTTGCATAACATCAGTAGTTTGACTGTCACTCATACCTTTGCAAACTGTAAAGCAGTCATGAAAGTAATCATTCACGAGAATATTCAAAAATTTATATTTCTACTATTACGTTCTAGATGTGTGTGAGCTTTTTATGCAAAATACAAAAATGCCTATTGTCCTGATATTAACACGCCATACAGAAAACACTAATAGATAAATAAAATATAAAATTCAAGTACATAAACAGTTTCTGAAATTTCGTCTCTAGAAAATAAAAGAAGATAAAATCAGTTCGCAGATAATTTCATTTCACCTCATATCAAAGTGCATCTGAAATTCATTGCGGTGGAAATTGCAGCCTGCATAAAACGTTTTATTCCTCGAGTTCCGCAGTACTGGTTGCAGCAATACGGAGGTAAATAAGTTCCCTGCCAGATTTCGTCGTATTTTATTAATTCAATTATACTTTTCCACCGGCATTCCGTTACCAGATCACGTACAGCCACTTGTATCAGCTGACGGTGTAACGGTGTTTCCAGGACAATTGTGGATGCAGGCCGCGGGACAGAGTCATCCGGCGAAAAACAATACCAGAGGGGACGCGAAATCAAATTTCAGTGCCCCGCTCTATAATGGCTGTTGTGGCACTTAGCTGTAATCGGTCCAGTATCAATTGACATTGTTTCGCTCATCCATTCGCGAATACACCTACGAATCTCAATGAAAGAATTTCTCCAGTATTACAATTAGATTATTGTTATATAAACAGATACGAGTAGTTTACTGTCTGAGTTCTTTATCACTGGGAATACACATATTTTTTTAGAATTCTTTCGATTTTAATTACATTTTATTCAAAGACACTTGTAATTGTCAAAATGTGGACAGGTAGTAAAACGTTATGTATGAAATTTACAATATTGGTAAAGAAAAAATGAAAGTAGAGATAGCGAAAATGTGACAGAGTAGGTTCGAACTTAACCAAAATATGTAGCTTTTTCTATTAAGATTTATTGACGTATTTAGTGTTAATTTTTAGGTGCCTTGAGCCATGAAGAAACATCTTCTTCCGAACAAAATTCTTTTTGTCCCCCAGCATTATGGGAGCTCCCTAATCGAATGCAGTACGTTCTTTGATATTTATAAGATAGTTTTTCTCATTGGTGACGCAAATAAGCTTGTATATATAACGCATTCTATGGTGTGGTTAAGAAAAGCATCGAATTTGTTTTTCTAGCTCTATAAGAATATCGAAAAAATATAGGGTTCCGTTTAAAAAAAAATACCGATGATCTTGAAATCTTATAAAAAAAAAGGACACTAAAAAAAAATTCTTTCCACTGTTAGATGTGCCCCTTAAAATACTTCAACTTTGTCTGAAGAAGTTTTTTTATACAGTAGTAAATAAAGCAGATATTTAAGTGATCCCATTTAGGTGAGACACTCTGTAATACGTTCCATGAAAAGTATCACCTTCCGCTCGATTGTATCACGACCTCCGATACACCCTCTGTTTTAGGATGACTCCAATACAATTTGTCAGGCGGTAGATTAACTTTGCTGCTCGATGGTAGTTACGACGTTTTGTTTCACAGGAATTTTTTCATCGATTCTGGGATGGGGGGAGGGAGAGAAACATATCGGCCATATCGGCGACGCAGTATCGGGTTCTGGTGTGTCCCGTATTCGGAGCACGGCGCGAGACAGCGCTATGCGGCGTAAGAAAGGGACAAGGGACAGGGGGCGGCGGATGCCCCGTATGCGGATACCCCGGATTCTTCTCACGTCAGGACAATCAATAGCGACTGTTCCATAGAAATGTGTATTCACGTGCAACGGGAGCTGTGTTCTAACGTGTGTAACGTCCGCATACAGTCGTCATGGCTCCCACTGACGGATACAAATAACGTCCGCAAAGGACGCGCTTCCTGTTTATTCATGAAGTAAAAGAAACGCGGTGGAAATTTGCGTGCTGATATTGTCTCGGACTCTGTTCACTTTGGGTTACGAATAGACAGTGGAGCTTTATGGAGAATCGTATTTTCCTGGCGAAGGACAAGAGATAAATGGAAATTTGTTTCTTCACTGGTGAATTTTAACCCTTGCGTCCCAAGACATTTTAATGTAAATGACTGGTGACTGCAAAATATTTCTTTTTCCTCTGTTTTGAAATTCGTAAGTGTTGCTTTTTTAATAACAATTTCGAAGTGGTTATAATTTAAATTTTATTCGTTAATTGAAGCTGCATTGATATAAATATAACTTGTATTTTGTGGTGATATTACAGTAAATCCTCGATGAGTGTTCAAAGGCTTATCGGCAGTGATAAGAAGAGGTGCCTAGGTGTAACGTTGACTTGTTAATGAGGTTTAGCAGAATGATGGAGCTTGGAATTCTGAAGCCAATGATATTTGTGTCAGCCGCATATGGCCATTAGTTTATGAAATATTTAATGTTTAGTACCGAGGAGCCTCCAATCACTCATCGAGGATCTACTGTGATATCACAGCAAAATACAAGTTACATTTCATACAGTTTCATAGGTTTAGACGCAGAAATATCTACAATCTAGTTATGACAATAACAAAGCTGGAAGTATATAAATACTTTCAATACTTGACTAGTACGTCCAGTATTTTTACTTAAATGATTTTGTGTGTAATTAAATACTATTAAGCTACAGGATATTTAAGGGTTACCAAAATCGAGTTGCATCTTCATCGTTAACAATACGTTTTATTAAAAATTACATTTCATTGAATAACTGAGATTTATAAACAAATCACTGTCCAGTAAAGAGTGGTACTAATGATGTTAGAGTATTCATATAGAAAGATCAATATTTCGCGATCAAAATAAAAGGAACCAAGCGTTAACTGTTACATTCTACTTCTTGCATGAATTTATATCAGCATTTTCTTCAATAGGAACATAACTAATATTTACTAGAAGCACGTTAATTTCTATTTACTATGCTATTATAAACTTTCGATCTTTCAGTCATCGGTACAACAAATAACAATTAAAAATATGTTTTATCGTGATGTATAATTCTTCGTTACCTGTAGTTTTGCAAATAAATTTAATTATCGACTGTAAACAAAATATGATAGGGCAAATAGTAATTATGATAGCGTAATATTTTATAGTGACCCTATTGTTACAAGAATTAAGAGTTTGTCGATTAATACTTCCAGAAACTATAGTATAATTACTTTTTTTATGAATACATTAAAATAATGAACGATACAATGTTTTTGTTATATAACTTATATTTATATCTGTTAACGTTGAACGTGTGTTACGTTTGTTAAAGCTTGAACAAAAATGTAACAACAGTGTAAACGTAAAAGCAGATATGATTGATATTTAATTAAAAGGTACCCGTTAATAATGCTGGTAGGCAATATTTATTTCACGAAGTGAGTGTAGAGAGACTTGGTAACGATCGTATCGTAAAAATTTATCATTCTGTCTCAATTATATCGTAATTAAGCGTAACGCTTCGTGACTTATTTAGCGAGCGATTAGTTTCCCGGTAGAGTATCCCTATCAACATGAAAGTATGATTAATGCGTCGACAGTAGACTCGTTAGGAACTCAAACTAGGAAGGCGTGGAGTCATTATCCTACAGTTTCTTGTTATATGTAACAGCATTCTCGACTCTTTGAAATTCATAACGACAATTCCGTAACACTCTGTTAGCAAGTATTAGTACTTTCTAACGTTTACGATCATTTGACAATTTCACAAATATGAAAATGCTAATAAATTTTGAAGTATAATATTCAGTAGCATTAAACTATCGGATAATAGACAAGATAAAGACTTCGTATGATTATGCTATGCTGATTTAATCTACTCACTGCACATAAACATAGACTGATAAACGGTGTTTTTTCTTCTACCGAGAAAGTTACGTAAGAAATAGTAATATTTTTAATAACCTGAAATTCTGAAGAAATTTTGTATACGTGATATTAGAGAACATAAGAAAAAGATAATTCTCATAAAATTGAATTACATTTAAGTTTACTATATACCAGATTCTTGAGCAGAAAATATTTTAAATAGATTCATTAGCAACTATTTTCTATTCAATTTAAGATTCTGTGTAGAAGTCTGTGAAAACGTAAATTTGTATAATTCAAAATTCATTTCTAATACAAATATAAGTTACACTTGTTTGAAATATATTTTATGATGTACAATAAATTTTATTATTCAGTATCAGTGGACTTTATACTTCCATAATTTTTTTAAATTCTTCATTGTTGAAAACTTACTATAGTAAAAAAGGTAATAAAATTTATACAGATTTTTATTTTAGTTAGAACCTCATAGAACCTTTGACATGGTAAATCAATTTCTGTTTGATATTAGTTTTTGTATATTAATTTGCATAGACACTTAAGGAATTTCTTCATTGCTAAGGGTGAGAATGTGTATTTGCACCAGAGTACGAATATGTGTTATGAGTGTAATTATTAACCAGCATACACAAACTATGCACGGAATTATCATAACTTGATTACATACCAAGATATTCCGGTAGCTAGAAAGTGCATCGGTTTTGCCAAGTATGCGCCGCATAGTTATATTATATGCATAAGTATGCACTCGGCTGCGTCGAGGCAATATCAAACTATTATATTTACCGTTCAATCAAGTTGAACTACAACTGCGCTGCTTTATTCAAGGAAATATCGAAACTACGTTTTTTCAAGGAAATGGTCAATTTTACGACGAAACTGACTGAAAGGAAATATTTCCCTTAAGAGGGTACACCACTCTGAGGCGTCTAAAAAGAGGTTAAATTTTGGAAATCTTTTATCGGTAGTTACTAATATAAAAAGTTATAATTTTTCAGAGGATATAAATGTAACTTCCAACTCTATTTTCTAGTTCTTAACAAAGTGGAAACGTTACAAAATGGTGGGATTATACGCTAATTCTGAAACCTGTTCTGCTAGAATATCTGGCCGCCAACGCTAAAGAAATTGACTTACGTATTCGACATATTTTATCCTCCATAATGATGTACAATACACGTGGATTGTCAAAAAATCTTAATAATAAATAGATTGCGTTTAATTTAGTTCTGTACATTAGTTTCAGTATACTTATATAGTTTTAGTACATATCGAAATATTTTATAAATTAATAATAATTTCAACGTTATAAGTATATAAATAATATTCCATAACAAGGATACTTGAAAATTAGATAATACATTATATACACACTTATAATATTGTATGTATAGGGACTCAGTTAGTTTATACGAAGGAACATTGTAAACATGAAGTATCACGAATGATCACCAAACAGTAGGTTATTTTTTTCGTTAAGGAATTTATTAAACACAGATGAATTTAAAAATTTCATGAAATTTGGTGTTAACACTTTTTCTACTTTTTTGCACGTTTATAAATATCATAAATACATAATATCTGCAGTTTGATTATAACATTGTTCTTGTAAGTATTCGATTCAATACGTGGCATCTATGTATAACAAAATTAATCATTATATGAAGAATATAACACCAATTGGTCCAACGTGTCTTGAGCGTAAAAATCTGTTCATATAGTACTACATATTTCTTATATGTATGTACAATAAAAAAATATAATGAAACTTCATTTACGTAAACTTACATAATTAGTACATAATCGACAATCTTAACCACAGAAGTACTTAAATCCTATTAAATTGTGACAATTACTGATAGACTACAATAGTACAATAGATTAAGCGATCTACATATCTTTCTCTCCACTGCAATACGTTCATTATACGTAGATTACAGTAAAACTCCGATTATCGGAGATTCTGACCATTCGAAATACCGACCATCGGAACATAGAACGAGTCACAAACCTTTTTTGAAAAAATTAGTTTAAAAAAGCACGGGCAAGCATGTCACCTATTATTCTCAAACAAGTTTAAAGTAAATTATGTAACGCTTTGCACTCAAATTGTTATAGTTTTGTCCGATATTTGCTACTATAATATGCATATTAAACTCTGGTTCTCTTGTTCCAGTCATTCGAAAAATCGCTTATCTGAACAGATTTCGTTCCCTACTAGTTCGATTAATCGTATTTTAATTCGACAAACAATTTTATAAATTTCTAAAGGAAAACCTGTCGATCCAATCACCTTGCAAAAACATCATCCAATCGGTCCTAATGGTTGGTCACAATATTAATCCATCATCTTGGGTCTTTTATGGCAAAATCGAACTTTCTTGCTCAAATATCTCCGAAACGAAGGGATTGTTATTAAAAAAACCTTTCAACATTCAGCTTTAAAAACTATTTCATCGTGTAGTAGGGACCCTGGGAAGTATCCCTGAATTTTTTCAGATTTTTTGAAACTCTATAAGATAAAAAAAAATAGGTCTGGACATAAAAGAGCCAGAGGGGTGGCGGAAGCAGTAAAAATGACGGGGATCACGGAGGGTTAAAAGGAAAATGTAATCCTTCTGGTGTTTTCTGGGGCGATGAAATTGCGTCAGAAACAGAAGTCATTTCCACAAAGGGATCATCGAACGACCGAGATCTGGATACAAGTAGAACTTAGAATTAGTTATCACCGGTGTTAATCCGTTTCAAAGGTCCTCGTCGACGAGTTCCGTCGCATTTCGCGTCCAGGCTTCGCGAAAATGATTCGGTGCCTTTGATACAAGTTATTCGCGCAGTGTTTGGTTTAAACCGCGCAACTGGACAGGAGGTCCCGGACTATCCGCTGAATCCTCGAGTTCAGCAGCGGTTCCCAAGCCAAACAGCGTGGCCATTTTGGCGCGGCTTCGCGGCGTTTTGAAACTGCATCGGTCACTCGCGGACCGAATTAGCTCTGATCCAATACCGAGTTCCGTGTTTATCGATTCACAGATATTGTTGGACGAAAATATTCGAGTCAGAAACGTTAACAATATAATCGTTTGCAGAAGATTCGACCAGTTAATGGAGCACTACTATTGACAGCAGAGTATTGGGTAAAACGAAATATATTTTCCATAGTGTACCGATTAATTATTACCACGAAGACAATATATTGCGAATATGTGTGATCATTTATTCGAGAAATTGAATAATACTGCTGAGAAACATTATAACAAGAGCTTTGTTTTGGTGTACAGACATGTTAACGATATTATTAAATGTCCACAAATTTGGTGTAATATTAAATTTCATAATTATGCAGGATACATGAGACATGTTCGTCGGAAGTTCGCTAATGAGATGAGGGAAGAAATTCATATTTTGGCGTTATTATCTAAAATATTTATAGTAGAACCTCGATTAGTGGAACAAACATTATCGGTACGCTCCGTTAACAAAACAATTCTTTCAGAAGATTGACGAAAAAGATAATGGCGAAGCATATTTATTTATCTGACGATGATATTCTTTACAGTGTCTTCTCCGAACAATATCTCTAAAATCTCTGATTTCTCCAAAAAAAAAAGACGCGCCTAGTCATTCTGTAACATTTATGGCCCCCGAAGCAGCGCTTAGATGGTTTGAGGCACAAACGGAATTCAATTCTACAGAATTACGGGTGTTCTCTAAAAAGATATGGATCTCATAAACTTTTATATATGTTCTTTTTTTTATTCATTTATGTTATTATGCTTAAAATATATGAAGTTTCAGACGATAAACGTTGTTATTCTATTATCCGAACATTCTGTTATTCGAATACTTTTGTCTCCTTATTAGTTTCGATAATCGAGGTCCTACTGTATTATTTGATAAACATTCAGAATGAATTAATATTTCAAGATAAACTATGGAATTTTGATTCTGCGTAAACGAAAAGATCTATTTAGATCGTTTAATACTTTGCACGCTGTAGACGACGCTATTGAACCATTGATTATTATTAAAAGTAATTAAACGTTAGTTTGTCTAAGTTTTAATTGTTACATCACAAACTAGGTACCTATATCACTGAAATAAATGAATCTATAATTACATTAACCTCTTTTCCTAAAACTTTGTGGGTTTATAGGGAGATTTGAAACAAGAATATCGGTATGTTTCACTCGTGCCCAATCGCCCTTTAAGTGTCTGAAAACTATAAATCTTAAAGTAGAAGAGATAGAAATGTTTAATGGCACAATAAGCGCTATAAACTTGCGTTAACAAAATTTTGAAGAAAGTATTTTGTCATAAAAATAACATTTTAAATACTTTTTTCATAATTTTGTTAACGTGGGTTTATTGTACAATTAAACTTTTGTACAAAACATTTTTCCTATCTCTTATACATATTTTATGAGTTATACAGGAAACAGTGGGAGTTCTTGTTTGACTTTGAGGTTAGTTTTCAGACCCTTAATGGACGATTCGGCACGAGTGAAACATACCGATATTCTTGTCTCAAATCACTCTATAAACCACAAACTTTCACTCCAATTGGCGAGTCAGCGTTAGCGATGTTTCCTTTTTGGTAAAACAAAGGTTCAATTTTCAGACCCTGTGAATCACAAATGTTTTGGAGTTGCTGTACACTTAGGTAAAAAAAAATCAGAGTGCAAAGGATTAACGTATGTCAATGCGTATGTTACATGTTACATTTTCATAAAATGGTGAGAAGTTTGTAAGATCAGTGAAAATAAATATTCAATGAACCACATTCTACCTTGCACATAGGTACATATCAATTATCTTTTCTTCTTGCTATCCCACACAGAATTCATATCCAAAGCTTTTCATAAGTTTCTCGGCACATTTTGTATGTATTATACATAGAACAGCCAAACAGATTTTCTGTAAAATGAAAATCTATTCATCGTCTTGCAAACACTATGTAACGGGAAATGCAGACACTTTCGACTAAACTAATTTATTTGGACATTTGATTTTCGACATTAGGCATTCGCCGCAGTGTTTGTCGCTTACGTTAAAGATAATAGATAGCCCGTCAAATTATCTAATTTCAGGGAAACCGCCTTGGTTCACAATTCAACGCACAATTATCCTTTGTCTCGCGGAATATTAGGTCTGCGGTGCAGTTTCAATTATTCCCCGGAATGAGACTACGAGGCTGAACCGATGCGTTAAGGGGTTTTCATAAAGCGTGCTCGTTAGCAAGCAGAGCAAAGGGGAATTTTAAATGTATTCAGTTTATTCACTTCTCGTGGAATGTTCTCCTTTGTCCGGGGCCTGTTTGAACTTCTTTGCGACCGCGAAGAACGTTGACGCTTTGCCGAAACGATTTTACCGGTGAACGTGCTTCAAGAATGCTTTTATCCCTCCTGGACAGACAATTATCTGTACAGCCGGTACAATTAAAAACTTTCACAAAATAACTGGGATTTAGAAAATAAGTCAGAATATACCTACATATTTCATGGAGACAATCTTTTTTTGTGAAATAAAGAAGAATTTATCAAACAGTTCTTCGGAAACAATTGTTCTTGATTTTGGTATTTCTGTTTACAAAATATTGGAAATTCAGAAATAAGTGTAGAGGGATCAACAAAAGTATTGTAACGAATTTGAAAGAAATGGTAAAATTGAAAAATACATACAGGTTGTAATGCAACTGGTGGAATAAACGGGCAGGGGGTGATTCCACATCAACAAATAAGTCGAAAATATAGGATAAAATTTCTTCATTTGAGACTTGGATTTCGAGAAAATCGACTTTGAAAATGAATCTGAAACTCGTTTTGATACTAAGTAGAAACGGAATGTAATAAACAGACGCGTTAGCCAAGTCGTTTTCAATTGCACACGTATGCAGTAGATTTTCAATGTCAATATACTCAATATGGTTATATCACTACCAATGAATGTAATTTGCAAAATCACAAATAGAAGATCCAATGATACATCTACGGATACTCGACACCCTTCGAAGCTAGCAAGAAAGGAATAAACATAATCCTAGACTAATTGTACCAAATTTGGTCTTTCAAATGTTTTTATTAGTCAATATATTTTTTAGAAATTTGACAAATAATATTTTACGTAGAAACGTCGAATAGTCAGATTTTCTAGTACCTACTCCTGAAGCAAAAGTGTCCTCACCATACTCTTGTTTTTGTATCAAATTATGATATTGATAGACACGTACACAGTACATTCAAAAAGTTTCTGGATGGATGTTATTTCGAGGAAAGTTTTACACCTGAACAAAATTTTATTATGTAATATTCAACATAATCTCCTCCTCTTTCCATGCAATTCTAGTAACATTCGTACAGCCACTGTAAACATCTGGAAAATTCTTCTTCTGAAATACCGTTTAAAATGGTTGTCACTCTATTTTTAATTGCTTCCACGTCCTCAAAACGAGTTCCTTTCATGGCTACCTTCAACTTAGGAAAGAGGAAAAGGTTGGCCAGAACTAGCTCCAGTGAGTGGCGGGGGGGGGGGGAGATATATTATCACCATAACCGCTTTGCGAGCCAAAAATGAAGTGTCAATCATCTAGGTGCGAGACGGAGCATTCTAGTAATGACGGTGTTGAGAAGCCAAGGTTCAGGGTGTCATAAATGAAGTGATACCATTTGGTTTCTGAATATTTTCTAACCGAAACAATGTAAACCGATATTTTTTCGTCACTAGTTTATTCAATCTTTCCAATTAAACTGATATCTCCTGTATCGGGTGGTATGGTTAGATTTTCTCCTGGACTCTTCGCTTTTGAAATAAATTGGAAAATATCAGCAAAAGTTGGTGCGTTTTGGGTATCCTTTTTAATTTGTTCATTATTTAAACCTATTTAGATGTTTATAATATTATAACAATTCACATGATATTGTTCGGGAGAGTCCACGGAATTATTCCTTGTCAAAACCAACTAAATAACTATTACCATAAGAGCACATAACATCAAAATTGAGAATTTGCAATTTCTTTAAAAATTAATTTTTTCAAAAACCGTCGGTTTTCAATAAACTGATTTGGAGATTCATATTCAGCTCACAAATATCTATAAGAAACGTGTGCTGAAGATTACAAAATTTTTTACATGTAGAACAGTTTTTGTGTTGATTATATTATAATATCGTTAAAACGGCCATTCCTAGCTGCTATCAAAATGCGCGCTCTTTCAGCAACATTTTTCGTAACATTTTCATAATACGTCGTTCCTCAGCTACTCAATTGTAGTCAGCTTGTTTGCACAGACGCCGAGTACCCCCAAAAAAGACAACCTGGAGACGTTAAGTCAGGGGTTCGAGGAGGCCAATCAATAACACCACTATCTGGCATAATTCCTCCGGGAAACATGTTTTTCAACATTGCAATCGTATCGGTATAAGATGCACTGTTTTCATTCGTATGAAACGAATCGAACACTACGAAGACGACCACACTTTGGTCTACTAGCCACAGTAAAAACAGTTCGTAAATTTGGAACTACACGGAAAATAGTCGATTTACATTACACATGTATACGATCGAAAATTTCTCCGAATTTTCTTTGTGTTTGCACACTGGACGATTGACTTTGCTAATAAATTTTTTTATCACAATAACATGTTGTTGAGATGTCAAACGTGCTATGATAAAATTGGCTGGTTTACGCTACGTGGCTGTCAAATGATAACTGACATAACTTGAACAGAAGGCGACGAAACAAAATAGTAACATTTCTTCCATTCCACCCTGTATAATGGCATGATAACACTCCATTAACATTTTGGCATGGCGATATTGTGATCATGAAATCGGTATTGGTGATTGAAAATCAGTCTGGGAACATTTTAAAAGACTATAATTAATCGTCTATTGGACGAAGTTCCAGCTTTCACACCTAACCCTGGTATAATCAAGTTAAATTCAGTTGCTTAATCCTGTTGAACATACGTAGGTGTTGCACGTCGTGTAATGCACATAGGCATCTGTTATTCTGTTGCTCGAATAATTCTTGCTAGTATATGGGTAGTAGTATATGGTTTGAACGGTAAGAATTATTGCACTTCTGTGTACACCTGACTCCAGGGATTTGTGCCGCGTGAGGAGAATCTGGTTTCCCACGCATTGTGCTAGTACCAGGCGTTAGAGGTGCACAGAGTGCTAGTTCGTATTTGCAATTGATAACATGATTGCCCTCCACATTTATTTAACTGGGAACATGTATAATGAAGTATTAAAATATATAATAATATTCTATTATACCGTATGAAAATTGTCAATACACCTTGTGAAAAAATTTAGCTATCAAACTTTACCAGGCTGCTTAAAAATTCTAAAATATGAACCAAAAATTAATTGTTAGTATATTATTGTACAATGAATAATCCGTTGGAGATATAAATTATCTACACGAACAAAGTTATATTAACTGCTAACTTACTCTATTAAAGGCCACTTCAACCAACTTCGATTAACTTTAACCAACGATTAACTTAATCACCAGTGTAGTTAATAATAAAAGTTTTAACAGCATATCATTCTCAGCCTATCTTTCCGTTACATATCATTTCGTATCATAACCCGCGTATTCATCAAATAATAAAAAATTAATAACTTCCTTCATGTTAAAACTTTGTTTTCGATATTTTAATATATGAATCTTTGAAGAGATTAGGATAAGAACGACATAGTTAAAAGTTTGACTGTTGGCTACACTGCTGATCGAGTTAATCATTAATTAACGTTAATCGTGTCGGTCGAAGTGGCCCTAAGTGTATCAACAAGTAATCCACACGTTGAAGTGTCAGTTTTCAGAACATGTACCATATTTTATAGGTCAGGTACAGTACATCGTATTGGAAAACAAAGAAAATATCCACTGCAGAAAACCGACATTACTTCTTGTCCAACCCAATATTTCGTGACATTTCTTATGTTTTCCCCCTTACTCTTCAAATATACAAAGGATCGTAACAGTCCAAACCGACGAAGTTAAGGCAGCCAAAGGAACCAACTGTTACTTCAGAAAATAATCAACGGGACGGACGACTTATTTTACAAAGAAGCCGAATGCAATGCAAATTCTCGTCGCTGTTGGATCGAGGGTGCCAGATATTTGCCTTCCAATTTCTCTTCGCCTCGCCGCGGACCTTAAAATTACAAGGGTAGTGGGGGCAGGGGGGTTAAGGTTGTTCAACGTCGCTGGAGGAATAATTTGAGAAATCGTCGTGGCGGAATCGCGGTGCAATTCGATTCTGTCGCGGAAAGGACATTCGAGAATCGTGACTGTCGCTGGAATTTCGTTACATGAAACGAGGACAGCCGGCGATCACTGTGTCGTGGCGTGTCCCGTGGAAACGAGGTGCGGGCGGTATACACAGAAATTGGATGGAAACTCCGCGAAGAGACGGGAATATATATTGTAAACTCCGGTGACAAGTCCCGAAATCGGTTCGCAGTCTACAAACTTTCGTCATATCCCGTATGCGAGCGACCGTAGGGGTGGCGGGGGCGGAGAGGATTTACGGAGACGTCGTTTCTGCTACGTGACGATAAGAATGCCTAACGTGAAACCGATCGATATCGAATACTTATCTCGTTTGTTGAGACAAAGTATACCGAATTCAAGTTTTTTTCCTTTCCTACACCAATGTCACCTGTGAATCGTCTATTCGTTGTTCTTATTGTTGTATATTGCATTAAGTTGGCAAGCATCGTATTAGTAATGTTTAACCCCTTCATTGCGAAATTGATAAACTCTCATCCGTCTCCTGTGTCAATCTGATATTATTTTTCTCCTAAGAAATGATGTTATTTAGTAATCTGTAGGTAAATTTAGTCGAGGCTCCATGACTTTTATTTTAATGAATTTGCCTCCTCATTATGTTAATTCTTTACCACTGTGTCAATTTGACAGTCAAATTAACACATTAAGTTGGGAAAATGAGAGACGGTATTGTTGTCTGCATTATGTGCCATATAAATGATTCACAATAACATTTCGAAACCGTATAATGTAGTTTATCATTTGTTGTCATTTGGCAACCTTTTTGCTATCTTCGCAGTTATGTATAATAATTTAAATTATAAAGTTATTATGCATAATAAAATCCATTTTTCTTACTGTTGATCAGTAGAACTTTTTGAAATATTTGAAAGAAATCAAGGCTTTCTAATTTTGTATTGCATTGCTAACAATGTTTAATATTTGATTCCAGCAAATAAAAGAGACTAGGAAAAATAACGTCTTACTTTAGAGATAAGCTTTTAAATGCTTATTCAAATTTGTGTCATGCCATCTATGTATATAAAACTGGAAGAAACTATTATACAATAGTCAGGGATATGAAAAAATACCTAGTATTAATATTATGTTTCGTAATTTATAATACGTAGATACATGGCTGCAGTGGGAACAAAAGGATTAAAAGTCTCCAATTGCAAGCAAAGAAGAATCTGTAAATGTTTATACTATGTCGTGTTGATAATATTCATCAATTGTTATTAAGCATGGGAGTAAGAATTGTATGAATTCTGCTGTATGACATACTCTATTGTCAAAAACTCAGTATAAATAGCATGTTTAATAAAATTTACATAATGATGTGTGTTCTAACTAGTGAATTCTTAATAAGGTAAGAAGCTCTCTGTTTGATTTCAATTTCCATTAATTAACTCATAAAATTCTATACTTGCATAAACATTCGTAATTTAATTATTACAAACGTATGTATATGTATTCAATAGGGTTTTCATTCTTTCGCTTCATTCAAATGCAAATAATATATGCAGTAATATGTACAATATAATTTTATAACATCAAATTGAAATTAATGTTTAAATCTTCGAATACAATATTGACCTAAAAATTTATAAAACGTACTACAACTCTTCGAACTGAACAAACAAGAACATTTACGTAATTATTTTACAGAAACTAAAGTAAAGATTAATATATGTTACTGAATGAATGTTATTAATATATGACGTCTAATGATAATATTGTTGGTTAACACTGCGATCTTACATTTTGATGCAAGGGAAAATTAGAAACTAAGAGAGCTGAACATATACGTAGAATCTATACGTTATACATACATATACGTTACACAGAGATATCTGAAACTCTGTAACAATTTCCCCAAACATGCAAGACACCAGAATTTCGTCATATTCCACGTGTAAAGGATTATAATCACGAATTTAACGTATGCACTTTACGTGACGTGTCGGGCAATAAATTTAAAATAAACTTTTGCTTTATCACTTCAAAGCGAACCGCTTATAAACGTGATCGTACTTCGGTAGGTCAACCGACCAGTGTTACGCTCAAAATAACGTCATTTCTTGCGGATCCAAAACTATAGTATAGTTGTGCAGAAAATTGTAACCAAGACATGATTTAATATGTTTAGGTATACACAGTTCTAGAAATTGATTACTACAGCGACGAAACTTCTGCGCACTAGAATTCATTACTGTGGTAACATTTTTAGTCTAATTATAATTAATTGTCGTTTACGGAATTCCACAGCCAGGTAACAAATAACGATCCAAAAATTTAAATTCATTTTAACAATGTGTATTTTCAAATGGGAAAAGTTATTCGGTAAAAGTAGCTTTTATATAATTAAATGACTCCGTTTATAGTACTTTCTATATTCTTTAGATAAACTATGTAATGCAATTGTTTATTTAATAATTCGACACTTCTTACAAGACTGTAAATTGGGTAACAATGTAATACTAAATAATGTAACAACTTCCGTAACTTTTATTAAAGTCTTCTATTTTATTGCGCTTTGCACGATTGTGTATGATGCTACTTTACTTTTCATCTTACTATTATCAACATGTTGACTGCCATAGTATCCCCGTTGACTGGCGCCATTAAATTATTTATTAAGTGGAGCAATAATGAAAGTAATGAGTACTCATGCCAACCCGTAAATACTTGTATTGGTAATAACAGCGACCTCAACAAATATAACTTACTACGATACTGTCCCAAGAGTAAAAACTGTGACGCTCAACCGACTAAATGAACTCTACAAGTTCTGCACCAGTCTCACAGCGACTATCGCGAAACTACACTCGTGAGGCGATTTGGAACAAGTTTTTCCTTAGCGAAAATGTTATCCGAGGCTTTGTTAACGAGATATTAACGAAAAACCACGGCCAATCAGAGCGCGACTTTGCCGCCCGAGTTCCCGCGGCAACGTTGGTTACGCGTTGTGATTAGTAGCCAACGTTGCCGCGGAAACTCGGCCGACAAAGTCGCGCTCTGATTGGCCGGGGTTTTTCGTTAATATCTCGTTAACAAAGCCTCGGATAACATTTTCGCTAAGGAATAACTTGTTCCAAATCACCTCACGAGTGTCCCATTTTAGGGTCCTGCAACATTTTTGTTACACCCTGTATATTAAACTTATTACAGCCATAAACGTTCTTTTGTTTTCTCCTGCTATCCTTACACTATATTCTGTTCTTTAAAGAGAGGCGTACCCTTAAAATTGTAGGATGGTTCGGAGCATTACCAAAAATCTGTATTAACTTTCCAATTATGACACGTAAAAATATTATACAAACTTTAAGCAGTACAAACCAGATGAAGCTCCGCCTACGATTCCGAAATAACCTCCAGAAACATTCCCCTTCATACTCCAATATTCCACACTGAGAGTTTCTTTTTCACAAAATAAAAAGCCACTCGTATCGCAGAATAAGAAACTTTTCATTTCGTCACTTCTTTACAGAAACCTTCGCATTAGTTCCGCCTATCTATCAGCTACGTCGTGCCAGGGCTATACCGCCACAGACCGAACGAGCCGTATTTAAACAAGCTACATTATATTTGTACGACCGTCAACCGTGCCCGATTCTTCGGAGCTTCCAGAATTCACGAACTCTAGTCAAACATTTATCAAAGGTCCTCGGCTCGTCTCGTTTAGTTTCCATTTCCGCTGCGCGACGAAACGCTACCAGGCCGACGGGTTTAGAGGAGGATGGGGTGAATTCTGAATTCTCTTTCGAATATCCAGACGGATCGTCTTGAAACAAGGAACGGCTGGGGCACGGAACACCGTGGATGAAATTATTCGCGATTCGCCTCCGTTGCTGTTTAACCTTCGTGCTTGACTTGGCCCGTTACGGACGAGGGAGAAACGTCGACGTTCACCGTTTGGATGAGGAACGGGGTATCTGAACCGCCGAGCGTGCACCCGGCACGGAACAACTGCGTCGAGATTTCAGGGTGAAGGGCCATACGTTTAATGGGTCTGCCTTTTTAAAAACGGCGAATGAGCCTGATATCGCGTTTCCCCGGGTACGTTTGCTTGCCTTCTTTCTTTTTTTTTCTTCGTTTCAACATCATTCAAAGTGAAGCACCGACGAAGCAACTTCTCCGTGAACGTCGGCTTTCTGCTTCTGCCGTGGCCCCAATTTTTTAATTCTTTGTTCTAACTAGTAACACAATTTCCATTGATGACAAAATCGTATAGATTTTTATACATAGCTTGAAAGTATATATCACAAAGGATGTAAAATAGAAATAAAAAAATGATAGTCAAAACTGATCTGCTCTTGGTAGGTGAAATAAGCCTCTATGAGAATATGCGTCAAAGGTGAGTGATATTGAAAGGGAAGGGCTAAGAGAAGAGGGAAGAAAGAACAAAAGTAAGGAAACAAGAGTGAACAAATTATTATTTATTGTGAAGATTATTAATGCTTCAATCACTTTTTCATTTATCTCATCGACAAAATTGTCATAAGTGTATTGAATAATTATTTTCATATATGAATTTCATTAACTGTTATGTAATAAAGGTAAGTCATTTCTAGTAAACGGTTTTTTCACTCGGTTTTACTTATTTTTGTTCGATCGTTCCACCTCTCTTTGCCCTTCCCTTTCCAACTCACTTTCTATGTATTTTCTGACAGATGCAAGTTTGACCTCTCAAGGTCAGACCAGCTTTTCATAGCATTTTTAATTTGCATTTTCGCAACTTCCGTGACATATTTTCGATCGATATATAAAACTCTGGGCGACTTTGTCATCAACTGAATAGTGTTCCTGGTAAGTTGTAACGTTAAGGAGAATTAGTATTGGAATTTTGTCGGGTGTATTGTGGGGATCGGTGGTTAGTTTGTGATTGGTGATAAGCAAGGTTACATTTTTATGGTGCGATTGATAAAAACTCTGAGTGATAAAAAAACTTATTTCACATTTATTTGCGTAGATCTAGTCTATTTAGTGTGAAATTGTGTGAAAATGTAAGGAGCACTTTGTTATAGTATGAGTATACTCATACGAACGATTATATTTTGTTGTATCATTCCAACCCACGTGTATAGTACATGCAACAATATTCCTTGTCTACTGATTATTTTGCATTAATTTATGGCAATCGATAGCTAATAATAATTTCTATCTAATTAATTAAATTCTATCTAATTAATTAAATTCTAGATGTTCATAGAGATTCCTATATTAACAAAATACTGTGAAGAAATCAGAGAAAAGAAATATTTATTTCGTCTACTAAAGGAGTTGTTATTGAACTGTACTAATAATTAAATTTTTCAAATCAGTATATTAAGCATATTTAGAGTCATTGCATTCATCCATTATCGATGCCTATTTCAGTATTTCAAAAATGTTATATTAGTATCTTTTCAGAACCCCAGGTGTCACTAATAATGTCAATAGTTTTCTATCATAATCATTTTTCTTTAGTAATATTCTCAGTATACCGAAACTGAAACATTTGTACAACAAAAGTGACGATAAATAACATTTCTCAAACAATTTAGATAGATAAAATAGCTTATATCAAACATACTCTACCCAGCGGATTCTAGGGTTAATGTCAGTTCATGAATTTTTCGGACCAACCGTGTGCATCCTAACAAATCCTTAACATTTCCCGATTAATACAATACATACTCTGAATACGGCTCCTAAATTGTTGCACTCTTCTTTCAATCACCACTATTGCAAACCCATTCTTTTTCCCAGCAAAATCATAGAAACTGCAAATTCGTTAACAACGCATTTATTCTGTTCTTTTTTTTTTCCTACAAGTGGAAGTTTTAAAGGACTCGGCTCCGACGCATCCAACAAATCATTTTAACGAGTCACGGGCATTTTACTCGTGCTTAATAGTGCTTCAACTGTTGACGACATGCAATTGGAGTGGGCCGAAAGTTGAACGCGTACGTGGAGTCTATATCGAGCGAAACGTTCGCGAAAGCGTGTATACGAGAATTAAACCTCCGGTTTCCAGTGTCCCTGGAGAAACGTGTGGCGGGTCTGCTTTGAGACCGAATTTTTCCTTTCAGTTAATCGTTCGATAATTTCAGGAGGAACGACATACGCGACCGTCCCCGAGATCGATATCGGTTCACGTTTTAAAAATCAGACACGCTCGATGGGGGAGCGTATGATGAAATATGCAGGTTGCGCGGCAGTATTACGTGCTCGTGGCGTGCCATTTTAAGTGTTGAAATATAAATGCAGCGGCTAAGCAGCATTACTGAATCGGTAAGCTTCAGTTACCACTGGTGTATCACCGACCCGTTGGAGAATCGATAGCTAATTCTTCGCAAATTGCTCGGTGATCTTATCTGGAAACTCCTTTCGGTCGATTGAACTTCATTTTTGTCGCATTCCATTCTTTTAAACCTATAATGCCCGAAGTATCATTTCTAATAAAAAGTACTAATAAAATTACTAGTGACGTCAATTTATTGGTTACACCTGGGACTCTTTACGCGTTCGCTTTTACACTGTTCCTTTTGCACGGTTTATTCACATTTGCATGATTTCTTTTATACGTTTTACTTACTTTTACACAATGGAAATGTACTCTGATATACTACGATGTACTATGCTATACCACGATGTAATGTGATGTAATCTGAATTACTCTGATATACAATGATATTCTATGATATTCAATGATATTCTATGATATACTATGATATACTACAGAGTAATCCTCTCGCTACGCAAACCAAAAGCCGTGCCACTCTAAACAACCGCGACCTCTGAATTGTGCACAGCAGGAGGATCACCCTATATAAGTATAGTATAATAATCAGTAACCATTCAAAATTATAAACACCTTTACAAAAGACAAACACTTGGTATGTATTATATAATATTACGACAGGCGTTAAGAGATTGACTGGTAGTATTGAGAATGACAACGAGTCGATTAGATAAAGTGAAATGATGGTAATTAACCCTTGTGTGGACGACCAAAATATTCACAGTTATTCAGCAATCGAAATACTCCTATTCTGACAGATTAGATAAACATAGATTTAGACTCTTAGTTTTCCCTTCCTATAATATACCAAATGTTGTTTTAAACAAGAACATAAGGAATTGTGAAAGGAAATTTAGAAATGGGTGCCTGGGCACCCGAGGTACCCGGTTGCCTATACGAGGGTTAAGGAGCTGATATGGTAAACGATGTAATTGTCTTAAGTGAAGATTTTCATTATAAATAAAGCATTTGCCCAGCATTGGTTCAGTATGGGTAAATAAAGAAATCTATTCGTCCGTAAAGGGTTAAATTTAGCCAGAAAAAAGATTGTTTTATAAAATGTTTACTTTAGAAACTACATAATGTTTCAACGAATAGCTTTCCCACTGAGAAAGGATTGAAACTTAACCTCACCATTGTATATTCATATTACCACGAGGATCGTTGCAAGAATTAAATTAAAATTTACACCGCGTGCTTGTCAACACGCGATCGTATAATTTTATCGCAGCTGTGTTTACGACTGTATTCTCATGTAAAAGGTAAACGTATCGACGCTTTTATGGTAAGCCACTAAAATTCCGAGAAAATGATATTCAAATGTTATGGGACAGAAAATGTCTCGGGGGACATCACGGGAGATTTCTTGCGCAGCTTTAATCAAGTAAGACACAAGATTTTGCTCTAGAATACAAGCTTTCGTTAACTTTTCCCTCTTCTAATATTGTAAAATATGCTCCAACTTTTATGAATTGGCCTGTGAAGAACAATATTTTTTAAATGAAGAACACTTACGCATTTCTTTAGTATTATCCTATTTTAGAGGGTAAATTTAACCAAACACGCTGTAATACATTTATATGTTTATTGCATCATATGCAATTTAGAATAAATTAAATTATGCATTGTAAAACGTTGAGAGGTATTCAAATCTTTTAATAAAGAAGACTTAATACTTCAGAGGTTTTTTGGTATTTTCAATTTATTTTTAATATATTGAATCACATGAACATATTAGGTTATTAGCTGCTACTTGGTGGTTAGTTACTCCAAAAAACACTAGAGTTTATCTTTTAGATAAGGCTTCTGAGGTGTATACCATTGATGAACAAGATTACTGCGATTTCATATTTTTTGTCACCGAGAACGTCTTTTAAATCTCTTGGTACGTGGTATATGCTTCATGTATGATGTGCTTGATTGTGATAGCCACGTTGCATTGGTTGCATGAATTTTGTCTGCTTATTTCAACCAGTTCTTTTTGGTTTTAAATTACACGTTATATTCCCAATAAAAAATTGTAAAACGTTCAAATGTATTTAGTCGTTAATCGCTTTTCAATCCAACTCAAAAGAAACCGTTCATTCCAGCTATCTAACTCCCACAGTGAGAGTCAGAATTAAGTATACACTTTACAAAGGTGAGGTTAGTGTAATATTTATGTAGCTGCTTACTATCGTAAGATCATCATAGTAATATAGTTAGATATAATTTTCTTAATATTTTTGGAATGAATAGGCAGCCGAAAAGTTCCAGGTGAAGGAAATCAGAGCTATAACCACAAAATTCTGTAAACATCATTAAACATGGTGAATATCCTATTACGGTTTGGAGCAACTTGGTAACCTCTGGGTGTACGACAGTTGGTTTTTAGTCATGGTACTATGGACAAATTTGCGTATTTAAATATTTTAAAATCAAATTCAGCTGTAAGTGTATTCATGAGTCTTTGAAGGATATAAAAACCCAAAATTTTCAGCAAAGATGATTAAAATTTGTTTGATGGAAAATAATTTAAATTAATTCAGTACTCCCCCACGGTCATCAGATCTTAATTGTAAGAGAACATCTGTGCGAAATATTAGATTCTAAATTGAGAGGAACAGATATAAATGAAACCCATTCTTTCAAAGTATATACTCACTTTCGACACACACTGTATATGTATATACACCTCCCTAAGTACTGATCATAAAAATTTAAGCCGAACCAATTGCTGCAGAATGTGTGCCCTTAAAATACCACGGCGACTCTTTAATCCCGAAACCTAACAAGAAGCTTCACAATACTGGACGTATCGACATTTTTTCGTTCATCGAGACAGTATTTTCAATCTCGAAGCCGTCCGAAAGCACTCGATTTTCCTGTATTCCCGGCTTAACCCCGTTACCTACATACGCGAGGTGGAGCCCGGCGGCGTCGCGCACGACAGCAATATCGGCGTCGCCGATAAATTTCATCATCCATGTATTATCATATGCAACCTCGACCGTACTCAGACAGCCGGCGATAAAAAAGTTAATACCCAATCGAGAGACCAGTGCACGGAAAATGTCGTTACCGTCTTAAAGATCGATGGCCCAGAATAGCCGAACAGCTTGGCCTGTGTACAGAATAATTCGAAAATTATGGCCGCGGACGATGAATGATCTTCGAAAATTACGACCTTAGAGAGAGGTTTGATCACGGGGATCTTTTTATAGTATATACATATTATGTTGCTATAAAATTTCTCAATCTTGATAAATGACGTTTCAGCGAATATTGCATTTCCCCAACGCCTTTTGAAAAGATTGTTTATAATCTTATGGTTTTGAACTTACTTCGAATCATGTCAAGGACACTATTTCCTACTGTTCTCCTCAGTTATTCTTCACATTTGTATGCCTTCGAATAAAATTAGTTTAAACTTTGAAGTAATATGCTCTTAAGGAATGGGAAATACACAAACAGCAGACGTAAAAATTAAACACGTTGGATATTAAAAACATAATATTTAAAACATAATACTTATTGTAATATCATTTTCATTTCGAGTCATACACTCGACGAGAACAGCAGGATTAATGGATATGATACGAAATTTATCGATGAACTTGTTAAGATACTTATGCAATTGCATAAAGGAGATCGCAATTTGTTGGCTTGAGGTATTTTGTTCAAGAGTTATTTCGATGCATATAACATTAAACAGATCTATAAATCTGTAATACGTGTGACTAATATAATTATTTGTAGACTTGTTATTGACACCATGCATCTGTACTTCATTGTTTACACGGTATTTGTATAAACATTTTATTCTACATTGTTATCTATATTTGTTATCAAAAAAGATTTTTTAATTCCATGTTATAATGAGCATGTGAACAATAACAGCTTAAATTTGTATTAATTTTACAGTTATACACAATTATGGAGGATTAAATGATGAACCATTAGATTTCTTCTTTAGAATAGAAGTATTTCTTAATAATCCACACACCTTCCAGTTCATAATAACTCCAATTTTTTTCACACATAATACAAGAATATTCCTTTACAAACACTGTTGTATATGTCATATAATGATGTAGAATTTTGAAGAAACGTAATAAACAAACTTCTGACACTCACAAAGTACAGTAAATGCTCCGTGAGAGTTGGATAGGAAGTATCTTGTGAGAGTTTCCACTTCGTCCCCACCATCCGTTTTGAAGCGGTTCCGAGTTTCGTACTCTCATGGAATCTTTACTGTACAAATATTTATAAACCTATTTCATTGAAACAGGAATGAAATAGAAAGTTCTCTATTCTAGTAAGGCTTCTATCAGACTCAAAATAACACAAGAACCTTACTTAAAATTCATTAAGTATTTTTATGTTGACTTAATTCAGCATACTGCCTGATTTTGTTTATTAGTCATAATAGTGTTATTAGTTTCTGATGCCACCAATTGGTGCTGTTGTAAAAAATTATCACGTCCTACGTTTTTCATTATAACGATCGATTCAGATATTTCTGCTCTAGGGTAGGTTTTAAGTTTTCTTTGATTTCATTTATATATTGCGTTAAGTTTTTCTCCGTTTATTTCGGAGCCCTCTATACGTTCCAATTCGTAGGATTCCTTTAAGGAAGGAATGGAAAGGATGGAAAGATTGCGTTGCTTAACAAGTATCGTATCTTGCTGGATAGGATGACAGAATTATGATAACCTTGATATGGTTTCAGAGCATTATTAGCCATAACTAAGTTGACTTCCTCATTAATCCTTTCCAATTTCATTTCGAATAATTAACTTACTTAGTATTTATAACTCTTGTTATGAGCTTGAAGATTCAATATGGCATCGTACCATATACTTTCTTTTTTTACCGTTAGATGGATACATTCTCAAAAATAACATTTAAGAATTGTTTAATGAACATTCGTTCTTCTTGTCCAAACGGTTTCTTATTTTTCTTTCATTTTTCCGTTTCCCTGACATCTAAGAAATAACCGTATGCAAAGAAATATTTCTTATTTGTCCGAAAGAAATAATTCAGGTCGCAAAGGGTTAAAAATTATTCTTTCGTGAATTTCATTAAGTACCATTTAGCGAGTATGCGTCTCCGATTCTGTTCAAAACAACCACCCAAAGTACGTAAAAAAAATGTTTATTTCTCATTGTTACACCAATTCTACCATTTGCAGAATCTACGAAACGACGACGTCTACCTTCTTCGACGAAAGATTCACTGTTTCTCAGCGACGTTATACATGGCAAGCGGAGCAGCACACAGGAATTCCCTAAATCCCCGAAGACAATCATGGCGCAGAGAAATTAGGAAGTGGTCAAGCGATAGTGCGGTCAGGCGGGGTAGTTAAGGGTACAAGTCGATTCGATCGCGGTGTAAAACCATTACGGTCCTCGAAAGCCAATAGTTTCGCAGTGGATAAAGTAAACGCGCTGGCCTAACCGCTGGACGCGTTATTAAGCGATGGATATCATAAAATGTTCCGGCACTTGTCGCCCGTTTAATTCGAAATGGTTATTTAACTGACGCGACGTGGCCCTTCTACGTTCAACTTAACCAACCCCGCCAGCTACCCCGACCCACCCCTCTCTCTCTCTCTCTTTTATGTCCTTGCCACCCGGCTCGTTAAATTAGTCGTAACCTCGTTCAGATTCTCGAGCGGATCACTGGTATAAACTCGCGTACGGAGGTTATCGGAACTCGATATTGGTACGAATACGAACTCAGGGATTTTATTTCTCTTGTTCTTAGTTATGGAAGGATAATAAATTCGGCTTTTGTTCCGGTTCGGCTATTCACGGAACGACGATTGTCGCTAGTCAATGCATGCACGGTGACCCACAAATTTTCTTGGTACCAAGGGTACCGTATTTATGGTCATGCGGGCGGTCTCTATTCTGGATGTTTACAATTAGGTGATTTTTGTGATGAAAGAAGACGAGGAAATTAGAATAATGGAACCACTTGGTTCTTGTTAGTTTCAGTGTAAAAGAAGAAATCTGTGTGAATAATTATTAAGCGTGCAATCTGAATTCACGTTGGTCAATTCTGTTCTTTATAGGTTCACGGTTGCCTCAGAATTATTTGAACTTGAAAACGTCACATAAAACAGCGTTGTTCATAAGAAACCATTCATAATTTCTTAAATCTTGCGAACTAAATAGAGAGACAAGTTTTCTTAAAATGACTAGTAGTTTCTCAATTTTTCAAGATATTGCCTGTCATGGTGGTTGCCAGTGACGGACGCCATTATACATATTGTACGAGAAAACGTTCAATATAATTAATAATACAGTAATGATTCAAATACTGAGTATTGACGACAAGGATAGTGTTTATATTATTAAAAGTAAAGATCTTGCTTTATTATGATATTGTCTCAAATGTAAAGAGGTGGTCAATGTACTAGTTGAGAATTTTCAAATAAGAATGAATATTTCGAATCATGTTCTCCTTGAAAAAATTGCGCTGTATAATGCAGCTCTCTAATTAAGACATATGTGTAGATGCATCAGGGAAAAATTGATAATAGTAGCTCAAAAATTAATTATACAAGTTTTTATAATAAATGACAGGTGGGTATGATATATAAAATACAAGTAAAAATGGTCGTCAATTGAATTTTCCTTCACATGAAACTAGTAATTTTCTTTTAAACAATTTGATTGTTGAAGAAAAATGAGCCCCATGAGTAAAGATTACTATATACATATTGTAATTGAATAAAGTGTTATGGACAACGACAAAGCTAATGGAACAAGTAAAAGAATTTGTGTGCCGGAAGTGTCTCCAGAGATGGTTAGGAGATGACTTCGAAGAGGATCCATTGTTCCCTTTTCTAATGGGTGACCGTCTCAAGAGTTAAGCACTTGCAAGACACACTTCCGAGTTACGTTTCAACAATAGTGAAAGAAGACAAAGAGACTTCGACAACTCTATTCTCTGTCCTACTTAATACGTTTTCTTAGAATTAATTGGAGACTACGGGCATAGCAAGCTTGCAACAAATCGTGTTGACAATCATCTTCGTAGAGAGTCAATAACAGCACGTAAACATGCAAATGACACGGATGATTGACTTTAGCATCGACTTGTATTGTAGATTCGAGTAACTTTGTCGTTTAAATCGTTTAAAACAATACTTGGAATATTGTAAGAAGGAAAACCTAAGAAATGCAAGAAAGTGTAAAAGTAAAATTATCTATGTTTATCTAATCTATTGCAATAGAACGCTTGGAATACCTGGGTACCTCGGTTGTTCAATAACCGTGAACATTGTGGTTGCTCACACAAGGGTTAATTAGCACATAATTAACACTGAATCACCACTGGATTAACACTGAATTGTCACTGAATAAATACACAATTAAAACTGAATTACCACTGAATTAACACATAATTCACACTGAATCACCACTGAATTAACATTAAACGATGTCGTGTTGCATCGATGTACTACCCTCCAGAAGGAGTCGCAATCTCGGGCGTTCAACGTCCCCTTTTTTTTCAGCGGACTTCTAATTACACAGTTTCCTCCCGAATCGTCGCATCGTTATTCAACGAGAGGCTACATCAGCTGGGTTTGCTCAACTCGGGCCTACGCGCGATTCGACCGTATTACGAGCGTGATTACGAAAGTTGTCAACTTGATTAAACGTTCTGCTTCGACAGAAGTTGGCTCAAAGGGGTAATCGTGCGAGGTGTCCGCCCGGAGGTACGCCGGAAACTTTCTTAAACTACGGGCGCAGGGAGATTGGAAGAGTCACTTTCATGAAGGGAATTCGACGATGTTGTTTCATTTGCAGCGGACGACGTCGTGCTGCGAGACTCTGCCATGGTGTAATTACAAAGCGAGCAACTTCAGGCCCAGAACGGCGCGACTCTTATTTTCCCTTAAGGAAGAAGACCGGCGGGAATACTTCGTTGTCTTACGTTAGATACTGAGGGTGTATTTTCGTTCTGTCGCGATGTGTATTTGCATTGCTGCGACTCGAATTTACACAGGATGTCGAGTAAATACTTGTACGGTCGAGATAGAGATGACTTTACGCGCAAAAACAAATCGGATATCTAGAATAGAATGTTCTTTACATGGAACACCGTTTAGGAAAATGCAAATTTAAAAATTCATGCGAAAGGCATGCTCTTGAATGAAATTGGCTAATAAGTCTTGATGGTAGCATAGTATTATTTATTTTCCATTGCTATCATTGGACTCCTATTGTAAATTTATATGAATTTATTGTGAAAACTTAGTAACATCGTACTACTCTTAGTATATGCGAACATTAATTGTTCCGTCGTAGACCCGAAACGACGACTATAGAGTCGGACGATACTGTTAGTTTTCATTACTTTATTTCCTTCGTCCGTGCATTTTAGACATTTTTGATACCGACCCCTTGCAATTTCAATTTCGGTAACAAAAGGGAATAATAAACAAAAGACTCGAACATTTGGTCTGCTGTCCGCTACATGCGCACGGTAACCTGGGATTAGTGGGGCGCGCTGACTAGCAAACAATACGGTCATAAACCCAACCGTTGGGAGACTCGAAAATTCGTCGCGGTCAAGTCGCAACGGTGACCACATGCGCGATATTTTTCTGGCGCCCGCTTCGCCCTGAAGGAGAGGTTTTCCACCTCTACGACACTTGGAAAGACCCAGGAATTTGCCTTCCCCTTCAGGGCATAACCAATAAGGAGGCGAATTTTGGTAACGCCTTCAGCGAACTTGGAAGAAGCGCGACGTCACACGAAACTCGACAATTCAGTATTCGTACTCGATCATTCATTCGTATTCGAACATTCGTATCAAGAACATTCATTCGCCAACACTCGTATCGACAATTCAGTATTCGTATTCGAACATTCGTATCGACAACATTCATTCGCAAACACTCGTATCGACAAAAGTCATTCGGACTCTAACATTCACTCGAAAACACTCATTCGACAAGCCACGCATTCTATGATCATTCGACAAGTCACGATCACAATACTCGCAATTCGTCAACTCCACCGGTCGAGCAATTATACGATTCATTCTCACTAAGAGAATATTGAAACAGTTGCCTAATACTAATTTGGCGGGCAACAGTCACAACTGGACGCGTACCACGACGGTCGATCCTGGAATTTACAACTCCCCACAGATTCGAAAAATAATTCGTGCGTACAGAGGCGACATTAACACGTTCCGTGCCACATATACCACCGATGGTACACATTAAATTTCCCATTCAGGCTGCGTCTTAATTAAACGTCTTAAACTAACGTCTTAATGTCGAACTGTAGTTTAACACAAGACCAACAGCCTCTATTAACAAAAGACACACATTTTCGGTAATTTATGACTTGAAGAACGACATAAAGATTGTCTGGCTACGTACGGCCTTTTTCACTGCGGCACGGAATGTGTAAATAGTAAACGGCTAATACGTCTCACCATTACCCACTGGTTCTACTTATACTGAACTCTTACTATACTGTCATTCCGAATTTATATGAATTTGGTGTGAAAAATTAGTAATATCGTATCAGTGTTAGTATGCGCAAACATTACTAGATAGTATGTACAGGGCTAATATGTTCGACTATTACTCACTATTTCTACTTGTACTGGAACTTGATGGTAACATTATTTAATTTACTAATATCTAATTTTTTAAGTTTATTAAATTTGCGTCGCTTTTACTCGACTCTCATTCTTGATTTATATGAAATGAGTGAGATAAATTGATAATACTCTTCCACTGTTAGTATATGCAAGCACTAATGCAACGCCAATATGTCTGGGTATTAGTCACTATTTCTACTTATACTGCACCTCGATGGCACCATAGTATTATTTATTTTCCATCGCTCTTGCTGTACACTCATTCTGAATTTATGTGAAAGTAATGTGAAATATTGATAATATCGTACCACTGTTAGCTTATGCAAACCATAATGTAAGTGAAATTTATACTAACATAGAAAATTGCATATGCAGCTAAGATAATAAATGAGTGATACACGTTGTTTGCGTATATGGCAAATTTCTTAATTGAATGTTATCGACAATGATAACTCCTATAAAACAATTGTATACTATATGTATATTTTGGTCTTATTTTAGCATGTCGAAACATCTCCATTTCGGTTGTACCATCATTTACTAAAACACCCTATGTAACGTTGAGCGGAAAGGGTAGTAATGTTGAATAGGACATGACTCTAGAAACGGAGACAACTCAAACATCTATAAAAATGTTTCGTGTCAAGTTGACAAAAAATTCGTCTGATACGCGTACACTTGAATATTATTTTGTTCCTGTTCCTGATCAATACCGTTTATTTCTACTCATGTACATGATTATAAGCATTAACAAACATATGATGTTATCATTTCGCCAGCTTAATTCAGCATATACATATACAAGTTATATTATAATATCTATGAGATTCTCAGATTAATAGGAAACAAATAACAATACAGTATCTTCTGTGCTCATTATAAGTAGAAATACTATATGTTAGTCAGACACACTAGGCGGCTGTATTCAGTAGTACGTGTGTCTAATGAATGATTAAATTACGAAAATAACTTGATTCTACATTTTGGATAGTGTTTTTGGTGACAAGACGTGAAATACGCGGGAAATTTATTCAAACTCAGGCGTTCGCTAGACAAAATACGATCAAAAAAGCAAAACATAGATAACATGCATATCACCCATATATGCTATTACTGGGCCCATATATTACACTGGGCTTATTTTTATAAGTTCAATAATCTCCTATTGCAAAGATAATTTGACATATTTATGTTACAACATAATTATGTTACAAGTACCATATACCTCCCACCCTTGCGAATATTGCGAAGTACTCTGACACATAACTAAAGCATAAGACAACAATATAAAACACTCGCACCACAATAAAATTATGTTACATACACAATAATAAAAATAAATTATGTTATATCTTCAGACTGTGCAGAACACGTTTGAAACAAAAAATTCAGTTTTCTAAATGTTTCTCAAAAGGATACAAAAACAGTTCAAGGACTAATAAACTACCTAAAGTAATACAATCGATTCTGAACTCATCTAAACGTGTTAGAATTACAATCATTGATAACCTAAACAAGTGATTGATGTGACCATAAATAATAGAAGAAAAAAATGTTAACAAACACCCGAAGTAAATGTATGTTTTATGGAAAAGTAAATTTCAATACCCAAGTCTGAAGAGAGTAATTAAGAGTTACTTAAAAAACTCAGTTAACTAAGGAAATGTTCATATAAGCTACAGCTTCTGAAGTATCGGAATAAAATAAAAAATATACACAGACGCTAGAATGGAAAGAAGTACGTCCGAACCGCTTCTAACGCATCTGCACTCTGCCAATTAATGCGCGATTCGAAACATTCACGGAATTCGCACGTACGCGCATAAGTACCTGTCGTCGGCGCATGTAAACGTTTACGCCCCTGGAAATTGACTAAGTTTCGGCGACGGCAGAGGGGCGCACGGTCGGAGAGTGAATTGCTCGGCAATTTATACCCACGGTATTTAATAACTACTCTCGACGTCGACGTCGTCTAAACCGTCCCGCCCCGACCCGACGCTAGTCGTCGGCTCGCTCGAATCGTTACGGGCTGATTTTCCGATTTCATTTCCGCCCGTGTAAATCCCAAGTACTTATAATCCCGTTCGTATCGGGCTGTGGATTTACCGGTGTAGCCATTAAGCTTGCAAGATTTTAGAGCAAAGCTCTGAATGACGGCGGACTCTTTTCCTTAATAGTTACTGACACTTTATCTATTGGATATTGGCTAACATTTTATCTGAAAATCAAGTGTTGCGTGCCAGTACTGGAGTGTGAATTTTTATTTTGTTTTGATTAATTTCTTTCCTTTATGTCCCGTAATGTGTGATATTATGACAAAAGGCAAATTATTTATCATTGATGGTGTTAGTATTAAGCAGGCAACTTTCGCATAACAAACGTGGATCACTTGAGACACGGACTGTAAGTACACGCTAAAATCTGGACTAAAACTTTTGATGAAATGTTAATTCAGAATTTAGATATGGGTGAGGAATGACTCGGCTCCACCTTCCACAGATCCGTCTTCCGTGTGTCAAAATGATTCACATACTATTCGATTTATGAGATTTTCGTCCTTTGTGTACTATACCTGCGGGATGCAAAATTGTTGTATTTATATAGGTGTTGGTTTAATTTTGACTTTGTACTATAAAGAAGAATTAAAAAGAAATAAAGCAACTAAAACCTGCGTAATATTTTCACAGAATACTTTAATATACCGTGTATGTAGTATATTTTATTTTTTACGTTACAGAACCGTAGAATCGGAACATTCCAACAGCATCTGCACGAAGTTCACAAGCCTTTAATACTTTTATGAAGGCACTTTATTAAAACTCCGACGCTAGCCAACACAGAAATTATATTTTTCTTGTACAAAGCTGAATATAATAATAAAACTGCGGATGTTCATGCGAATATAAAATTTTATAGATTAATGTGTTGAAAGTGGATGCAAAGAAGAAATTATTTACCCTGTCATTGGTTCTAACAGGGTTGAAATGAAAAGAAAACCTGAACAAATCGTCTGAACCTTTTTCTTAGGCGCAATAAATAGTCGATTACATTTTATCAAAGTCAGTACTAATGGTCGAAGAAATCAGAAGCCTAAGCTGTTTCAGTGATAATTGTCCCCATTCTTCGATATTCATCGCCATTTTGAGAGAAGAAAATGGTAAGAAAATATTTTAAATTTAAACTGTCTTATCAATTTACCAAAAAGAAAAACGTGTATTGTAACCATATACATTAACATTAAACCGCAATATTAATAAATCATTCTGCTTTTCAGTACAAAGATCCTATAATACTAATGTTTTATTGTAGTGTTTCTTTGTTGACCATACATACAACTCAGAGCATTTCCACAAAGTACTTAAAATCCAATTCTTACCCAGTGATCTTTTCCGGATGGTTCATTTTTGCAATTATTTGCATATTTAGGATAACCACGGGTGAGTTCAAATGAATAGTGCACAGAACTAATAACAATAAAGTTGATTTTAATACTAACAATAACGAAACAATGTGGGAACTAATAGAAAATCAACACTTAAAAGTGACCAAACAGCTGACGAAATAAACGGTTCGACGGTTGACCATGATTCTGCCCATTTTCATCGCCATCCTGCAGCTCCCCGAAGAAACGTACATACGTCTGCTGTTTCCGAAAGTTCCCAGAAAAGGAGAAAGTTCTCCTTCAACCACTTGAAACGACAATAACATAAATCGATCCTACCCTAAATCTGTGCCATGCAAATGTTATATCCTGCTAGACAAAAATGAAGGCAGACAGTGAAGGTCCACTGTGCAAGCTAAAAATTCGTTTTATCGTCGCTAACAACGTCTCAATCCTGAACAATACAAGACGCCTAAAATCGACCATTACACGCCACATTTAAAGCGCGAACAGTGGGACATGAAACGAAAAAAATTGAAATTTTGAATTTCATGAAAGCTCTCGTTCGAGCGTGATTTATCCGGTCACAAGACTGGTCTAATAACGCGGGAGAGATAGACTAAATGAATTGTTGCCGGAAAATTGCTTTTCAGTTTAAACGTACGTTTCGAAAAGACAGGTCAATTTGGCCCGAATTAACGAAACCTGCAGGCGGCCAAAAGTACGGCCATCAGCAGGCCGTGCAATCCGTTGCAGCGAAAATGTTTTGAAGTGACGGGAATGCGACCGTTAAAGCCTGTTCCGCAGCCTGGTGGTCGAAAAATCCACGATCCCGTCCCGTCTCCCCTCACAAGGAGATTACTCATTGCACCATTATCTCTCTGGCTCCTCTGACTGACAACCGGACGAAGGGAAGAGAATCTGGCTCGCCAGTCCCCGCGCTGTCGTGCGGTTTCCTTCGCTTTCTGACGTGCGCAACTCGCTTTCGACTGCGTTCTGGGCTTAACGAGGACGTTAAAGATATCATCCGGGCTGGTTTTCTCGACCCCAACAGCTCAAGCGGATCCTGGTGGCGTTGGCGGAAAATTCACTCGAATGCAGTTCCACGCGCGACTGCAAATTCGGTTGCTGTTCAACGTGCACACGGTGTTCGGTGAATAGCGAGAATTAAAAAATCATATTTTCTAATTTACAGTTTATGCATTTATAGCAGATCGTAACTTGCAAAAGTGTTGTGAAATGAGGACTGATCACGTTGAATGTCGAGCGAGTATTTGAGGAAGGAACATATTTGAACAATGCTGTATGATTTAAAATTACTTCTCAACAATGGACGTTTTTAAGGCTTACTTCTTCAATGTATACTTCTTGAAAATCTGTTTCTTCAAAGTCTACTTTTTCAATGAATACTTCGTCCAAGTCTACTTCTTGAAAATCTGTTTCTTCAAAGTCTACTTTTTCAATGACTACTTCGTCCAAGTCTACTTCTTTAAAATCTGTTTCTTCAAAGTCTACTTTTTCAATGACTACTTCGTCACAGTCTACTTCTTTAAAATCTGTTTCTTCAAAGTCTACTTCTTCAAAGACTACATCTTCAAAGTTTACACATCGAAGTCTACATCTGCAAAGTCTACTTCTTCAATGACTACATGGTCAAAGTCTACTTCTTTAAAATCTGTTTCTTCAAAGTCTACACTTCGAAGTCTACATCTTCAAAGTCTACTTCTTCAAGGTCTGCTTTTTCAAGGACAATCCTGAATGTCGGGAAAATCGTCAAAATTCTTGTATTGATCATTATTAGACTGGGATCTTTCATGTGAAACGACGTCTTATAAATTTTATAAGAATTCATAAAAACAAGAGTAAAAGTAGAAATTTCCTTCTTCTCTATATTATCTTAGTGGTTTTCGACTAAGACGGATAACTAGGTATATCTGACTAAGGTTTTGTCTTTTCTTGTATTTCATAGTGCCCTGCAGGCTATAAATGCACGAAATCCACAGACCAATAATTAATTACAGTAAATTTGTATAATCTAATGTCTTTTAAACACAATTCAGCTAAGACTGAGATAAGTTGATTACTTTTTATGTATTCTGTGTTACATCTGCCATATCAAGTCAGACTTTTATGTATGTCAAAGTAAAGCGACGTGACAATAATACAACAGAAGTGCTGTAATTAATTTTAATATCTCATTAATCATTAAATACCGATGATACCCGTGGCATTTAACATATTAAAGAAGATCAATAATATTTATATGTTATTGCTGACATAATGACACATCTAATACAGGAATTTAATTTCTATCTAATTGTCCTTTTTATGAACTAGTGATAAAAAGTGTGAATTTTTGTTAACTGTTCAGCTATAATCACCAGTCAAAAATTTGGTGTCAGGTGTAAATATGCAATAGTCAAACATAGTATTGTGTGATAACCTAGTGCTCCATTAGCCGAATAATACCTTCTCAGTACATTTTGATGAATTTTGTATGATACAAAATATAGTGAGAGATGAAAAATTAACGAGGAGAAACAATAAATTTTCACAAGAAATATTCTAATATGTTTTGAGGTATTCCTTGTTTTAGAAACAATTTTGAAGCCTTTATATAAACATGGTAAAGTATAAGAGTTGAAAAGAGCAGCTTGACATGAACATCGCTGAAAATAAGATAATGGCCGAGGTGCGATTTTAACGAAAGCCTATTAACAGTTCATGGTAATGAAGTCAGCTCCAGCTAAAGTAAAGTTTCACCGTTGAGTCAACCATTTTATAACGTCGTTTCTTTAAACGCATTAAGTCGACGCTAACAAACACGAGTTTAAACTTGTGCTCCTTTTTTCATTCAGACTTTCTCTAGAAAATAAAACAATGATTTGGTAGGCGTCTTTATAAAGCCTGAAAGTTAAGAGTACGATGCTTGCTATATATGTACCTCTTGGAATTCGAAATCCACGCAATAAAAAGGTTCCCAATGCATGGAACGATTTCAAATTGTAGCGTCCACCATGTCGAGTGTAATCAGTCATTAAAAATCCAATTTAACGAAAGTGGTGTTGGTTAATAGGCAGAAGCTCAAATTACGCGAAAATAATTGGTTAATGCCCAATTTGCGTTGTAATTCTACTCGAAGATAATAAATAATAATTGACGAGCCTCGAGGGACTGTGATATCAAACTCACCCCATAAATATAAGTCCAGAATTTCAAACTATACGAATTTTCAGAAACAATTTATCTCGCCTAAAGTATTACAATTGGGAAGAATTGAGATTACGTACTACGTACAGTGTGTTTCGTTTCTCTTGACTATCACGAAAACTGTATAGAAGAATATTTACAATTATTATATACATATCAAGGATATTTAACACACATGTTGTAGTTGAACAGAACATATGAAAAATATCTGTATATTAACATTACTAACTTAACATACTTTCAGACACACTAAGAAAAATCAAATATTCTCTGTATTAATAGGAAGACTTGCTTTAGTACACAATCAAGTTAATCCAAACACGCTGTATACCAGTGATTATGGATCTGGACGAAATCATATATTATTCATTTTGAAATATTTCGATTTTCGCCTTTTGAACATTTATTGAACTCACAATCAGTGAAAATGGTTCAACGCCCAAATCTTTCTGATAAATAATTCCATCGATGAAAACAAAGATAAAATACGTGATGTAAGCAATTTTTTTTCAAGTTACTGACTTAGACCTCATCACTGTGACATATTGGCAACTTTTAAGCATGTAAACATAAACCTAATAAAACCTAATAATTGTTTGGTAATATATGAACTACACCAATCATAATAAATATAACATAAATTATCTGTAACTTGAAAGTCAATTTCTCTAATCATAAAAATATACTGCTACTGGTTACTGGTCCAAGTGTTTAAGTAAACAAAACATTATCGTGGCTAATAACCTTTTGTAGTTGATGCGACGTAAAAGAATTAACACTAGAACTATCGACGATAAACGCATATTTGTTTGGATCGGGGGAAAAACGTGGGAAACTTTTGAAAATTTCGACATTTAGAAATTGACTAATTTCTTCACTTTCATATCGTAATAAAAGGTGCAAAAGATCTGAGAAAATGTATTGTCATAACATTTTAATCGTCGTTGTAAGAGAGTATTGACAAGTCACTTCGACTTGCTTGGTAGTTCTAGTGTTAAGGACAAAAACCAATTAAACAATGCGATCTGAAGAAAATAAAACCTAAGAATGTTGTCGTTATTTGCTCGAACGTTGTATCGGCATCTCGCACTCTTTCAGAGTTTAGTACGTATATGTACCGCATTTTTTTCAGGTTTTTCAATGATTCTGAATTATTTTGCTATTTCTATGCTCATACCAGTACATGTTAGAGTTTCAGGGTTGCCATCTATACAACTGTGGCGGCTTTAGGATTGCCACCACGCCCTTGTTTCTGTGCATTTAGTTTTTAGCGTTTCTCACGGTCTCGTGCGAGCCTGGTTATTGTCATGCACATTTGCTAACCAGGTTCGGGCGAGACCCGGGGTCTTACAGCTACGGTCACTTTTATCGAGGGTCTTTGGGTTTTCCTAAAGGTCCGTCTTTGTTAAGCTTTGCTCTGTTTTAATTTTAACTTCCCGTTTAGGGCACCGTGAAGGTCGAGTGCCCGTGCACATTTGGCGACCAGCTTGTGCGGTCCTTGTTGTACCCTTGATTTCTCCTTTTTACCATCTCGACACTTTCTCCGGGTTTCCCGGCATTTTCGGTTTCCTCCCCTACGTCGTCTATCTTTCTCTTCACTCTGTCTATCCTTTTTCTTTTCGTCCTTTTTAAGTGAGCGCGTAAGGACGAGCGGGGTCAGTCTGGCTATACCGAGGTTCTGAACAGAACTTTGTCACGAGCGCAAGGAACTTGTATACCAATAAACTAAGTATCACTGAAACGTGCTGATTACTGCTCCACTCCCTGTAATCCCACACAACTTTTATGAAAATATACTTTGTTTATTTACAACTAACAATCCATATAAGTAAGACTACTTTTTTCAGATTAAATTCGGATATTTTTAAACGCAAAGTGCTGGAACTTTGAAAATTTTCTGAATATTCTATATATCTAAATGTATAATATACATAATTTTTCAGAGTTTTCTACATAATGATTTTTACGGAATACATATTTTAATTTTCATAAACAGAACTTTATAAAATTAAATCAATTTATTATTTATTATTTGTCTAAATATATACTATTTACACATACGTGAAACCCTGAAAAGTACTGTGTAATCACAGATTCGTACTCTGTGACCTCGAAAACATTTGAATACACATTTTTTCAAAGAATATTCAAAATCTCTAAAAATTAATATTTTAGAAACAACATATTGGACCACTTTAAAAATCTTGAATTTAGCCTAAAGTATTTGCCATATTGGACTCGTGATTTTAAATTTTGAAATTCTGACCCCAGAATCGTAATTTAGTATATTACCCACCGTAAATAAATCAGTACTAATCAGCAACTCCAAGAACCTATATATATGACCAACGATTTTAATTTTTCCTTCATTGGAAAAACGTGCTCCTGAAAGGGTTAATAACGGTATTCGGACGGTAACAATGCTCGGTTCGACTCGTTCCTGAAATATTCCAGAAGTTTCCCGAAAATTTGGCTCGGTGATCAGTGTTAACGATATGCAAAGCTCGCGGGTGTGAAACTAGACCGTGATCGTGGAAGCGTTACCGCCACCTCTCCCCTTCCACCGGTCCTGTAATAATTTCCTCAAGGGTTTGCTGGTTAGATGTAACTACGGTGACTGCGGAATCCGCCGACGAGTTTCCGTCGTGGTAATTCGTCTGGCTGACGACCGAGCACGGAAGAGACGGCCGTCATGTTAACTGGCTGGCAAACCCCCTGGACAGTCTAGCAACCTGTCCCTTCGTCTTCGTCTAACAGTTGCACCCCCGGAGTTTCAGTTTTATTACGCGCAAGGAACATCGCACCGAGTGAGATCTCGCTGTGTGTCATGGTGTTGCAGCCGGGTCATTATGATAAAATTTATTTTATTGCCGAGATAGTAGGTTCCCCCTTGGACCGTTGGCAGAATTAATAACGCTATCGTCCGCATAATGTTCCAAGGACAAATGTTTTGTAGACCTGGCAGGATTCTATCTCGGCTTCGTTAGCTTTGATCTTGTTGGGATAGTATTGTACTAGGTGAAATCGAAATGAAGGTGTAGTTATGATCTTCGGTGCAAGAGTGAATTGAGGAATGTGGGTGTTCGAATTAGGATACCTTTTGGCAGCGGAGCATTCACCTCTTTTACGATTATTCACTTTAGTATTGATAACACTGTTGAATAAAATTTGGAAAATTGTAAAAGGATGGAATGGAAGTGATTCTATTTACTTGATTTTGAATCGTTATATACAAAGCTCATTTCACTTTTAACCCTATACGTAAGGATTTCTTTTAATTTAATTCTAAACGCGATATACCGTAAAGGTTCCATGAGAGTTGGATAGGATGTTCCTCGTGAGAGTTTCTACTTTATTCCCACCATTGTTGGGGGGGGGGCGGCAGGTTATGCGCTTGACTAGTTCCATGGCCTTCCCCCCTCTTTTGTTGCCGATTGTCGAGCTTCGGGAAAAAAATAGATTTGTAATGTGTAGAAACGATTCGCGGTGTACCGTGAAAGTCTTGAAACGGCCCCGAGTTTTAAACTCTCATGTAGCCTTTACTGTACATACATACATATACAGTTTGTAACTATTCAAAGTATTTATGCAATTAAATTCATTATTCTTTGTTAAATACGATAGAAATAAATCGAGAAAAATTGTACTATGTTAATAATTCAAGAAATAAATCAACTGAACAGGGCTAACTTTAAGTCTAAAAAGCTGAACCTTGTGACGTGTAGCGGAAAAACTAAAACCAGCATCCTGTTCAGCAACCTTTCATAAACACAAGAAACCAAGTTTAGTTCCGTTATTTTGGGACATATCGAACAGTGTAGTCATGAAATGTAGTCACATGTATTATTATTAGTTGTCTGTTTGGACCTCGCTTTTTAGGCTACGTTCTTATTTTTCAGTTAGCTGGTGCTCACAAAATGTCGGTTTGTTTTAGTGGTACTTGATATTCTATTGAACTGTAACCGAATTTTACATTATTACGAAACATCAGTATTGATGATTCGTTTACTTGAATATATCAAAGTAAATTTTTGAATTTAAATGAAATATTTAAACATATAGTATTAAATGTACCGTTCCTGCTTTACGATTTATTTATTAACACAAATTTCTCCAGTATAAACTTTAACGAAATATAATGAAATTTAGGTGTTAAACCATTGAATATGTGGAGAAAATATTACTGTACTTGCATAAATTTGTAATTTGCAATCTGTAATCGGCTTTAATTCATTTCAGTAATCGTTAAATAATTTCATGATGAGAACGAAAATATGTAAAACGAAAATATGTAAAACGAAAATAGAATGAAACAGGAGATACATTATATAAACAACACAGTATGCTGTACCTTAATATATACAGTACCGAAAAAATTTATAACAATTTGAGCATAAGAATTCTTCGAAGATTATTTTCTTTAGCATTTCTTGTACTAATTAACGAAGTGCATAGAAGTCTTTAAATGTTATTCTCTCAAGTACTAATAATTTTAATAAAGTCCATACCGTTCATTAATTACAACAAGAAACGCTAAAGGAATTGATTTTCAAAAAAATTCAATTTGTTACAATTCTGTCAGATACTGTACATGGTGATCACTATTAATATTTTGCATTCCTGAAAGGACAATTAATTACAACACTCAGTAAAACTAACATTTCATACACTCCCACCAACTAGTTGACAATGTGAAAGTATTAATTTCTCTTTATTTAATTTTAGTTTTCCCATGATAATTTGCAGACTCATAATTTCGAGTAAATTTCCGTTTCTTACATTTGAAATAATAAAATAGAAGATATAGGAATGTTTCGAACTATTTCTCTGATTTTTGGAAACTTCGTTCCATTTTCCCTTGCGCTGTAAAAAATATTTCCTAGAAACCCATAATTACGCAATATTTTCCCTCCGCTCCATCAGAAGCTCTGCTGCGTTCGCACAGCCCCGAAGATTGGAAACTATAAAACGGAGAACTGAGGGAGATCTTCGGTTTCCATTCCACCGATTGCGACACGCTCACGCCACGAGTTTACAGTCCGATTTGCACGATCTAGGATCTAGTAAAGCAGATTTCAAGCAGTCGTCACTCCGACGCCATAAACCGATCAGACCTTCGACATACGGATTTTTCACCTCTGTCGGTTCCATTCGATATCGATTCCTCACAAAATTCTTCTCAGTAGTCGTTTTGGCTCAGAAATTGTTTTTCATTTCGATAAATTAGAATTTTGTGTTCATAAGTTCAAATTCGAAACGACTAACGGCAGAGTGAAAAGTTTATTAAACGTCTGGTAAGATTATATTTTGTTGTGTTTCACGTACACATATATGATATGAATTAATAAAAATAAATTTTATTAAATTTGAGTAATCTGAGACTTTTCATGAGGTTCATTTAAGTTTTTTGAAAGATTATTCTTTGACAAAGGAAAGAAGTTTTCGAAATGCCTTTCAAAAGATGCTTCGAATCACCTAACCCGGACCAATGAAAAGAAATATCTCGTTCTGCCGTAATTAAATAAAAATTAGTTTGTCCAAAGGCATAAACGAACATAACAGGAAGCTAATGCGTTGCGAAATAGAGCCGAGCAAGATATTAACCGTCATATTTACTCGTTTGTGTATTCAATTCAAAAGGCTTATCGCGCGTCGTTTATGACCAACGGAAAACCAGTCGCTTATAGACTTTCTATCCCTCGTCCCTGACAGAAGAGTCTCGATACGTTGCCGGCGGGTAGCGTATTATGCAGTTGCACGTAGCCAACTGTTCGATTTATCAGGTTATTCCCGGCCGATAAGAAATGAAATATGCGAGTAACGGCATCCTTACCGGCGGCTCCGGTAACAACATTTAATCTGGCTAGCGGGCCGACCTACATTCCCCTGTAGACATTAGCGATTCCATCGGGCGTATAAATTCTTGCTGGCCAGTGGGTGTATTTTTATAAAATGGCCGCCCCTTTATACTACGCCCGTGTGGCTCTCTCGGTTAACCGTTATCTGGTAAGATTTGAAGCAGGTCAACACCTGTTGCGATCGAAGCCGCGGTAACAATTATTCCGAATCAATTGAGAAACTTCATATCGGCACGATTTATTTCACTGTAAAATGAGAACCAAAAGAAAGTACAGTAATGTCTCGATAAGTGCGATATTAACGGGTTCACTTTGGAGCATTTTTGGTAGGACGGAAAGGTTTTCAGCCCTTCGTAAATTTGATATTTACCCGAAGCCGAGCCTCTGCTTAGCTTCTGTTCACTCTGTTTTGATTGGTTCCATAGGGGAACTCCCCCAGTGGTGGGAATAACGCCGTTGCTTCTGTCGCATTCATCGAGGGATCACTCTATACACTTTACAGAGGTGAGGTTTGTGTAATACTTCCATAGCAGCTTACTATTGTAAGATCATGGTAGTAATACAGTTGGATATGATTTTCTTAACATTTTCGGGATGAATAGTATAACCACAAAATTTTGTAAACACCATTAAACATGGTGAATGTCCTATTATGGTTTGAAGTAGCTTGGTAACCTCTGGGTATAGGACAGTTGGTTTTTATTCATAGTACTATGGATAAATTTGGGTATATAAGTATTTTAAAATCAAATTCAGCTGTAAGTGCATTCGTCTTTAATTGAGATTGTGACCCAAAATATTTAGTAAAAATGGTTAAAAATTGTTTGCTGGAAAACACTTTCAATAAGTTAAGTACTCCTCCCCGGTCACCAGATTTTAATTGTAATAGAGCATCTATGCGAAATATTAAATTCTAAATTGAGAGGAACAGATATGAATCAATCCCATTTTTTCAAAGTGTATTCTCACTTTTGACTCTCACTGTATATGCGCATACACCTTTAACATTTGTGCTTGTTTTCATCAGAGCTTTTTTTACATGTCATATTAGGTGATATAGAGTGCTGTGCAAATATCGTAAAAGAGAACATTTGGAACTGTTATACTGGAAAATGAAAAATTTTGTGTACGTTTGTAGTTGAAGTAGGTCTTATTAAAAGTAAAAACCTGTAGGTGCCCGGTTATTTCATTTAGCCAAGGTACAGGGAATGAAAGTTGGTAAAATGGGAGAGAAAATAAATATGAATACAGTTATTTGATTCTTTTATTACAAGTACCTTTCAAAAATTAATTACTTCTACCAAAAAACTGTATTTCGTAAATACAGTTGCGATTCAATATATATATTGGTGTAACAGTACAAAATGTTCCCTTGTTAGACCACCACAGAATGCATGTTCTATTTTTTTCTCATATGTGTGATATTCGTTTAATATTTGTTCACAACAAATGTATGTCATTTGGTAGAAATTTGTGTTTAGCGATATCTATTTTGAATGGCCATTTTGAATATTTTCTACATAATTACAGATGTTTACAATAAACCAAAGATACTTTTGATATTTTTTATAGGTACATTAAAAATTGTATGGGTAAGCTCTATCAGCATGTTCTAACAACTGCATAAATGTTTGATAAATCATAGAATAAATGTTGTTTTGAAAATTTTTTCATTCTAAGATACAAGTTAGTTATTGTACGATCTATGAACCAGTCACCTCAGAATAGACAAAATTATACGAATGATATATATTACATAGGTATAAAAAATGTAGGTTTATGAAAATTGAATATCTGAGTAAAGTTGGAAAATTATTATTGTTATATTGACAACTGCAGCTTACCCAAGTTTAACACGGTAAAATAAGCGAAGGGCATCTTAAAATTTTAATTGTTTATCCATTGTTCCTGTCGCGTGAAGTCGTAGGAATTTTGAACTTACCTGTAACAGAAAAGAAAATATATTATTAATATTGATACACAATCATAATAATCTAATATTACGTATACAAAAATAGAGGTGCGTGTAATTCAATTTCCATTTGTTTCATCATTTTCCTTCCTTGTTTTGTATTTTTGTAAAATATTGAACACATAATCTACATATTTATGCATTTTATTCTTTACAATGCATTTTTTCGATATTGTTTTATTTTGTTAAAATACATCATTTTTTAGTATACGGTTATAGATAGGTGTATGAGAATAATTATACATAACCTCGGAAGAGATATTTAATTCACGATAAACCGTATTATACTAGACGGAATAATGTGGATTTAGTTCTACTTGGACGACTCTATTCAGTCCCATTCTACTTATTCACCGTACAAGGCTTCCTATTTTACTTTCTCCGACGGATATACTTCTACCTGTCTGATTACAGACAGACCCATTTTGTCTCTCCAGTCAGACTGACCTTATTGCGTTTCTCTGATGTAATATTTGATAAGTACATCAAAGACATGTTAAATTTTCATGTTCCATAGAACATAAAAAGTCAATTTTATTTTAGTTAGCCTGAAGCCTATTTTAAGAATTTCAATGAAATTAATGTATTATTGTAATTTGGAACTCTTATGAAATTTTTAAATAATGTATAAATTGTATGACATCAGTGCAACCATAAATTTATAATAAATATGTACCGTGCCAAAAGAAATAACGTAAATATTGCAATAAAATTTTATTATATAACGATATCAGGATTTTTTAACACTAGAACTACCAAATCCGTCAAAGTAATGGATTGCTAGAATCGATCTTCTAATAAGTGTATTAATAACCTCAATCTCCGCCAAATAATGGGACATTATATTTTCTTATCATCTTCTTGAAAATCTGTAAAAAAATGTAGTTACAATTTCGATTTACTTCGACTGGCGCGTGATATTGTCTGGTGGATACACGGAATTATTTGTCGCGAGCAGTACGGTTTCAGTATATTCAAGTTGCTAAATGATATTTCCTTCCACATTTCCATTTCTATTTCCATTCTGGTCCATGATACAACTTCTCTCGCCTCCATTTCTCGTTCGGGAGAGATTTTTCTCACCCTCCTTTCAATGTGAAAAATCGCTTCCATAACGCCAGTTGTATATTGCCTTCTGCTCGCACGCACTGCTTCATTATTTCTATTACGTAACGTGAAAATGTGTTTTTATTGTTGTTCTTGGTATTATTGTCCCCGTACAATACCCACGTCAGCTGACTTCAGAATCTGTTCAATCATTTACTGCTACACATGTAGATTATTCGATACAATGGTAGACGCTTGTAAATTCCAGTAATTGCACTTTATATAACTTATTAGTTCCTGGAGTATTATCAAACGTTCAATTATTGTTCGACAAAGTAGACGTAATCCTACTTCTGTTAACAACGGAGAAAAGAAAGATGAAACACTGAAATTACAATATTTTTAGATTAATTATTAGTTCAGCAGATTACAAATTACGGTCTAAATGTATTAAGATTAATTGAAAATAGGAAGAGTATCTATTAATTATCTTATTAATTATCTTCTAGGATAGAAGATAATTAATCTAAATGTATTATGATTAACAAAACCCATCCGATGTTTTCCAAAACCAAATCAATGAAAAATTTATCACATAATAAAGAGAGAAGAACCTAAACTGTTAGAAGAATCTAAAGTGTTCAAACGGACATTTCATATGTTACGATCCAATATGTTCCCTGAAATCAACTACCAGATTTTCACAATTCTCCTCAAACTTCTCACAAGGAATTGGAATGAAACTTTGTGGGTTTATAGAATGATTGAAGACAAGAATAACCGTATGTTTCATTCGTGCCCAATCGCCATTCGAGGATGTGGAAACTAACCTCAAAGCCAAATAAGCGCTCCCACTTTTTCGCGTGTAACTTTTAATGTACAAGAGACAGAAAAAAATGTTTCAAACAAAAGTTTAGTGGTGCAATAAACGCTATAAACTTGCATTAACCAAATTGTGGTAAGTTTTCCAAAAATATTTAAAAACCTCTTTCAAAATTGTAACATAAATTTGTAACGCTTATTGTACCATTAAACATTTATTTGAAAAATTTTGTTCGATCTCCCGTACTTTAAAAGTTACACGCGAAAAAGTGGGATCGCTTATTTGGCTTTGAGGTTAGTTTCCACATCCTCAAATGGCGATTGGGCACGAATGAAACATACGGTTATTCTCGTCATGAATCGCTCTATAAACCTACAAAGTATCATTCCAATCCGCGAGTCAGCGTTCCCGGTGTTACGTTGTCACATGGAGCGGCAAACAGAACACGCGTGATCCCGTATCGACACCGCACAGCTGGTATCAGTTTGTTCTCAGGGATCGTTCGTGATTACGGTCCGACCGATAAAGCCGTGCCTCGCGGCTGGCTGCTTTTATTTTTCCCAGAACAACCACCATGTATACATACGTATGCGAGAGAAGCTCTCGCTGTGAACAAAGTACTGCCTTCACGCGCTAGACGACCGTCTCCGGACGGTTTACCATTGTTCTTCGCGCCCCCTTCAAGCTTTTCCGCTGTCCCACCTCCACCCCATTTTCTTTCACCCCCGTCCCAGGTCCTTCGCGCCCTGCCGGTGGGATCAAGCAGATTCTCCGCCGGTTTTACAGCGGTCTGGCGAATGGTGATTCGGTTGATCCTTCGCGAAAAGAGCAGCCAACCCCGGGAAAACGGATAGTAACTTCCGTTGGCTGGCGTTCTCCGTACGTGGCCCGCATTTCAGGAACGGTTACGACGCCCTCGAATACTTTACGCACTTGTTTTGTTGAGACCGTCGAGGGGAGAGTGGCAGTCGCGGAAAGGGGATTAAAATGTAATACGGGTATAGTTACTTGAATGGAGAACGTGATGGTTATTTGATGTGAACGGCGGAGAATGTTCAGTGGTTGTAAGATTTTTTAATTGTTGCTCATTATCGTGATCAGCCCTGGTGTCAACACGATAAATTTCTTTTGTCGAGGACTATTGGGAATTAGTTCATTTCTAAATTTCTAAATTTTCAAAAGTTTTTCACGTTTATCCACCGATCGAAGCAAATATACGTTAACGTCCGTAGTTCTAGTGTTAAATAGATCAACGAGTTCAGTCGATGAGGATAAATAAAGGGAGGTGTTGGCTATTTAGGTGGCACGAGGACTGGGAGAATTGCCATATATTAGTTGAGATTAACACGCGGAAATTTTAGTTATTTCTACTGACTGTAGTATTTTATTGTGCACTTCTTCTAAAATCTTCTAGTGAATTTCACGATTACTTTCTTGTTGTAAAAATTATTCAGAAACGTCAGGCAATAAAATGCATATTCGTCACACATTATATGATGAGTGTGGGAAGGTACTATTGATCAGAACTATTTTTTATTATATATAGATTATCTTGAAAACCGAGTCGTGGATTAAAATAATTTATTCTAGACTGTCGTCTTATTTTTGGATGAAGAATTACCCAGCTCTCGCTTGTACCTCGAATTCTGTCGCATCCATTATATAAATAAAGTTCAATCGATAAACCTATTCGTTTATCTATTTGGAGATCCTGATTTATACTACTCCTCTACGAACGAAATACATATCGAACAATTACTTCTAAGTTGGACAACAATCACAAAGAAAATTACCCTTCGGTAAATGATTACTAAATTTCATACATGTGTACGCATTGAAGTTATATCGGGATACACTGTTATTTAATTTCAGAGACCCTAACTGTTATAACCACCATTTAAAAAGTTATGGTATAAGAATTAATATTTTTGCATGAATGATTTTGGTTACGAATAACCATTATAAATGATCAAAATTTTCTGGTTCTCGATAACAATATTAATATCTAGTTTCCATTTAAATAAAAATTAGTTTTTACTCAATCACTTTCTTCCAAAAAATATTTAAAACAACTGTTATTATTAGTCTCTGCGTAGTTCTTCGATCTGCAAATTGAGTGTATATAATTGTTTTTTATTAATTTGATTAGCATTTCGAGGTTGCTATCGGATACCAGAGTTTTCATATTGTAAGGGATATCAGGTTGGTCATAATTACTGGACAATGTTTAACGAATAATATGAATTAATTTTCTATGTGGTCACGGCTGGAAAGGTACTGCTGTGGACTGGCACGTGTTCGTCGTTGTCGTAAACAGTTTCAATTTGGAACATTGATGAAGATTACAGAGCGAGCAAGGCAGTTATTCATTCCGCGAGAAATGTAAACGATATAGCGGAGCAAAGGAGTAACATTGATAAACCTTAATACCTAGGTATTTTCTTTTAGAATATACCTAGAATAAACCATCTTTTAGAATATGTCTTTTTAAAATGTATCTTTCTAGAAATAAACAGTTGAACTTCACTATGTAATACAGTTTTTTTCATTCAAAATGTCAATTTCCTATAAATGGTTCTCTAAAATTTATTTAAAAACTATAAAAGGTACTGTAGTAATTTCCTGAAGTACCTATCGAACATATTAAAAGGGTTCGACAATGAAATTAGGAAAAAAAATGTTTGGTTCATATAAGTATCATCATAACACACATTTGCGGAAGAAAGCAAAATTCAAATGTTAATGATACGACCGAATATTTCACAATCTCATGCTCTTAGTCGTTCTATCGGCTGCCACATTACTTCAATCTGTAAAACGTCCACCGTTCATTCAAAGGTCCCATATTGGCGACGCAACAAATTCGTCGCAATATATTACGGCCCGTGTAAGTGGAATTTTCTGAAAGCCGGCACTAAAATTACTTAAAGAAGGTGCCCCGGTTGGCTTTCACCGAAGATGGATCTGTTCAGCGGTTCATTGAATTCCAAATGGGAAAGGCGGTTGTGTACAGCGAAAGCACGAAAGTACAGAAAGTACTAACCCCGATGCTGTTTCGAGGGTTGTTAACGTCAGTCTTATCTTATCGTGGTAAACAGAATCGTTAACTGAGGACTCCCACTCGTGAAGTATTCCCCGTTTAAGCTGTAAAACCATCGCGGCGGTTGCTCCGTGTAATTGGTCAGATAGAGAATGCAAAAGAAATATGAGTGTAGAACGATTGGAGGGTTGGGGGGGGGCGAGAAAAAGAAAGAAGAGGAAAGCCAGTTAATTGAAACGTGTGCAGCTTGCAGTGTTTTCTTTTCAAGTAAAAATAACGCGTTGTTGTATAATGGTTTTTTATCCGTAACTGGACCATTGAATTTCTTTGACACTGGGTATTTTCGTTTATTTATTTGGTTCAGTCAGAGATAACTTCTATTTTGGACACCCATATTTTACTGACAAGGGAAGGTTCTGAACCAGAAAATTCTGATTTTAATGAAATATTGCATGTATGTAGATCATATTAAACTATACTTGGAACAATTTTCTTTCGTGCGTATTTTTACTCTGAAGAGGTGAAATCAGCCTTTAATGTTTTCACGTTTTTTCGTTCTCTTAATATGTGTAACTTTGTAACGGTACGAGATAGAGCAAAACTGTGAGTACAGAAATTGTTCAGTTTTTCATGATTTACTATGACACTGCAACACAAATTTTTTACGATGCGTCATTTATAAACAAAATGATTTTTTGTTATTTTACATATAAATTCGTAACCGTAAGACTTAGAGATACACATTGCATGCAACAAATGTGCATTTGTCAATAGTTTATTGAATTAAAGAAGGATATAATTTTCATAAATTTTTCTATTTACACAAACAATAATTTTCCACTTTTATACTTACAGTCCGACATTGGCCATCACTTGAACCAAGCAGAAGAAATTTCCTACCAACTAGATTCAAGCACCATGAGTGTCTATAGTTCATAGAGTTGTGAGGGTACTTAGAAGGCCACTGTAAACTGTTTAAATCGTACTTTTACATTACATAAATTTACGGAAATATCCTAAAATTACATAAACCCGTGCAATACATGTATCACGACGTACATGTATATACGTACATACATATGTTTGTGAGGTTATGTGTGTTTATTTCGTGATGTGCACGTGTTACACTACATTGTTGACGACTACTCTCGAGGTCTCTTAAAGAAAATTATTATAATTCGTAATTAAAATTATATTTATTAGAAACACCATTAGGTATTTCCGCCGTAAGGGAATTCCCTGGTAACCCTGCTTATGACGGCCCTGACAAGCTGGCCAACGTCTGAAACTGGCTAGTGGCCAACACTTGGTTTTTGACAATGCCTGAACGGACAATGCCCGGTGTCGGACTGTGCGTGCTTATGCATATACATGATATATTAAGTCATTCATGTTTTGTAACTTACTGAAAGTTATACATGTGGGATTTTATGAACTGACTTAAGAAAAGAATTACAAAAGAAAATAATCCAGTTCGGAAATCGATTTCATTGCGATTTGCTGCAATGCTTTATCGTGACTGGCGTTTTCTTTCGCGACGGCATGATCAACGTGCTCATAGGAAATTCAGTAAAGATATTTTTGCATATGTAAGTGACTGCATATAAATTTCGTGAGCATGACATATAATTGGAATACATATTAGAATAGTATTTCTGCAATATGCTACACGCTTCTGAAAATTCTCCGGGATAGTGCATCATTTTGAAGAAATGGTTGAGTACGCGATCTGAAAATTGTCTTAGAAACCCTTTCCACACACGAAATCCAAATACATCGAGCGGTTGAATCATGCTTGTAGACTGTAGGCTTTTTCAGAATAGTAAATGTATCAATATCTTTATTAAGGGGTACAATTTTCTTCAATGAGGCTGAACAGTGTCAAATCCAAAAACCCAATAGTAGAACACTTTTGGTATTCGTATTGGGTATAAATACGTTCGTGAACTACACATGAAATAATGTTTCGCTTAATTTTCCTGATGATAACGACATTAGATATATATTTGGAGGTTTAAAAAATGTTTGTTTCACTTCAGGCCGAAAAGTTCCACTAGGTTCCTTCGATACGATTAAAAGGGGAAACATGCGTTTTCCTGCTACAGAACTTACGAGCAGAATGGTCTAGCTATGTGTCATTGCCGAAATCGACTGAACAACTGCTTCCGCTGTTCTTACACCTTGAAACGTTAATCCCTTAACCTACGATTTACTTATCACATATTCCACAAATATTTATAACTTTAAGAGGGCGCCGCCGCTAATATTTATATTTGGCCCGATTATCGTATTACGGGCTATGCCCGTAATATTCACTTTTGGCCCGATCATCTACTACGGGCTATACCCGTAATATTTACGTTTGGTCCGATCATCTACTACGGGCTATGCCCGTAGTTGTAGGTTAAGGGGTTAATGTACGTGTAATGTATAATCCTAAATGGGATTATACACTACATGAAAGAATCGAATCAATCTGTTTCTATTTTTAAAATACAATAATAAAAAATAATAAATGTAATTATTTTAACTACAGTGCTTTATAAAATCGGTTTATCGAAACATCAGCGAGGAATTATTGAAAATACGCTAATACGATTACATAACTAAATAATTGGCACGTATTCAGCTAATGAGTCACCTCCCGACATTTGGCTAGATGATATTTAATTCATTTTGATAGGATCGTATGATACCAATATCAACGAACCGACACGAGGTTCCAAATTAATAATAGCTTTAAATCGTCTTTTGTGTGGTCGCGTTTAGGAATCTGTGTTTATGAGATGCAAATTAACGTTCTCGGACGGAGGCACCGGGCTCTGACCTAAAAACGTAATGAGTGGTAAGCCAGCTTTAAAAGTAGAACCATCTTTCTTCTGAGACTTGTTCCTGAAAATTACGGAAACACTGTACTGTCGACGGTTCTGGGGGAGAGTTCTCGTTGAATGTTCACCGCCGAACTCCTCGCGGAAATACAGGGTATCTCAAAAGTGCCTCTCTTCCGGGAAACGAGAGGTTACTGGGGTGATTTGAAACCACTTTTTAAAACTTTAACGAGATATTAACGAAAAACCCGAACCAATCAGAGCGCGAGTTTGCCGACGTGTTGCTTCTACGTTAATTTATTGTTATAGAGGAATGTGTTGTTCCTACGTTAATTTATTTTTATAAAGGAATGTGTTGTTCTTACGTTTAGAAAAATACCACAATATTCGTGCGACGAATACATGTTTCACTGTCACCGAGTGTCACGAAATACTGTCTGCGATTTTTCCTGATGAGCTTCTTCTACCCTCAAAACCCCGTAGAAAACTTTAGGTGGGAATATGTTAGGACCAATGACAATTTAGGACGGTTTCCCGATTGCGGACCGCCTATGTCACGCACCTCGCGAGATGCGAGCGAAGAAAAAACGAATGCACAATAACTGCTTTTCTCAAAACTACCCTTGAAATCCCATAAATTTACCAACGAGTGTGCCAGCCAAAAACTTCTGAAATAATCTCATGTATCGATTCAGAGTTGGTTGAATAGAATGTCTTTTGAACCTCCACACATCTCAGAAGCATACCTACTAACTTACCTCCTTAACGCATTCAAGGGATCATTTGACTAAAACTTTTAACCAGGACACAGAAACGAATCGTTACTCTCGCCTACACCGAACAATTCCACAGCCCATTACAGAATGACCATTGACAAAGCCCGGGTAGCAGAATAGCAGTCAACAGCGCGTTACATCGAGCCGTGCATTATTTCGAGCGCCGCGAAAGGGAACAGAACTCGCGGTCTCACCGAAATAGAACTCGGTCGTCGACGTTTACAGCATTACATAACAAATCCGCGTAACCTAGATTACTTTTCTTGCTTCTCAAACGGCCGGGAGCGGTTTCTGGAAGGGAGTGGCGCTTACTTTCAGCACAACGCAGTCTCGCTGAAGAGCGAAGAAAGGTAAAAGAAAACACCCTTCGAAGCGTGCTCTTCTTTTCTCTCTCTCTCTCTCTCTTTCGTTTTCTCTGGGGATCTCCCACAGGTACGGACGGACACGTAGCAACGAAAATACGCGGTGTTCTCCCAGGAGGATAATGAGGCAACGCGGATTACACGGCACGTTTTGCTTCTATTTCGTCCCTATTTCCTCGTTTTTCTGTGCGCCTGGCCCCACGTTTGCAGACACGCAGGCGAAAACTGGGTGCAGACTCGCTGAAAAAAAGCTACCTCGAAAATAAAGAACGAGGGAGATACTTTTCGCCCCTCCCCCGGTGACGGTTCGACGGCCACGCTGATGCATCCTGGGGTCTGCGATGAAAATCAAAGGACGCTTTTCAGGGCGCCCCCTCTCTTTTCATTTTATCTTTGGGAAACGAACACAGGATATCCCCGCGGATGAAATTTCCGAACGGACGGAAAAATAGTCTTCGCCGTTGGTACCGGCTGATTCGATTGGAGTTACGAAAACCGTGGGCACGGGGATGGAAACTACCTTTTCACGGGGCTGAATATGGACGTGAACCGGGCTTCAGCGTTATTTGAATAATGTAGCTTGCATACGATTATTTTCGACTGTATTATATTATTTGACTGCTAGCTATTTTAATCTGGTAATTGTGGTGGGAGAAGTTGTAGGCAACTGTATTATTCAATGATTTTGTTTCTTATTTGTAGACTGCGGAAGTTTATGCGAATATTAATGTAGTATACAGGGTGTCCCAAAATAGCTCCGACTTCTGGAAATGGGTTCCTGAGATGAATTGAAACAACTTTTCCCTCAGCAGAAATGTTATCCGAGGCTACCAATCGCAGCCAACGCTACCGCAGAAGCTCGGCTGGCAGACTCGCGCTCTGATTGGTCGGGATTTTTCAGTAATATCTCGTTAACAAAGCCTCGGATAACATTTTTGCTAAGGAAAAAGTGGTTGAAAATCATCTCAGGAACCCCTCATTTCCGGGAGTCAGAGTTATTTTGGGACACCCTGTAGATATACATAGATATAGATAAAGGTATAGATAATTATGGGGTGGTTTGTGGAAAACGAAGTCAAATAAAATCATATTTATTTTATTAAGGTTTCTATTAGGTTAATATGAAAACATTAACAACGTTACAATTTATTGAATTTTTCAATGCACTCAATTTTAAACAATGCATAAAATCCTCAGTCTACTTAGTATTTATAAGATTGTCACATGTATTTCATTGTATTATACCTGTAGGACGTTAGTTACATTGTAGTAGTGTCTCTTATACTAAGTTTAAGTCTTTTCAGATCGTTCTAATCAGATTTTGTGTTTTTCCTATGTGAGAATGTGTAAAACACAAGTAAGATATCTCATGGAAATGCCTAAATAGTCTTATTATGAAAATTTTAATAGTAAATTGTTGCATGATAAGTACACTGCGCATGTTTATGCAAATTCACAATTCGATAGAGTAGTTTATGGATATGTACATGAGATAAAAATTTATTTCCTGCACTAGCATCGGTAAGTTTTATGAAAGTTTGTATTTTATTGCATTTCGTATACTACAATTTATAATAAATGAAAAAAAACCATAGTCTGATGATAAGCTTCATTTTTCAACAGACTTATTTCAGTCATCTTAAAATTGTTAAACATGTGATCCGGAAGCTGGTACCTCGTTAACAAAATAGTGTCCACTCAGATACATATTACTTACAAGAAAAATCTTGTTTTCCAGGTACCTAAGTTATAATCGGTCAAACTCTGAAGTTCGATAATGACATTCATTATGCAATAACTTAATAAAAGAAATGAGTCTTCATTTATTTCTGCTCTGATACATTCGTGAGTAAATATCTGGAATTCCTTAAACATTGACAGTTTAGTTTTTGTTTATCATTAATCGTATTCATATTAATATTCCTTCATGACCGACAAACCACACGATTAACGGATTCAAATGTTTATACACTATTTCACTAAAACTTTAGTGACTTTAGGTGTACCAATAAGGTTAATATTTTTATCTTTAATATTTGTTGAATGCTACAAATTTAACATTTAAGTGTAAATAGATGTTTAATAACGCTCTTGATTACAACTGATTTTAATTCTACAACCTACAACCTATATCACCTTGCAAAAATGATTGAAGAAATTCTAATCCATAACATTTACAAACGCACCACTTATTTCTCTTCAATTTCATATCTTCATATGTATTATCATTTTATTAAAAACATAATATAACATGTCGCAATAATAAACCCACTAATTGAAGATTATACATTTTTTTCAACTGCTGGATATTCCAATCCGATCGATAAATATTTTTCACGTAATTTTCTTTACGTTCTACACATGCAGTGAAGGGATAGGAACTTTATAGGACACCGAACGAACACAGGAAGTACCAACCAAGACTGGTTTCGCTGAAATTAGAAACAAAGTCGAGTAAATATGAGGTACAAGTAGCTATTTTCGCGGATAACTGTAATTCTGTGCTTACAGGTAAGCACTCGGAATGGAGAGCGGAGAACGAAAAGAAAGGAAAGGGAAACGAAGAGAAGCACCGAGTCTGTTATTGGAAATATCAGCAGGTAGTACCAGGTGAAGGAGAGACACGCGACTACTAAATTCACTTCAGGCCAATGAAACTAGTCCCTTTAAATACCCACTTTATGAATATTCTATTTCCATAGAGTTTCTTGTCAGAAAACGTCAACGTTGTACGGAGCACAGGTGAACGTGTACATTTTCTGGTCACGAATAGCAGGAAACATATTATGAATCATAAACTTAAAGAGCTAGGAAAAATCTGAAATTCAATTGAAAAATCTGAAACTAAACTTCCTGGAAAGGATACATATTATGGAAGATATAATAATATTACAGTAATGAATATCTTTCACATGCTGGTGATGTACTTGTGTTTTGCTCTTTCTGTAATTTTACTACTGGAACAGTTCAGAATCCCTATTAGTGGTAACATTCTTGAACTACATTATATTTTAAGGCTAACTACATAAAATTTAAAATTAATTACCCAAAGTCCTACTAAGGTAACAGTGCAAATTTAGACAAATTGAAAAATATAGCACACTTCTGAACCCTTTAGCACAATACAAAAGTTCTTATTACCTTCATTATCATTTTTATTATCAGACTTTCCTCTTTCGATGTCTCAAACTCTTTTCGCAAATGATTTATTTATTTGCAATCTCGTAAATTGAGAATTTTATTTATTTGTATGTCTCGTAAATTGAGAATTTTATTTATTTCAAGTTCTCTCTGGAAAGACCCGATTTTCCATTAAGAGTGACTTGAAGATAAACCTAAGTGAAGCAAACAACATTCGAAACGTTTTTCTCTTCATCAAATCCATCGGCCTACTCGACGAACTGTAGTTACAAGTTATAGTCCATTTATGTTATCTTCGTAAGACAAGTGGTCTCTAATGACTTTACAGTTAATGCGACCACATCGAATAAACCATAAACAGATAAATAAATAAATAAATAATTACATCACTACACATACGAAAAACGATTGATTTTTACAATTTTGTTTTTCAACAACTAACTATAATTGAGCAACCAGGTAAAGGAGAAAACATCGACTAGAAACCTCACTGCGTTCCCACCATAATAAATATCCATTAAAGGAACAGAACGAGAGAATCGTAGAGTCGCGACACCCTACGGAGATATTCCGAGCTTGGCCGCCCCACGAATTTACGATCGAACCCTTCGCGGATGCAACATGCATAAACCGTGACAGAAAGAGAGAGAAGACTTATGCAGATATTCCGTAGATAGGCGAACATTAATCTGTTTTTCAGTGGATCATAAAGATTTACGGTTAAAATAAGGTCAAGCCCGAGCATCCCTCCTCCACGCTCGCATATTATCGTATTCTGTGTTTTCGTTCCACAATCCTCTGATTGTTATCGAGGTTCAAACGCGTTCATTTGTCGCGCCGGTTAGAGAAAAAGTTACGAGGGTTGTTGTTCATTTCTCTGGCCGCAGGACACTTTTATTTTTGTCGCCGTGCGAATCAAGTGTCGGTGATCTCTATCGCGTTAATGAAATATTTAAAAGCACTGCCCACGAGGTTTTAACGCCAAATGACGTTCCTACCTGCCGCTGATCGATGTGTGTTCGGTTGCCAGGAAAACAGTTCGCTTTTTTTTCGTCTGCCTGTGTCTAATGTGTACAATGTGACTGGTGAATTATTACTTGTTGTGTAACAAACTGGCAGAGAATTGGGCCAAATTATGCAGAAACCTAGCAACCCTCAACATGTCAAAAAATTAGTTAAACACAGTATGAATACCATAATTTTTATATCTTTACATTGCAAAGAATTATCAACCCATAGTAAATTAAAAATAAAATAAAACTTAACTATTGAAAATTTTAAATAACATTAATTATAGTACTCAGTGCAAAGTGAACTATTAAAAAACATTGTCAAACAATGACAAGAAATAAAATATATACAATAGAAATAGAGCTACTTCTTTTTTACATTAAAATCTTCAAACTAAAACATGATTTCGGATTATTGAGGTTTGTAGCTTCCTGAATAACATGGCCCAATTGTACCATTCGTTGAGTTATGAATATTGTTTTACATCCAGCTTCTTTTACTCTTCTGATTTTAGTTTGTAGATTTACTCGATCCTTTAACCCTTGTGGACTCAATGTAACGATATATCATTACCCTTGATGCTTGCGAAAGTGCTCAGGATAAAGATTTAGCGTTATCGCCTTTTATTATCTGATGTCGCCAAATTGTAATTGGCTGCAAATCCACATAATCCGTAGCACAGGGATTTCCGAATTGACAGGAAAATTTCCGTTCAAGTGGTCGGGGGAGCTCTCTCTTTTTATGGTTTGTTTCCTCCCCCGAAAAGACAGCGGGTGTAGGCTGGAGGCATTCGGTTACAAGCACTCGCCTAGTAAAGACATCGACCGAGTCATTCGTTACCCTTAACGCTAGGGCAAATATTTCCTGATTGTTGTTGGGAAACCAACAGCATTAATTCCTGTCGGAATTTGTTTGTATATATAGTGAGTAGTGTAAATAAACTTTAGTATAGTTATAGTGAGTACTGATTAATACAATTCCCCACGTCACCACCTCAAGTACATGGAAAAGCAATTGGGTAACAGAGGGTTAAATTACAAAAATTGTTACACCTATTAGTCCCTGCAGATCTCCAAAATTCTAGTTCGAAGTATTGTTAACCTGCTGATTGTAATTTTAGTTAAATCGTTGAGAGTGAATTGTTAAACCCTCATGTACAATTTGAGGACTGGAGTTATTGATGCTTTCCCAGGAACAAAAGGAATTCTATATTTACTGCAACTGTTCCTTTCATCCAGAAGTTACATACCAATAAAATAATATTTCATTTCGACTTATAGAAAACGAATAATATTCAGTGGTTATTAAATCCATTTTGAAATCGTCACTACTAGTCTAACTCAATGATACAAGGCAAGGGATTAAGCTAACTTTCCAAGCGAAACACGATAAACAGAACAATCTGAAAACAGCAAAACCTCTCAACATCTCGATTCATACATCCAAAAAATGCTTTCAGCATCCACAACTACAAACTTATCGACAATTGCTCGCAGAACGAACAAAGGAAGGTGCACCAACAGAAAAATCCTTCGAAACACACTTTCAATTCCTAGATTCGCTTCCGCAAGAAGATGACCGCTATACAAGAACTATCCAACCCCCAATACCCAAGCAACGGGAAGGAGGAACCGAGGTCGGGCATTCGACTTTCTGCCAATTCGCTTCCCGATATTAAAAACTTTAATATCGAGTGAATATTGGTAGGGGTTAGAGGGGGTGAACGTATCGAGTCGGGACTCGGGGTGTACGTGTTTCTCTGGTGTCTGTGAAAGCGTGCGGCCGCGTAAAAGCCATGGATAAAAGTGGGTATATCCGTGGTTGTTCGACGAGTAAACGCGATCCATTGTGGGCTTCCGGCATTCATACCCGGCCCGTTGTGTACACAGCGCAGGCCTCTGTGTGCACGCCTGCATGTACACTTGAACGTCCGTCCGTGCGCTGGTAAATACATTCGATTTATTGGAGAACGCAATAGGGCAGTTCGAGAGAGCCCATACGTTTCGTACGCTGCAACGACACCTAAAGCCTCTTTTTCCGAGGGGCCTCGCTCGAGTTTTGTCATTGTGCTCTTCACTATCGACTGTTTCTTCTGCCGACCTCCGTCGTTCTTTCAGCGAGACAAAAAGGGTAAATCGCAACGCCACCGTTGCGCGTTTCCCTGCCTTCGAGTATGGTCGTTCAAACTTTTCTGTATGGATCAGCCCATGTTGAACTTCGACTTGCTATAAACACTCGTGTCCGCACTTTATTATCGGCTTTTCATGTACTCGAAATCACTTCGGAACTATTTATTCATATGCAATACCACTGTCGTTGTTCGTAAACATCAAAGGAAGTGGGAGTTCGAGGTATTCACGGCTTGGCATTACACAGGGTGACCCACATAACTCTTAACAGCTCAATATCTCGAAATTACGCCATCGATTTTAAAGGCCTTGGTCTTAAATTGCATGAATCTGAAGGGCCTTTCTAACTACATAAACGTGAAGTGGCCTCCCCTTTCCCTTTAAGGGGGGGGGGGGCGGGGGTACCTTTATAATTGTAAATGGAACCCCCTATGAAACGTTACATATTTAGATTCTACAGGAAAAAACAAGTAAATTTTGTCTGAAACATTTTTTTGTCAGATATTTCCATGATGAAATATAACAGTTTGAAGTTTCGACTTGTAGGTACTTACTTGAAGCGCTCGGAAATTGTGTTATTGAATTATACGCGTTTGAGTCCTTTGCTTATTCATGAAGAAATAAAATGTTCAAAATGTCCACCACGAGCTTGTAAACATTTATTTACTCGAAACATCAAAGTTGTTCTGACATTTGTTAACATTTCAGGAGTCACTGAAGCGCAAGCGTCACGTATTCTTTGTTTCATATCCTCTTTTGTTGTCGGCGGTTCAAACATAACTTTGTCCTCTACATATCCCCATAAGAAAAAATCTAATGGTGTTAGATCGGGGGATCGAGGAGGCCATTGATAAGATTCCCCGCGACCTATCCATTTGTTCCCAAATTTCTCATTCAAAAATTGTCTGGTGATGATTGCAAAATGTGAAGGAGCGCCGTCTTGTTGGAACCACGTTTTTCTTCTAATGTGTAGTGGCACATCTTCCAAAAGCGCAGGCAAATAATTTTTTAACAAACCACAATAACTTTCAGATTTTACAGTTTCTTCAAAAAAATAAGGTCCAATCACAAAATCACCTATTATGACACACCAAACATTTAAAGACCATCGATGTTGAAAGGGAACAGATCGCATCCAATGTAGGTTTTCAACGGCCCAATAATGCAGATTATGTTTATTTACATGTCCTGAATTCATAAAAGTAGCCTCATCGAAAAGAAATATTTTGCACAAAAAGTCAATTTTCCATAACACCCTGCAGCCACTCACAAAATGTTAATTAAAATCAAGTGATATGGATGATATTTTTGCTGTTTCGAAATTCGTTGAATTGAAGAACGACTGATATATGATGTTTGTGCAAGTTTACGTTGACTAATTTGAGGATTTAATGTAATTGCAGCAAGAATATTGAATTGAGAACAAGGAAAGATGTTACTGAAACAGCAAAAACTCTCGATCACCTTAAAACCAAATATTGAAATTCGCGTCGAACAGCGGTACTTATTGGTAAAGGTAATAGAAATAAAAGTGAGGTGCTCCATATTTGCTACACTTCCTTGATCTTTTAACAGTTTCCGACGTTGTTTTCAACTATGATAAATATTGTACGTTCCCTCGGGAACATTCCGTTTTCTTATTCCTCGAAGATCTCACTGGGAACCAATAACAATTCCCTTTTTCCGTCGCTCTCAAACTCATCCTTCCGGTTCCGTCTGTTTCTAGACTTTCTTACGTGCCCTTTTATTATCCAGCGAATTCTTTCCATTCAGATCTCCGTATTTTTCCGTCCATTATTTGTCTTTATATGATTTTCCCGCCCTGTATTCCTGCTCGCAGCATCTGTCGCTTCGCAACGTTCGCCGATGATAGCACTCACGGCCGCAAGATATTTCTCCCAGTTTTCCGTTTGTTCCTTTGACCGCGAACGCATTCAAAAGTCAGCACCAATGATTTCTCTGTCTCGTAACGTTGCAACGTGACGGCCTGGTTGCACGTAACGTTCTTGGTCCAGGGGCAATCGATCGGCAGAGGTAACAAGAGGTAAGGAGCGAGCTTTGCTTCGTCGGCGAAACGAAACTAGCCCCCAATCTGACACGGCAAGAACGCTGGAAGCGGAAATATAAGATGTTGGATTGATTCTGATGGAGTGGTCCGTATTGTTGAACAAATTTGAACAAGGTAGTATGTAAAGGCACCTACCGTGCACTGAGAAAGTTGTTCATGAAAGACTGTCATATTTATTTCACCTACCTACTAAATTGAGAATGTTACGTGAAAAGGAAACAAAAATTGATTAGAAAAGATGATGCAATTAAAGGTAACGAGGAAACATAAGTATAGGAATTCCATAAAAGTGTTTGTACTTGAGTATTAGTTCGAAAGTATGTGATTAAAAAGTATGTATATCATAAAGCATACTGTAATGGAAAAGTAATCTTTAGCATTATAATTTGATCTGTTACTCTGTACGTTGGACGAATATTGTGAATTAGTTAACTTATATAGAAATTAGTAAATATTTGTACAGATTTATGTTTTCTGAAATTACTTTATAAAGTAATTAAACAAGAATTAAAGAGAACTTTGTTTCCTCTAGTAACTGTTTCAAGAGGTAGAATAAAGATTTAGTAAACCTTCATTAAAATGTTAAAATCGAATCTGTAGGGTGTTTCTCTTTATCTCTAAACATCCTTCGCCACGATATTTCTAGTAACACACTTTGAAGATGTCAACGCGAGATTCATATGATTGTCTGTGTAATATTGTACATCTACGTCAATCCTCCTAGTATACCCAACCAAACTAAAAATATAATATTATAAATTTTCAGATATTCTATATTTTTTTAGTCATGTTTAGTCATCATTTATCGACATCTTCTGGATAACACACAATTTCAAAAAAATAAAAATGATTAATTGTACATGTAGATTTTCACACATTATTAACAAAGTAAGTAAAAAATGAATTACAACTGTACAGAACAATCAGAATAGGCAGTAAACATAAAAGGCGAGTTTGAAAAAGGCAAGGATTGTTTAATTAAACCTAACACGAGCAGCTAGTAGGTCTTCAGTCATTTAATCCAATAATTTTTAATGGACAAAACTGGATTATTTAGATAATTAACTCTTGGTAGTAAAATCAACTCTGTTGAGTACATTATTGGAAGTAGAAGCTCACGATCTCAACCAGAAAGAAGACTGTAGAAAATCAACGAAAACCTTACAAAAATTGATTAAAGAAAGGCATAAGAAATATGTATCTTGCTCCTCCTTAAACACACATTTATTCCATTTATTTCGAATTTTAAATCTAAGAGTGATTTCACATAAATCAATACGGTTGCTACTACCAGGGCTATGGATTTTATGCATTTATACAATATCCAATCGTCTAAAATTCAGTATAGCAAAAAGTTTCAGTAAGTTTATCGATGTTTTTATTTTTAAATGAATATAAATCAATGTTTCTTTGCGTCCAATTTCGAGAAGTTAACCTGCACAATATTCTATATTTGCATAAATATTCACAATTTACTAATAACCCTCTTAGATAAAAGATACCTTAAAAAATATGGGAACAGTAACAATGAAAAGGTAATTATAATACATTTGTCAGGGCGTTCCTATGAAACAAAATTTGCGTCAGCAGAGAGAATGTGTATATTTGAGGCAACTGTTGAGTATGAATTACAACCGGAAATAATCCCTGATTCAGAGCGATCAACGTAAATGCTTTAACGTACAGTGTAAACGTTTTTTCTCGTTTTCAACCTTCCTGTGTGTGTGTGTGTGTGTGTGTTGTTTTTTCAGTGACCTACTTTGCCAGTATTTAATAGCAAAGCCAGAAAATATCCGTCGTACATTAATTCTGGATCGTTGAAGGGGATTAGCATTGCGTTTATTTAAACAGGAAACATCGCGCTCCTTTCTTTTTCTACTTTTTTTTTGCCTCTCTGTCAGTCAGAAACGGTTTACTGGTTCCGAAAAACTTTGTGAAGCTCGTAACTTTGTTTTCGTTTCGGAGTTTCAGTTGATTTTAATGAAACAGGATGAATTTCGATGCGCGGTAAAGGGGAAATCCATAAAAACTTCCGAAGCAATTACTGCACGTTTACATTCGATCAACTGAGTTGCGTAATAAGAACAATAATAACTTCACTTTATTCCTGGATGTGAAGTTATTACAACTGAGCAGAAGAGAAGAAGAAACAGGAAACGTATAAAGTGTGATACTACTACATTACTATTAAACCTAGTTTTCTTAGTAAACAGTGGATCTTATACGTTCATCCTAAATGTGAATGTACAAGAAAAAATACGGTAAACAATTTAATAATAACAATAATAATAATGTATTTATTTCGGCCACTTCAGCCTTGATTTTTAGTAAAGGTTAGTATGAATTGTACTTTTCTTTGGGGACTAATAAAACCTCTAACGAAGGGAAAAAATATCTTATTTAATTTCAGTTCAGTAAATTAGTGTGAAGGTTTTCTTAGTTCGTATAACGATCCTTAAACTGTTTACTATGAGTCGAAACGCACAAATTTTAATTTAAATCAAGTAAGTAAATTTTGTAAAAAATTTCATAAATGTGTATGATATACATTTATGGTCAGTATTTCGTTAAAAAGCGAAATGAAACAGGTAGAGTAGTACGAAAAATTGTATTCGCAGATGACGCATTTTTTTTTAAAATCGAGTGTTTGTGACGTAGAGACTGTATACCTAACAGTGTATGTATATCAGTGTTTTTAATGACGTTCCGGTCACACATTCGCGCCATCCGATAAAAGGATGTTTATTAAATCCAGTTTAATCTCTCGGGTCCCAATTAGTCTCTTTCTCGACTTTTCAATTTTTCGCTGACAATGTCACCAATCAGCATTAATTCACCACGTTAAAAAAGAAGTTAATTTCAATCGAGTGTTCGTATTTTCATTTTATTTCATAAAATTGGTAAATATTCAGTACTTTTACAATACACATCTGCGACTATTATTTATTATTTAACGTAGCAGGTTGAAAGAAGAATATATTTTATACAATGCGATTAAGCATCACAGTGTGACCAAATTACTGCTATTTCGGAGTCTGACAACTTTATCCTTTGTGTCCAGATTATTTTTCTCGATTCACAGGACACACGGGACCCTTTTTCTTCCGTTTCGAGGCAGACGTTTTTTTTTCAGTTTGCCTCTCACCGAGGCAAACCGCTCCTAATCGTGCAGATTAACTCGAACCGAGCGCTTGCGTCGAGGAACCGGGTGGTGTCCTCCTTCCGGCAACCGGTTCCGGTCCCTTGGTTCGTGTGGCCAGCCGGTGGCAATCGCATGGTAGCAGAAGAAGTTAATTGAAAATAAGATAACGTCGTAGTATCGAGGATCGCGCAGCCTGTCGGACAAGGGTGCCCCTCTCTGCCCGTACAAGGATCAGGATTGAAGAAGAGGGGAAAGATGGGTCGACTGAAACACAATCCCTTAATTAAGTCCTTCCCGGTGGCTGGTGCACCGTGGAAAACACAGATGGAATTACTGTTCCCCGTTGATGAAAATATCAGGAGACCGGTCTTGCGACGATAATTGCATTGCACAACAGACCTCGATGGTGTATGAATTTTACAGTACGGCGGGAATCTGTCTGTTGAATGGATACGAAACTTCGGGAGATGTTTACAAGTGTAAGGGTGGAGTAATTTTAGACGAATTGTGGAATTTGATAACGCTTGTTCGTTGGGGTGCAATTCAGTTCGTCGTGGGTGGAATGGGAATCTGTATGCAGCTTCATATTCTTTTGGAGTGGGTTGTGGAAACAGGAATAAAATATAAAGTTATTGTGGAAAGAAAAACCTGAACGAACGGTTTCACTAGGTTACGAATAATGAAATAGGTGTTAAGCTTTATTAAGGTTGCATTTTCTATGAATGCGTATAGAAAGATAAATTGATAGATTGTATTTTAATTAGCTTTTGTGTTTAGAGGCGTGAAAGCCTATTGGAAGGTTGAAAAGAGTTAAATACAATTACATTTCTTCTTTTCTGATACTGCTATAATCTTATACATTATACATTTAAAAGAGGAACTTATGTATAAAAGTACTATTGCTATAATTGTTATATTTTTTTCAGACATAAACTACTCATGATTTTTATTAAATCGCATTTTATATATTTGTACACGTAATAATTGTTGTAAAATACTTCTTTCAAATTTTCATTTTCTTACAAGCTGAAACAGAAAATAAGATTTTGTTTTATTCCTGTTTTTGTGACAAATTACATTTTTGTTAAACATCCGTAGTTTACGTACTAATTCTTTTATTTAAATTTTGGCGTTTTGACGATTATTATATGGATTTTTTATTTTTGAACATACAGGGTATTATGAGCAGACATATGTATATAGAATTAAGAATCATCATAAAGTAAATTTATAATGTACAATAATAGATTTTTTTACATTTTGAAACTTTCAATTATAAGTTTAACTATTTAATTTCATCCTTAATGAAATTTGCTTGTTCATTTTAAAGAAAGAACTATTCTATTCTAAGAAAATATGTATATCTTTTTAAATTGTTCTCAAATTAACAGAAATTAACACATTTTGATGAGTGTGAATCTGCAAATGTTGAAACAATTACAAAAATTCATTGAAAGCTAAAGATTTCTTAGAATTATGGAAACCTAGAGTTCTTTTAAATACTTTATCGATGTTTGGACTGGTATGAAACTTCGATCAATCTTTGGAACGGTATAAAAATTTGACCGATGAAACGGCTAGTATCTTATATTTTGAAGATGACATTGAATAACTAAATAACATCAAATACGTTGTTAGCAGCCAGTAAGAAAATGCATAAATTATCCTTGTTTGCTTAACAGACGTAAAGTCCATTTAAGCGGCAGTTACATGGCGCACAGTTCATGGGGACGCAACAAGATTTCTGGAGAATGGCAGCTATGGCTTTCCGTGAGGAAACGTAATCAGCACTAATTATCTTAAACTTCAAATCCGATAACCATCGCTTACAGAGTCGATAAACGGGATTACTGCAGCATCTGTTCGGTGGAAATGCATTTCCCCAGTAAAATTAATGTTTGTAGTTGTTATTGAATTATTCTATCCATCGAAATGTTACATATAAAGTAGCAGTAGGGCAACATAAGAAATTAACATTTTCTATTGCATAATATCATTCTGTTGTGTGTTTCACTTTTCAACGTAACATCGAATTTTCTCCATTCTTTTTATTTCATTTAGAGAATACTGAAATGAATAAGGATTTCAATATTTTATCCTTTTGAGTACGGATAACTCGAAAACTACATGCTTACTACAGATGACAATCGAATTGCGATGAGAAAATATGTAAAACAGAAATCAATAAAATTGCACATTAGGATCAAATTAAACTATGTAAATATGTTGCAGCTAACTCATAAAAATTTTGATCAACAGAGATATAAAATAAATGTTAATACATATAACTTTTGTAATGCGTACAACACTCTTCGATTAATTATTATCACGTGTCATATAATGTGAAACAGATTGTGATTGATTGTGATAAATGATGATCGCGTCATCCATTACCAATCTTTCAATCATAATTCAACAACAAATTACCTCAATCACCTAGGGGATAACCAATCATCACTCGAAAACAATATCTTGTCAAATCATTATCCCATCTACCCTTATCCAAAAGATTCAAAATGTATAGGGTGTCCTCGAATTTTTCGTCTAAATATTGGCAATATTGTCTGTGAATGGAAATATGTAAGGAAAAGGTCCTATTAAACACAAGTGGTGTGAAGTTTTATAATAAAAGTTGTAACATAAATTACGAAAGTTCACGGAACTAAAATTTTAGGGCACGGTGAACTGACGCAAAGAATTAATGCTATAGGTTTAATAATATATCTAGAATAATATCTGTTATGTGAGACTACATAAATATGTTCGATGATCAGTCGAACAGGAGTGCTCTCAAATGCAATTAATATTACGTCTGGCCATTCCTCATTGTATCTACTGACAGTAAATGTGGTATCGTTTGTTTCGTCGATATTACTATCTTCAAACTACTTCTTCACGTCCAATTATTGCAGCAACAGTTGAGTGGCAATATTTACAAATATTATTGTAACAATTATATGTGTACACAATATATTTCACCGTCGATTCGAACAAAAACGAAGCCTGGTATGAAAATATTTGGAAAATACTGTTCCATTTGGAATCACCTCCTTTAAGTTATACCACCAGTTTGGTAACACTCTGTATAATTCAAAGTGGAAATCGATGTACAAATTTCTCAATCTATCAAGATGTAGCTTCAAATACAACTGTTAATTTAATCATTCTACTTCCCATCCCTCAAATTTAAATACTATTTTGAACTGGTATTGAAATTAGGTGAATCTGAAGTGCATGAAGAAACAGAAAATGCTGAAGAAAATGTTTAGTATATACATTCCTTTCTGAGAAAATCACACTTGAAGCTTCGTCGATTTGCTACATATGTCCATCTACTACGCACTATAATCTATTTGTATCGATGAATAATCTCCTTCCCTTTCATTACCTCCTAATCAACAATTTATAAGAAATTATTATGAAAAAGGGTCATACCATATTGGTCTGAATGATTATAACTAAACTGCGGACATGGATTATGGGCTAATACATAAAGATTGGAGTCAAAAAAAAATTTATTTGCTTTATTAAGGTTCGTATAATGTTGAACGGAAAATAAAATCTTCGGTAAACTTAATTAACTCTTTGAAACACAGGGTTTTACAACAAAAAACGCCTTATTGCATGGAAATTTTATTTTTGTAAAATGTGATAAAACAGTTTTATGTTAATTATTTTTTATTTTTAGTAGATTCATGATTTAAAGGGTGTATGAATACCGTTTCACCATGCACGTTCAAGCATTAAAAAAGTAGGACATTTTGCATAACACTATGCTTTAAAGAGTTCAAAATTAAACTCTACCGAGTTTTAAACACTCATGTATGCGATAAACGCATAAAATCCGCAGTCTATTTAAAACGATTAACTTAACACTAGAACTACCAACGGTAAACGCGTATTTATTTCCATCAAAAAAATTCTAAAAATTTTCAAATTTATAAATTAACTATTTTCTTCACTTGCGTATCCTAATAAAAGTTTCAAAATATATGAAAAAATGTACTGTTCTAACATGTTAAATAAACTAACATGACAAATAATTTTCACTTGCTTGACAATTCTATTGTCAAATAGATATTTTAATTAACAAAATGACACATTAACCAAAGTGAATATTCAATCTTATGCGTATTCAACGGAATAACAAAATTTGATTATCCCAAAAACGCAATATCGCATGAAAATACTTTATTTTGCATTTCGTTCACCATGTAAGGTTCCCTTCTCCTCGATTGTACCGCGAATAATATAGTATTCCTCGTCGTTTTTCATTCGGAGGTTACTTTGGCGGTTTCAATAACATGGAAATGCAAAAGTCTCCCTTTATCTGCGATGACACGGAAACCACAGTATTTGAAACACGGAAGGATACAAACCGCACGTCGGCGCAAGGATAGATGGAGCCAGCGAGCAATTGATTCGAAGAAGACAAATGTATGTACGTACATCGTCCGCCTAATATTTTATTGACAATGGTATCCCACGTATATTCGAATCGTTCGACGATATACGCGGCCAAGTGGATCGATACCATATGGGCCTCGTAAATATTTCAATCGACCCATGTTATATCGAGTTCGGTCTCAGCGCCATGTTACTTTGTTCGCTTGATGCTGAACGGAAGCGCTGGTCTGATCTTTACGATACGACGCGCATAATGACACGTGTTGGGGATCCGCGTGCATCTAGATCTTGAATATTTAATCCGACACAACACGTCTAACCTTTGTTTGTCGGTACGAGGATCGGAGGAATCTATCTGGCCATGAATGTCAATGGCAGGAAATACATACAGTTGGACGCAAAAGTATTTGAACACCCTTCAATACAAAACAACTTTTTTAAAATTGTTACAGGGGACTTGAGTTCTTTCGTGAAGGTACGAACATTAGTTTCCTAAATGATGTGTAAACAACAAAATTTTGAAAAGTTGCAATTGGTCGGAATCGCGAAGAAAATAGTAAAGGTTGCTTTTTACAACTTCTTTATTTAACACTAATGAAAATTTATTAAAAACATTTCGATAATTTCTGTTAGTTATATACATGGTGAACATTTCAGCAAAATCGATTAACGTTGTTATGAGATACACACGACTACAAATGTTCAAAATCACTGTTTTTCGGGACTTTCAACCTACAACTGTAGTCAATCTAACAATTCTTACATCTTTTGATGCCTGACATACAATCTTTGATATGTATTTATTAAATTTTCATTATAGCCTCAAATTAAAAAGTTGCAAAAAGAATTTCTTCGCGATTCCGACCAATTGCAACTTTTTCCATTTTTTTTGCACATCATTTAGTAAACTAATGTCCCTAACTTCACAAAAAAACTCAAGTCATTTGAACCAATTTAAAAAAAATTGTTCTGTGTTAAAGGGTGTTCGAATACTTGTGTGACCAACTGTACATGTTACGTGAGAAACCGAAGTTTGGAAAGTTTATTTTAGAATTTTCTGCGATGGTAATTGCGAGAAATGTTAAGCCTCTGCAACCGAAATCAATTTTTATTATTCGACGCGCTAAAGTTCACCCTCCCGATATTAATCTGGAATTCTTGGAAATCAGCTGCAGGAAAAACAATAAAATGACTGAAGCCTTTAATTATCCTGCGCGTATTTTTTAGCTGTCCAAGAATCCCAAGTTCTGTTGTTAGTGAACGTCTACTGCTAATGGGAAATTCGAGGATAAAGAGTCATAAGTTTTCCAGTTTATATAAATCGCGTTGACCTTTGCTATAAGAAGTTTCGACGGAGTCATTTTTTTATGAGATACGAACAATATTGGGTTGTACCATATGAAACCGACGGTTTTTAAACAATTGACAATTAAAAGTGTTTAGTAAACAATACATTATTTACATGGACTGTAGTTATAATATAGTTTATAATTTATAATATATAGTATTCCGTTGATTATTGTATTGTTTTCAAGATTGTTTAAATATTATCAAAGGAATAGTTTCGAATACATGTCCAATGCGAGTATAAATTGAGCCATAGCAAAATTAGCTGAATTAAATAATTTAATTTTAGGTCAAACACAACACTGACCAGACGTGTGCCCAACACAACATCACGTTTTGTGGCACCTAGAGCTCTTTCTAGGAAACAAGCGATTCCTTAACCGAAAATCTGTAGTTGCAGTATTTGAATTTTTACCAAAATGGAATATATCGTTATTATATCGTTCGCAGAAAGTTACTGTTTCAGAAGTACTAGCGTTTCCCCTGGCATCTACAGAAACGGTAATTTCATATGATATAAAACCTAATATTATTTACAATCTTGAATTTTATGCATTTATAGCACTCAGGAATATACAGAAATATCTTTAATTTCATCCAGAATTACTAATTCTACCTATAAATTTTAAATTCAACTAAATGGTAGGCATTACAGAATGAAGAAAATAAGCTACAAGGTTGGCAAACTCGTGAAATCCACCTGGAAGCAAATTCTCTACTTATGAAAATCCAAATTCAAACTTCCAGTTGTTTAACATTATACTACGTACTCGAAAAAAAAATTAATGAACGTTCTAGCTATCGTTTAACTTTAATAACAAGAACGTCACACTATCATTCTCTTATTTTCTTCTAATTTTAAAGGAACCATTGGGCAGCGGCTCTAACATCGCCATTTTGTTGAAGAAAATATAAACTATAATTTTTGTATAATCTTCAATAGATGTATAATAAATGTCATTAATAAGATTTTCTGCTGGCTTCGTTATTTGAAAGAAAAAAATTCTGAAATGAATCTATCATTTTCATATGGCACTACCTCTTAAAAATCAAGTAAAAGAACGTGAACGCCAAACATCTCCCTAAAAGTATTTCCGATCGCTATCCAAGACCACGGTCCGCCATCACCTGACAACAAAACCTTGCAGTGGTGCAATTCGTTTCTCCGTTTCAGCCCCTGTATGCAGCACCGCCGTCTCGATCTGCACCATACCTCCCGTGAGTTCCCGGCGAAAAGAATCGGGCAAAACAAAAAAAACGACAATAACGACGAAGATTAAGGCGAGAGAAAGGGAGAAAGCAGAAAGAAGGAGAGACACCTTGATGGATGATCTCGGGAATTATTTGCGGGTATTCCCTGCGTCCACGTTTTTTATCCACCGGTTCGTTCGCCCTATTGCCTGAAACCAGCCATCGTCTTTCTTCCAGCACCTCTTCGAGCACTCGGTTCCTCTGTTCCGCTTTCACTCAGCTTCGTTCACCTTTCTTTTACGCGATTCGCCTGTTCTACGAGCTCCTACGCGCACGAGGCACACTTTTTCCCGCCATTTTCTTTTATCGACGCCCTTATCCTCTTGTCACTTCTGCTGACGGAATTTTCTCCCCTCGCCACAGTTAGGATAGACGAACAACCCTTGTAACCATCGGCCCGTGTTATCTGATAAAGAACAATAGACGAATGGCGCTTCTTCATCGTCACTGATGAGGTCCGATCCGCGGAATCGACTGCGTCATTTTTGTCGTTGTTAGCTAAACGGTGCTGGTCCATTGGTTGGGAAGTTAATGGTTGAGGAATGAACAGCACTGGAAATATTTATTGCATCACTGACGTCTTAAACACGTTATCATTTATACCACTCTGCAGGGTGGTACTCACCTAGTGCTTCCACCTAAATCAGTGAGGTGCCTTCTTTTTAGCCTTCTTTCCATATAAGTTACATATGCTTCTGCAGCTAACTGGTTAGAATGTACCAGGAATCTTACTCTGTGCGTAATTGTATATGGTTTCATTTATTCTCGGATGGTTGAAAATTTTAAATCCTTGCGGCGGACTTCATTTCTAATATACATTAGGATATGCAATTGAACACAGAGAAAAACTCGTAACAGATCCTGACCAGCTAGCTGCAAAAAAAAGCACACCAATCATCTAATAACATTGGAAAAAACAAGTAGATACAGATATATTTTTTATTTCAGCCTCACAGCCAAGAAAGGACTTGGTTTACACTATCCTACCCTTACATTACTAACTTAACCCACGCATTCTTCTTATTCCCTCTTCTTTTATTCCCCTTATAGTTCTATACATATATACTTCTATATAAAGGAATTTCCCAAATGTCCGTCAGGACAAATTGTAGACCTCATATTAAAAATTAATAGAAAAAAACTTATATCACTCTTATTATAAGTACTAGGAAAATTAATGAAAACTGACACGCTGATGATCCAACGTATTACATGCACGCTGAGAGTATCGGAATGTGCAGAATTCACAGGCTTAGAATGATGTATCTGTAACCTGGGAGGAGGATAAGTTACTAATGACAAGTGGTGATAAATACAGGAAAAAAGTGAGAGCTGTCAAGTTGGGGTTAATGAAATTTAATACATTTGCTATGCATTTTGTAGCAGAGGTGCAGTACTTTGGAACTCCAGTGTATTTACTGCAAAAATGTGTAACTCACTATCTTAAACAAAATCAGTTGGATACGAATCATTTTATCAATGGTACTGCTAAGATCAGTGTCCCTATTCCACATCATGTAAGAGTTCTGCTATCGTAGAAATTGATTTTTATTATATGTTTATGCAACGATCGACAAGAAGACTTATTAGATATAAAATTTAAACCTCCCTTTATAATTAAGTTTAAATAAAAGTATTTCTAAAAACATTTTAACTCAATAATAGATAATTTAATATAAAGTATAAAATGTCTGCTCGTGAGCGTGCTCTATTTCTGCTTAGCGAAAATGGAAGTGCCAAAACCAAACAATATTAAAACTTCCGTAACTTTTTTTTCGTAAAGACGCGTCCACGCGTAACTCACGATCGCAACGGAACGTGACAGGTTGACGGACGAACGGACACATTTATTAAATTTATTTCTATTAAAATGCTGCCATCTATTTAACGGGTGTAGCGGGGCTGTGTGAAGCGGGCTGTAGCAGTTTGTACGGAAATATTGAACTAATTTAAATAATTTTTTGTTTAACGAATTTATTATTTAACTTTTTACATTAAATAAAGAATATACATACTAAGTAGAAATCGGGACGTGATTAGAAATAGGGACATTGACCTTATTAGAATTGTAGGTACTACGTACAATTTGAGAGTGTTGTAACAAATATATCTAGTACTGTATCTCACCAATAACGTTTTTGAATTTTACTGTTTAGCTGTTTGACACAGTTTTTACTTTTACAGAACAAGAAACTAAACGTGATGATGAAATACCGAATAGGTATTCACCAATGTGACATTTGTGAATTCAACAGTCTGACTACACGACTGAGTTTCTATTTTTAAAGGAATATAATGTCAACGTTACTTTAAAATATCCGATGGAACTAAATTTAATTAGGACCTACGTAATGCAAGGAACTTAAAAGAATAACTATTAAGATAAATCTCGATTTATAAGTTCCCGTTTTGCTAAAGAAATTGCTTTTACAATGTTTGAAAATTTGTAGATGTTTGTCTGAGAGTCAACGTGTCAAGGGATGGCAGAACCAGTGTGAAAATTAATTACTAGTTACTTTTCATATCGAATTCTATGAATACTTATGCAATACTTGAGATCGACTGTACAGGCAAAACTCAGCAGCAACTCAAGTTAAAATGTTTAGTAACCAAAATATAAAATGAGTGATAAAAATCTGAGAAGACGTATCTCGCGTACTAACTGCTCGATGACTGAGTCTATAATCGATATTAAAAGTTCGTAAGCATATTGGAACGCTTCTACGTAATCCTTTACAAATATTTTATGTAATTTCATGTCAATTCACGTAACTTCATGTGATTGTTGATGCTGAATTAAATTCTGTTAGAACTCATTCTGCAACGAAATATTTTCTACGATGAAAAAAAAAAAGTGTAGAGAAAAAGTTATCACGAGGAATGCAAATGAAGAATTTTATGTAGACGTTTTGCAACGAAATTCTGAAAAGCACACCGTCAGATGAGTAATTTGAGATATTAAAATGAACGTGTTCCCGTAGCAAACTGTTGGGGCGAGGACTCTCAGAATATTCATTCGTTCTTCTTCCAGATGAATATCGAAATGATAGTCCGGTACAGAATGAACGGGGAGACGCGAGACAAGGGGAGAGTTTTCCTTTTCCGTGACCGGTGCTGTTTCAATGGTCCACTGGGGAAATCTGCGAAGTGGTTATTAAAATTCCATCCGGATCGTGATCACGCAACAAGGAAAATAATCTCGGGGAGACAGATTTCCCACATTTTTCTCGCCTGCACCCGTCTTTTTGAACTGGAATGTTGTCTCGGAAAGAACTCGGACCACGACAACCTGTTTGACAATTTTCTTTCTCAAAAAATAGATTCTCGCAAAACAGTATAAGGTAAAAAATTCCAAAATGAAAATACTATAAATTCATACTTAAACATAACATTGTATGTTGTATGTTGAAATATATCATGAACAGACTGCATATCTAAATAAAATATAGACGAAGAAAAGGTAACATACACAAAATATTTATAATCAATTTTTTGCAATAAATACTACTGATTTCAAATATAAAGAAGTATTCGTATAATTCACTGATTATCGTTTATTGTTATGGGTTTTTGAAAGGCTCACCTATTATCGCCTAATGCCGCTAAATAAAGGGGCTTTAGGATTTCGTTTGTAGGATCGATGAACAAATTATATTATTTCAATAAACAATAACGAATTATACATACATAATACACATTTATTATTCAATTTAATAATATTATAGTGTATTAATTAAGTTGCGGATGATTGGGCAGGTTGAAATTTTCCTGCGCTATTTTACAATATGAAAATTAAACGAATATTCATTTCGCTTAAGCGCTTTGAGAGATTGGAGATAAATGTACAAAATTTCGTTGAACGTTCATAAAAATTCTACTTTATGTTCTTAACATTCAGAAGCGTTACAAAATGCATGAAATTCACATTCTCCTTATAATTATTAGGTTACGAAATGAAAATTCATACAAACTATTGATATCTAAAAATGTGCTACAAATATTCAGATTCCGAATATTATATGCAAACGCTGTCTTTTGAATTGGTTATTTGTTGAAGATACATTAATTCTCCATTTCGCAGAATAGTAGGTACATATTAACCCCCCTGGACACGAACAGCGTTTTTTGTACGCCACCGGTACGGAAAATTTCCTCTATTTCTCTGTATCTTTGTTACTCGAAAAATGTTTTTATTTCGTCCTAATTATCTATTATTAAAAATAGAGCATTATTAAACTGAAAGGTAAAGAACCTACTGCTGCCTTTTAAAATTACGGATAAAAATATTCACGGTCTGTGTCCTCCAACATTAACAAACCAAAGATGTACGCAAACCGATAAAACCTCGCGACCTATTTCAGTGGTAATACAATATAATACGAATAAATAGTTTATAAATTTGCCCATACGCGGGTTGTTCTGTTTAAAGCAGTTCGAAAAGATATACTTTTATAATACACGTAGGGATGGGATCAAGTTCAATATGTATTTACAAATCCGAGTCGATTTCGATAATCAAGTTTCATTTCATGGGTTTCGATTACTTCTGAAAAGCAATAAAGTTTCAGTGAGTACACTTGAAATGTAATCATTTTATACAAGTTGATTTCGAACTGTAGAATGAGTACCTGTAGAATCGAAAACGTACTTGTAAGTAGTTTGATGTTAGAAGGATTCGAACTCATCACAAGTAGTACTCGAATTCTAAGTGTTCGTGAGATGCGGATAACTGATGAAATCATTGTCATTCATTGTATCGGGCATTTAACATTTAACAAACTGATTTTGTTCAAACAAATATGGGTAAAGAAATAAAATTTGGACTATTTATATATAAATTTCCCTAAACTACATATAATTGCAAAGAATAAAGGACATCTGATCGAAGTACTCATGAAAGGTTCGAATCTACTCGGCCAGGGATCGAATATACTTGGTTCGAATTTCTTTTATCTGGGTTTGAGTTTACTTGAAAGTATTGCTTCCCTTTTTCGAAGTATTTACTTGTAATATACTTTATCCCATCTCTAAATACATACAGCCGCTTCGTAATAAAAAAGTAAACTCCGTAAGTTTAGCCGTTTACTTTTGGGCGAGAGTCGCTATCTTCGTATCGACCAAAAAAAAAAAAAGAACGCCGAAAAATTACTGCACCCAGAGTACACCTAGTGAACTCATTAGCCAAATGAAGTACTGACGACGCGGCTGCAGCAGCGTCGCGATACGACGACGCACTCGGAGCCAGCCATGTAATAATTCCCGTGTAGCGGATTCGGTAATGCCGAAAGCAACGAAAGACCGTGCGAATTGCCGCGGTGGGGGATACGCCGCGCGCTTGTAAACGTGACCCACTTTCTCGCCCGATTTCTCCCTTCGTGTGCCCACACTTTTCCTTCCTGTCCCGATATACAGTCAACAGTGAGTATACACTTTGAAAGTATGGGATTCATTCGTATTTATTTTTCACATTGTAGAATCTAACATTTGGAATAGGTGGTCCATTACATTGAGATCTGGTGACTGTGAAGGTAGGATCTAACTAATTGAAAGTGTTCTGCAGCAAACATATTTTCACCACCTTTGCGATACGTGTATACATATTTTGGGTCATGAACTCTCATTAAAAGACCTATGCTTGCAGCTGAGTTTTATTTTGAAATATTTAAATATTCAAATCTGTTTATGGTACTATGAATAAAAACCAACCGTCCTACATCAGAGGTTGCCATGCTACCCGTAAACCATAATAGTACATTCACCATGTTTAACGATATTTACCAAATTTTGTGGTTATAGCTCCGAACTTCTTTTTCTCAGACATGTTGGCTGCCTGTTTATCCCGAAAACGTTAAGAAAATCATGTGCAATTATATTACTACCATGATCAATAGCAGGATGCTACAGAAGTATTACCACGAATCTCACCTCCTGTATGGTGTACACTTAGTTTTTACTCTCATTGTAGGTACGCCAAACAGTAATGAGTCCAGAACTTGCGGTCTTGGCTGGATATCGCATATTAGAGAGCTCCTGGGGCGAACAGCAAATGCATTAATTATCGTGATACGTTGATCATCCGGCAAAGAATCGAACAGCGTTCTACGGCCAAAATCTTCAGTTAGGAGGTATTCTCCAGGGGTGTCCAGGTACCCGAAATCACGGGATTCCCGAGGCTCGGGTCGGGTCGGGAGAAGTGGGGCGAAATCGGCCAGGATCCCGACAGTATAAATCGTATCGGGATCCCGACAGATGTCGGGTCTCGTAACATCTTCGGGTCCCGAATGATATTTTTGAGAACTTATGAATCTAACGGAAAAAAATTAAACTATACTTAACTATACTATACTTTATTTATTTTACTTAATAAAAACATAACGTACGAAGAAATGTGTACTAAAGATTGTATTATTAACCCTGTTCAACCGCAGGACTCCATTTGTAAGCGTTAGCTTATTTAGCCTGCCAGATAGCACCGTACATCCTAAGGACATCCATTTCATGTCCAGTTTATATCATCGTTATGTCCAGTTTATTTCATGAGACAGTATTTCGCCTTGCTTTATCCAAAAATTGAGTATGTCCCTACGACGATTACAGGTGATTGAAGCCAAAGGCTACCCTACAAAATATTAATATTTATTTCTTTATGTATCATGATTCTTAAATATCAAGCGTGTGCTCAATTTTATGTCACTAATATAAGTGCACCTTCACATTTTTTATCAAATACAAACAAATGTTTCATTTTAATTACATTTTGTTCATGAACTATGCGTCAAAATATACGAATAAAATATATATTATAACTTTACTCTTAAGTATGTATATTTTTATTTACTCTCCTGCCAATTTTATGTCATTCTACGTCAACTATTTGTAAACTGAAATGTGCTAGCCTTCGTAAGACATTTGCAACATGCTACTCTTTGCCACAGTTTTCGAAATACGCTATTGTTCATGGCGAACTGTGAAACGTGCTTGTTATCGTAGTGAATGTCAAACATGCTGGTTGTCGTGGGAAACGATGAAACGTGCTTCTTTTCGGGATAGATTGAAAAATATGCTGGTCTTCGCAAGACAAATGAAACGTGCTACTTTTCGTAACGCACGTCGTAATGTTCTCATGACACTTATGTTTCAGGTTGCAGTTTATGCTTGCACATGGAATGTCCAAATACTTTTGTCCAGTCAAATATAGATAAGATTTATTTGATATTTTGCAATATGTTGACACAGTGAGTGTCAAAAGTATTCGTGCACCCTTTAAAACGGAACAACTCTTTTAAAATTGGTCCAAATGACTTAAGCTTTTTTGTGAAGTTAGAGACGTTAATTTACTAAATGATGTGAAGAAACAATTTAAAAAAGTTGCAATTGGTCCGAATCGCGAAGAAAATATTAAAGGTCGTGTTTTACAACTTTTTAATCTGAGGCTATATTGAAAATTTAATAAATACGTATCGAAAATTTATGTTAGTTATGTACATACTGAAACTTTCATTGAAATCGGTTAATAGAGAAACGAGCGACAAGCATCAAAAGATGTGAGAATTGTTAGATTTACTACAGTTGTAGATCGAAAATCGAGAAAAACTGCGATTTTCAACATTTTTAATCGTTTGTATCTCGTAGCAACGTTAACCGATTTTGATGAAATTTTCAACATGTATATAACTAACATAAATCTTCGATATGTATTTATTAAATTTTTATTATAGCCTCAGATTAAAAAGTTGTAAAACACGACCTTTAATATTTTCTTCCCGATTCGGAACCAATTGCAACTTTTTCAAATAGTTTCTTCACATCATTTAGTAAATTAATGTCTCTAACTTCAAAAGGTTCCGTTTAAAAAGGTGTACGAATACTTTTAACACCCACTGTATATCCGTGTAATTTTTATGAAAGTTAGCGACGTCTGATTAATAGTAAATAATCCGCAGGGTAGAATTTTTGTGACGTTACCATAACAACAAACAAAGAACAAAATATCTGTGTCCGGATTCATTTTTTCGGACATGTACGTCAAAGAGTCTACTGCATATTTTTGATTGGTTTCTATGTGTAGAATTACCTACCTTCCTCCGAGTAAATTGTATTACTCTCTGTGTTACAACCAATGGATGATTCTTTTGGTTATTCCAGTTTTATTGAAGTGCGTACGCGATACTCCAATAGTAAAACTCAAATAGAAACTATCCTGCGATTTTTAATGAAAAACGAAAACTTCAAGTGTATTTCAGCTACTTTTATGAAATGTGACACTTGGAGTGGTTTACAAAGATTGTGATAGACGGAACTGGCAACGAGAATTAAAACAGGTGATTATCTCTATCGGGAAGTCTCATTTATCATATCTATCTACAAAGTGCTTCAAAGAGAACGTTGAGTTTGATTTCTCTTTACCATTAAGAAATATGAATAAGGGAAAGAAGTTGTGAATGATAATGTAAAGCTGTTAAATTATTTTACCCATTTATAAACTATTTCAAGAAGAAATAAGAGATATGAATATATTTGTACTAATACTAATGTTCATTTTATGTAATTTGAACCAGTCTGACACTTTTCATAATGGAAGTGTCCAAATCAACGAATAGAAATAATACAAACTATATCAGATATTAGAAATTATACAAATATTGTTCACGTAAAACTGTGGAAACTTGTACCTATATGAACATGTACATGTATAGTAGGAGGTAATTGCTCAGAAACAAATAAGTTACGATAAAATTTTTTCATTTCAAACTGCGTTCACAAGAGAATATACGTCATAGTTGCACAGTTTTCATACAAAGTAGGTCGCATGTCGTATTGCACCGTATACTTTCATTAAAAAAAATTCTTTACAGAAATTATAACTACAAACACACTATAAACAAGTAAAATAGAAGTTCCAACAACGTTCTCCAAATTTAGTACTACTCTCCTCTGTCACGTTATTTGGTCCCATTTTTTGTTGTTCACTTATCTTTTGTTTCTTTTTGTAAATCAAAGTGTAATGAAATAAAATTGCAACACCTTTATGAAAACGCAACGTGACTTTAAACTTATACCCATATCGTATATACAGTGAACCTTTGAGTATTCTATAATTCAAATACTTTCATTGCTCACTGTATGTGAGTTATACAAAATTTGGCATCTTTATTGTAACTCTTTTTAGAACACCTTTCTTGGGATGTCATTCTTGGAATATATTTCTTCGGGTGTTTTTCTTGCAGTGCCTTTCTAGAGGTATCTTTCTAGGCGTACCTTCATTATGGTATCACTCTTCCAGTCTTTTCTTCGAAATATCTTCCTTGAATTATCTTTCTTGGAGTATCTTTCTTGGAGTACCTTTCTTGGAGTATCTTTCCTAGAGAATATTCCTTGGCATATCTTTTTTGGAGTATCTTTTTAAGCGTATCTTTCTTGAGGTATCAGTTTTGGAATACCTTTCTTGGGCCATCTTTTTTGGGCTATCTTTTTTAGGGTTTCTGTCTTTTCGTATCCGTTTTAGGGTATTCTCCTTAAAGTTAATATTAAAGCATCCATTTCACAGTACATATCTCGCTACATGCACCCAAGTTCTCGTACTGTACAATCGCAACGTCTGTACAAATCACTTAAACACGTTTGATCGTACACCGTTTGCCAGGAATAACATTCAACGCCCTACGGTGTACGCGCACAGAACGAAACTACTACTCTATTCTTAATAGAGCGATTAGGGAGTCGGGGTACCACTGAAATTCGCCAATACTGGGTGGAATTCGACGCGGCTGTGGGGAGGTTTGCGCAATTTGTCGCGACTAGCTACTGCATGCGGCAACCGGCTACAAAATTGCACCTCCGGCACACATTATTATGAACTTTCGCGTGCCTCGAACAGTTGCTCGAAACAAATGCCGGCGGGTAAGGAGAAATTCGGTACGTACACATCCACACACGCACGGGTATGGTGGATTGTCATACATAACACACGGCCCGGCTGCGAAACGTGATCGTTCGACCGCACCGCGGAATTCGCCGTGCATTTATAATAGGGCAACCGTGGTATCTCCGACTACGATACTGGGATCCAAAGGGATACGTCATCCAGCTCATCTAGGCGACTTTCTTCATAACTGACGAAACGACTCCCCCGAGAAGCCATCCGTTTTCCTGTCCTCGCGTGAGCGTTCATCCCTTTCTTCTTCTTGATTTCTCGCGAGGGTGTTGTCACGTGAGAGAATCGCGCAAACGAAGTCACGCAAACTTCATTGTCACGAGCATTAATTTATTACAGGAGAATGCGGTAAATGTAGTGTATAAGCATAAATTTGACTCCAGAATGAAACTTGCACTCTTCGAGCGTATTCTGAGACTGTGGAGTCACAGCCGACCTAAAGTAGAATCTTAATGTTTTAAATATTGTTAATACTAGAATCACCGTCGATAAACGCATATCTATTTCGTTCGGTCGATTAACATGACGAACTATTAAAAATTTACAAATGAATGTAGTGGTAGAAATCATCGGGCAAGCGCGATGGTCGTGTGTGTGTGTGTGAGCTTGGATGCGTACGATAAAGCAAACAAACGACGGTGCGAGAGCCGCCGAAATGCGGCGCGTCGTCGACGAAATGCAGAGTGACGACGACAGTCTCATATAAGACACACGACGACGACGATCCGTTCTGTAAAACGCACGACGTACGTTTATATTTTCCAGTGTTACATTTTACATCTTTTTAATGAACAAATCGTTATATTAGTTCAACCTTACATGAATAAATTAACTAATTTCTTCACTTTGATGTCGTAATAAAACTTGCAATACATCTGAGAAAATGTATTGTTATAACAGTTTAATCATTGTTATGACAATTTAGGATGTTATTTTGACTTACTTGGTAGTCCAAGTGCAAGAAATTTCTGAAAACTTATTTTTCTATTCCTCTGTAGGTATTTAAAAAAAAAATGATTGCAGCATGTTGTTTTTGTCATTTGAAGAATGGAAAAATGATTTTAAACTGTATGTTAGAAGGGTCTTCGTTTGATACACTTACTTTATTTGGTACTGTCTCCGACCAACCACCTAAAGTGCGTTTCTAGGGTTAACGGCTCTTTCTGAGCTTTATATTGCCACGTAATTTTAACACGATTCGCGGAACTTCTAGTAAGATTTTGAAATTACACACCGAGGTCTTTCGATACTTTATTGGATTTTCTGGAAAATATTCCTATTAAAGTACAAATTTTGAAGGATGTGACAGCTTGCCGTTTCAAAGCTTTTTTAACCCTTATCTGGATTGGTAGTGTTGTTACAGCGCCTCGGAATTTTAAATTTAAATTCATAGTGATTTGTGGTATCTACGTGCAGTTATGTAATATGCATGTAAACCCACATTGTAGCAGCGAACTGATATTACCACAAGATAAAAGTCAATATTAAAATTATAGCGAGGAATAACTGACACAGCACGCGATCTGTTTTCTGCTGATATTAACACTAGAACTACCAAGCAAGTCAAAATGACTTGCCAATACACTCTTACAACGTTGATGAAAACTTTATAATAATACATTTTATCAGATGTTCTGTAACTTTTCTTACGATACGAGATTAAAGAAATTAGTTAATTTATAAATATGTAAATTTTCAAAAGTTTGTCATACTTATCGATAGATCAAAAAAGATATGCGGTTATCGTTGGTAGTTATAGTGTTAAGAGTGAAGGTATAATGCTATCCATAGTTATTAGGGTACGTACTTATTGAATGTGAAGTAAAGTTCAAAACTACAAAGTATAATCTTTATCATGCTATGTAGAAAGTTGAACCGTAATTGTACCAACTGTAATGTTTAAATTGTAGTTTATTTCGAAACAACATAATACGTCTAATGCTTGCAATTTATATCCTATTTCATGAAGTATGTCATTTGACTTCAGTACACTAGTCTTCAATATTAGATGGAGACAAAAATGGGCCATTCAAGGGCCAAAATGACTAACTCCAGTTTTTGAATTTTCTCGAATTTTAATGCTGAAGCACTTGACATGTGCTTAATGTTTTGATTCACCTATGCCTTTGTGGTGTTAATCACTTTGGCAAACGAACTACTCAAATAACCTTTCCTCTTCTTTTTCAATCTTATTATTTTCTAAGAAAACTTGCAGTAGACGTTAGTCTATAGCATATGCCTTCTATTATTACTAATAAACTGCTCTCATATGGAAACCGATAAGTTAACAAATATACCGTCATGACATTTTAATAATTCATAAAGAGTTTACGAACCAGTCATTTTGACTGCTGCAATAACTTTAGTGTTAATTATATTAACATTATTTATTAATTGAACGCACGTAGGAGTACGTGTTCTCGGCTCAGGTGTAAATTATTTATAACGAAATTTAACCCATTATGAACCAAGCAGTGAAATAATACGATTTTTAAATATAATCAGTCTTCTTATTTCTTGCTAAATTATATACCTAAGGGGACGAAGAAATGGCGACAAAAAAATTACTAAGCAAATCCTGGAATTCCCTTCCATAACTACAATGTTAGAAAGTACTATTCAATAAAGTGAATTAACTGACAAAAAATCGCGAATGAAATGGTGCATTGACGCAACATTGATTTTTAATGGGTTAATACAGAAAATCGCATGTCCAGTAATCATACGCTAATTTCTTCCTTTGCTACTAAATTCTTCCTTCCAGAATTCTAGTTATGACAATGTTATAACTAGACTGCGGATTTTATGCATTTATAGCCAATAGGGCTTTGCATAATACAATAGAGAAAAAACTTTCGCCAGGTTAAGTGCGTTTTCTACTTTACTCTGAACACAATAAGATATTTAAGAGAAGAAAGAAATTCCTATCTTTGCTGTTGTCTTGAAAAATTACTTTAAAAATTGTCATTTTGCATAAAAATCCGCAGGTTAGTTATAACGTTTGGTAAAATATTATGGTAGAAAAATCATGTGACTGCCTTAATTCTTAACTTCCGCGGGCGAACGCGTATCCCCAGGTCACAATTGTCAAATCAGTCGAAAACCGCAAGCCGCAGCACGTAATGCGGCGTTACGGGCACGCCGAAATATCAAACTGAAATATTCAAGCGTTCACCGATACTTCATCAAATATCGTGTGCGCGCCGTGTTCACCCCCCTCGAAAATTTCAGTTATTGCATTCATCGATACCGGGAATTCATGACAGTGCCACGGCTCCTCCCGGAAATCACTATGACAGACATTTTAATTTAGGACGAAACCACCTGACCGCCATTCCCCATGTGTCGCAGCTTATTATTATAGACAGCACCGTACATGGAATTTTCACGGAAAATTCCACGATGACCTCCGGAACATTTTCGAAATTATTACCATGACGATATTAATGGCTTCACAGCGAATTTCTAAAGAGAATCTGAAGTCGATTTGAACTGTGACAATGTAACGTTCTCAACACGAACAGTGAATTACTGATAATTAGAGTGAAGGGTGAGTGGAACATGTGAACATATTACCCAGATCAATTGTCTTTTTTTTATGTTTGACTTAACATTGCGCCATTGGAAAAAGTCGAAATTTTGATCGAATTTGTCTCATTCTCCATTTGGAAATTGAATGTAGTAGAATAGTTTTGAAATAATTGGATATTGGAATAAATTTTGTAGAAGTTAATTTTGCCTATGCAATTATATCGCACGTAGGCTGCAATATTGCAATAAGCAAAATAAATATGAATTTCTAGTCTTTTCTGCGTAGAAATACTGTGTTAGGCTTCTGCATGCTGCATAAGTCTACTCTCTATCTCTCTCCAATAAGGGGCTATTGATAGACATTTGTTTAAAATAGACATTTTGTTGTGCTAAAACTTTGCCAAGCTCTTCTGTAAAATTATACATTTTTAACTTATGGCAGTATTGCAACCAGGATGCAATGTTTTTCAGTATGCTTTTGTTAGCAATAATATGGGGTGGCACGTTTTAATTTTCAAGTTCCTATATTTTGTGAACCATATTGTGTTGAAAAAATGCATTTGTGGTGAGGGGAATTAGGGGCGGGCATTCAGGTGAGAATTAATTAGTAGTAATTTTCCAGATACAGTTTTGAAAATACGTACTTTTATGTCGTTTTGTACGCTCATATCAGTTATGTGAGAACTAATTTTTTAAATAAAGTTTTGCGATCAAAATGAAGGTTCTAGCTAGAAATTGTGTGTACAATGTATGTAATTAGTATTACACAGATAAGGGTATAGATCTTACTATCAGATAATTTTTTCAACAAATTTTATTTAAACAATGGAAAAAATGAATTTAAAAAATTAGTTCTTCCATAATTGAATTCAGGGTAAAGGACGATATAAAAATACGTATTTTCCATGTGGAAAATTATTGGTAATTGATTGACACCTCAATGTTCCCTCTTAACGGAATTTTATACAAATGTAAATTTGTTTAATGAAGTCGGTAAGCTCATCGCAAAGTCAGTTGCATTCTTCACATGAGATGTAGCACACGTTTTTTAAAAAAATGATAAACCGTAAATAGGGGTGGTCTTCAACCACTACGTATATCCTATGGTTTCATTTGAAAATTTGATATTTTTGTAAAAGTGACCCTCCTACTCCAATACTTCGTACAGAAATAATTTATATTATCAAGAATATCCGTAAAAAATTTTGTTTGCAGTAGTACACTGCCAACTATACTGATAAGAATTAAAAAATAAAAAATATATTGATAAGAATTTGGACTATCCACCCTACACTGCACAGCATGACTCTACCAATGAAGATAAGTTGTTGAATAAGACCATCGACTAATATATTGGATTGTTCGGAAAATTCGTAACGTTTTTAAGGGCAGAGTGACAATATACATTTTCTATTTCCTAACATATTCTTATTTGCTACATTTTTACAATTTCTTTTTATTTTTAAATTAGTTCCATTTTACTAGTAATATACAACTCTGACTTTTTTTTACTAACTACCCATTTAACTTGCTTTGGGCAACGTCTAATTAATTAGAGAGATGCTATAAAATTTTCCAGTCGAAATAGCGTACTTCTTTTACAAGTTTAATAGAACGCAATAAAACTGAACTTTGTGCTTGTTCACACGTTTCGTCGGTATTTCCCACAGAAAATAAAAGAAAACGACGTGTAACTTTTACAGCAAATGCATTCAATCCACACCTGGAACATAGCACCTCTTCACCAGATCAAACGATTTTTCCTTCGTCCAGTTAAAAACATAACAAATATACTATGCTCGAAACATAAATTCAATGAAATTTAATTAAATCGGAACACAATAACACGGAATATAATTTCATTCGGATTTAAGTATAATTCAGAATCCGCTGTGTCCAATATACGTCAAGTTTCGAAATATTTCCAAGACAGGGTTCAACCGTCCGAGCAACTTACAACAGCGTGGGGATCGCTACCGCCGTCGACCGAAATGACTTCAGAGTCACGCTGACAGACAGTCGAGAGCATATTAACTTGACAAGGTCCGTGAACATCCCTTGCGGCTCGTTACACGCCACGCCGAGGGTGGAGCGACGTCTATTTTACCCTCGAATCCCTCTTTTCCACGACCGTTTCCCTGATTTACCCCAGCCGGATGACTAGACCCATTTTCTCTGGAGCACCGTGTGATCGATATGCTGTCAATTAGAGCACTTAGATGGTCCCGTCTCCGGGAAACCTCGATATTAGATGCTAACGTGATGTAAATATCACTGGAGCGATTAGTAACAGGTGTCGTTGTCAATTTACTGTGCGCATATTAATGCACAAAATCTAATTAGTTCATAATTGAGAAATATAGAACTGAGAGGTAAAGATACAGTATCGTTCGAATTAATGTAAACACAGTGATTATTTGCAGATTTTTACATATGGGCGTATTATTGTGTTATTTATGGCAGCTATGGTAATCCTTTATAAGGACAACCTAGATCTATCTCATTTTCGTAAAATAACCTACTTCTCGAGGAAATGTAACAGTTTCAAATTAACAGTTGACACTTGAGATCTAGGGAAAAAGATGAGTGTTGCTAGCCATCGTCAATTACCGTCAGACGAAAACAAAAAACTATCAATCATTGGTAAACAGAAAAAAAAAATAAAAAGTTAGTGTTAATATGATTGCCACTGCCTTATAAAGGGTTACGTGCAAATGTTATTACGTGCAAAACATAATCTCTAACTCAATTTGTGTTGATGCTACTTAGTGCACTTGTAGTATGAAAATTAGTATTATTCCAAAGGTATATCAGTGACTACAGATATAGTAAGACTACGGATACCATTGTTATCGAGTGGTCATGGATTTTGGATGCCTGAAGACCCCAGAGTGAAGTTAGGTCTATTACCACATACGAGATTCTTGTCTGTGCTGTCACACACATTCATATGTATCCTACATGTATGCTGCAATGCGAATGTGTTTCATACTTTTACGGTAAGATGCATGACCCCTCGACAACAATGGCATCCGTAGTCTTATTATATCTGTAGTCACTGGGTATATTCTGTCATTACTTATTTCGCTGGTATTGACGTCTATAGGTGTTTTGAAATTTCGTACAGTGTATGCGTTGGCACCTATAGGGGTTGAACCGATGTTCCTCACCAACCAATGTTGGTATTATGATCTCAATAACGACTGCTACAAAGTGTATATTTGCATGACTATCGCGACTCACTATCCCCGTGTAGCTTGAAATTTTCTGCAATCATTATCGACAAAAAGTTCTGCTTAGATAATCACGTCTTCATCTTTGACAAAAAGTTCTACTTATATAATCGAATTCTCATCCAAAATAACTTGGAATAGAAGAAAGAAATTTCTTGCGTAAACATACTATTAATGACTTGAATTTTCTTATTTAACTATATTTTTTATTCGAGGATTCCTGGACACTTAAACTCTTTTTATAACATAAGAATACATTCCATTATTCAACACTAATATTTACTTCTCTCATTGTGAGTTCTGTTACGTCAAGCATGAAACACACATTCAATTATACATTATTAAAACTTTCTTCTTTATTTTAATTATTGATTCTTGCTACACGTGAATAAAATTACCAATTTAATGAAACGATCACAAATCGTGCCTTCTCTTTATAGTCGCATAATCATTCCCGAAGAAAGCGACTGTAAAGAGGAAAGTATACTTTCAATTTTACTACCAGAAGAATCCAAAGTCCCATCAGCAAATAAGAAACACAATAATTCACACGGGAAAATACATATACCAATTAAACCACCCGCGACCATTTGCAAAATAAGTATTCAACGGCGGAGTATCATTAGCAACGGAATTAACCAAAAAGGAAGTCGATGAGTGGGAACGTCGGGAGTTTCGAGTTCCGTGGAACGATGCACGTGACCGATATTATCAGAGAATTAAATTTTTCCGAGTAATTTAGCCCTGTTTCCGGAGTAGTTCGCGCTACTTTCTTAATTACTTGCCGCATTTTTCCGATACGCCGGCGACGAACAAGCCGCGGATAATCCGAGGAAAATTTTAAGTGAATCGAAAGAAAGTTCGGTCTCTAATGCACCAATTTCCATCGATGAAACGAACTACCGAATGATCAATGAAACACGGACAATTTAATTGCTCTGCAGGTTTCAAAAAATCTCCGCCTAACATTTATGGTGAAAATCACCGGTCGTTCCAACCGTGCGTGTTTCTGGTAACCAGTTTGGGGTTCATACGTAGTTTCCTGCGATGTATGCCGAGTTGCTTGTTCAGAGCTCCATAGTACAAGCGCAACGCGTAGCCACTGCTAGCGCGGGAACTCGGCTGGCAAACTGGAGCTCTGATTGGTCGCAGTTTTTCGTTAATATCTCGGTAACGAAGCCTCAAATTACATTTTTGCTAAGGAAAAAGTTGTTCCAATTCACCCCCCGAGTGTCCCATTTCCCGGTCGAGCAACATTTTTGTTACACCCTGTATAATAATGGAAGTCACTAGAGAAGTGTCAGGTTAATTGATCCCATGCCACGGAGATGTGTCACTGCTTTACAACAAAAAGGGCTAACCATTAAATATTAATATATTACAACTGTAATTTAACATTAGCTACAAAAATGAATAAGTCCTTCACATGTACGTAAGTAATTGTCCAGCCCAAAAAGCTATTGCTCTACACAAAATATTCGCAAATTTATTGAACTCTTGGAATACAAAAAACTATTAGAGTTAGTTACTAAAACAAGGCTGAAATTTTATGAAAATTTAGTTTTGGTAATTTTGCAAGCTGCTCAGGAAAGTATATGCCATTCGGACATTAAAATACAACTTTTACAGTATTCTCTGGAATTAAATACAAAAGTGAATATACACTTTGAAAGTATGGGATTCGTGCATATTTATTTCTCTTAATTTACAATCGAATATTTCACACAGATGCTCTATTACATTTAGATCTGGTTTCTATGTGGGAGAATTGATTGAAAGTATTTTCCAGCAAACAATTGTTAACCATCTTTGCTGTATATTTTTGGGTCACAATCTTACTGAAAGCCCCCTTGAATGGACTTGCAGCTGAATTTGGTTTTAAAAATATTTAAATATCCCAATTTGTCGATAATTTACTATGAATAAAAACCAACTGTGTTACACAAGAGGTTACCATGCTGTCCCGAACCATAATAGTACATTCACCATGTTTCACGATATTTACCAAATTTTATGGTTATAGGTCTGAGTTTTTTGTCCTGGAACTTTTCGGCTACCTATTCATTCCGAAAATGTCGAGAAAATCATATCTAACTCTAGTACTGCAATGATTTTACAATAGTAAAATGCTACAGAAGTATTACACTCACCTTTGTAAGGTCTATACTTAGTTTCGACTGTCACTTATATGGCCGCCACTGTAGGGTATACGCGGGTCTGTCAAAATTTCCGATTCGAATCGAACTCCGAAGGTGCGCCCAACTATTTACGCAGCTGAGACTATTTCGACAGGGTTGTTTGCACACGTTTATTTGACACGTTGCGAGCGGGCGCGCCTGCATGCGCCCCGTACGAGGACAACTCTCCGCGATTCCAAATTTCACGCACGAACCCAATATTCCGAGGTGGCATTTCGTGGACGATATTAAGGTGTGCAAGATCGTTCTCTAATTGGGAAGCCGGAACTAACGATAACGACGGTGGCTGGTGAATTAATTTAATTAGAGGAATAAACTGATTTAACAGTAAAAAGTAATGTTATGGCCGACAGCATGTCTAGAGAGATAATATTAGTGGTAATGTAAATGATTGGATACTGTTTTAAGCGGATCATTCCTGAAATTATATTTTACATTATTGTTAATTTGTTGTTATGCAATATATGGTTAATATTAAGCGTGTCAGAAAATTTTGTCGTTTTTTATGCTCTCTACTGGATTTTTAATATGCGCTCATTTTATCATTAAGCTGGAATGGGAACGGCAGCAATTTTGTATGACCTTGCCTTTCTATAAGAATTTTTTATTTCATTGTGACAGTATAGATAGAATAACAAAATTTTTTCCAAAAATGTGTACCGACTTCGAGATACGCTAAAAAGTAGTAAGTAATTTCTATTTTATTATTTATACAGAAATGAAGCAACGGTTACGAAAACTTATTTTCTCTTACTAAATAACATATTAAATACATTACAACCTTTTTGGAGATGGCGCAAAATGAAAAATAATTAGTTTCCTTTTTATTAAATAAAATAAAGTGGCAGTATTTGGGACACTGTTAATAATTAAGACAAATGTATAAGGGGTAAATACTCCTTTACACTGTTTTTGGTTGACGCCAACAAAGAATTCCTTTTCTATTACTTCTATGTTTTGCTTAACACAGTTACGAAACAACACGAAACAAATGAACCGTGTTAATGGAAGGGATGACTAGCGCCGGATCAAGGGGATGGGACTAAGGGGGCTGTAGCCCCAGGCCCCACGTTCTAGGGGGGCCCTGTTCTGAACCTTCCATTTTGTTATGATTAAATGTTATTTAATTTTATTTAGAGTAACTTTCAATTTTAGATTTATGTATTTTGTTGTGCTGTATTACAACAAATCCCCCACTCTCTCCACCCCCGCTTTTCAACCAAGGGGACCCCCGAAAATCTGATAGCCCTGGGTCATAAAAAAGCTTAATTCAGGCCGGTGGTTGACTGTACAAAATGTGTCGAGAGTTTGTCAAACGAAATAAGCTCAGTCACACGACACGACCTAGCATATGTTCTACGATATTTTCGTAACTAATCGTAACACGATGCTATCTACGGAAAGCTTGAACCATTGATAAACCGCGATCAATAAGAGCAATCCAAAATTCACTGTTCACGGGACCTCCTTAACTCGTTAAGAATTAAAATAGCAGTCGCGGTAGCTCTTCGATTTTTCAGGACCGGCTTATTTCCCTTCTCGAAATGTAAAACGAGAACCGTAATGTAAAGTAGATCATCTCGTATCTCGAGAAAAAGGAACGGTCCCTGTAGCTCGTCGACTATAAACCGGCTCTATCGATCGGCCATAAAGCTGCGAAGCTCGTGCAAACATGGGCTTCAGGAACGAGAAAATATGGTAACAATTCGGAATATCGTGATATCACTCGTGTATCAAGTATCAACCGAGTATGTATACCTTTCTTTCCGTGGTCACTATTCCGTGACACGTAGCACTCGAACGTAGAAGCACTACCGTTAAACTGCATTTTGTAGAAAAATATTACTGTTATTCAGACACAAGTGTAATCGATATGATAAATCTCGCATTTCTAGAAAATCAATTGTAGAAACTTTGTTAAGTTTCATTTTGATGTTTAGGGGTTCTGGATGTAGGTACGGAGATTAAAATTCAAAACGCACTTTTAAGACGAACAATATTGTAGTGCAGGTAAAGTTTAGTTCGTCCATTATTTATAGAAAATTTTTCTTTGTCATGTGATAGACATTACCTATTAAGTATTGACTCTAGTTTTCTGTCATCTTCAAATTTTTCTTTCATTTTATTTGGGTAACTGATAGAATCAATGAATAAGTCTACAGAAATTTAAAATTCCTCAAGATTACATTTTGAAGTTGGAGAGTGTTGAAGGAACAATACTGAAAAACTTTAATAAGTCTTACCGAAGTGTACACTTTAATCCAGTAATTATACACAATTTTTTTATAGTAGGTACAAGAAATTAAGCACTTCTGTTTAATACATACGCAGGAAAACTAGTTTCGTTAAAAGAAAAAAATTCTTAGAAGCATTTTTGATGTAGTATTTTAATTATTTTATGAATCACGCATATTTTTCAGTCCTTACATGACGTAATCATATCCTAAAAAATGCACAAATATTATTATAATTCATTTCCTCCTTTTTACTGTTTCAATTTTTTACTGTTTGTCTTTATAAAAGTTAACATTTTTGATTAAAGGCTAAATACATTTATTCAGTGTATTTAAATTTCGTGCCGAGTATTGCAGTGAGGAGAAAGTGCAACATAAAATAACAAACACACAAACATTTTTCTGTAAATATGATGTTATTACGAGGAACGAATACACCTAGGTACGTTGCCGCATTTATATTCAACGCGCGTGTTACGAGTGTGTAGTAGTGTGTACTTCAATACCTCGCTATATGTAATACGTGTATTTTATACACATAATTTCTAAAGGTCGTTACAGTATTTTATTTACTTATTTTGCAAATGGAAACATTATTTCTGTTAAACTTGAAGCCAACCTTTAGAATTTATATTTGTATAATAAATTTCAAACTTTACAGGATGCATATTCCATATTTAGACGATTCTTTGGTATTGATTTTCTCAAATACTAAACCTTGAACGAGAACAAATTTTTCACATAAACAATTCCTTTGTTGTATCACTCGTTGCAAAACACAATGTTGTGAAAACATAAACGGTTTATTTAAGAGTGTCATAACTTTAGAACTAGCAAAAAATATCGCATCCTGTTTAATTTAGAGTCGACATCAGATTCATTAAAAATAAATGGCAAGTTAAACATGTTGTGGTCTTTACTGTAATTACAGAATATCTAGAAATTCGTCAGGTTTTCGATAGCGTAATTATTAGGGTGTGCACAATTAATCTCTATCTTTCACTCATCTGTTTCACATAAATAACCCTCTACGTCATCGACAGTCGAAGGACCCAGCGTGGTCTTCCACAGCCGTTTCTTATTGTCATATACATATGTAGTACTTATTATTTAGTAACCAGTGTTATTAATTAACTAGATATTTATGAATAAATTTACACAAACTGTAACTAAAAAGTTTATTTACTCTACAAAAGATTCCATAAAGGACCAAATAAAAGTAAAATCTGATTAAATTTTACTACACTTTAAACACTGGTTTGTAAACAGTCATGTATCATCAAAATGCACAAAATCTGCGATCTAATTACGATTATCTGTCAATACAAACATATGTTAAATACTCCCATTTAAATTCAGTAAGTTTCTAAAACAAAATATTTGAAACCCCAGTAATTTAAAGGTTTCTTGTCAGATATGAAGCACAGAATACGGTTTTAAATTCTAAATATAACATTGTTTTAGAAACATCTACATACTTCCAAATCACACCACAATAAACAAGTTCCCATAATAAAACTTTTACTCACTGAAATCGTAAACTCAAGCATAAACGTGAAAATACATAAATGATCAATGATTTACGATTGTTCGACGTGATTTCCGGCGAACATAAATTTCACTTCTGGATCACATTGCAGGCAGGTGCGAACATTCGCGAATACCCTTCAAAACAAGCTTCCTTTAACAAGATCAAATCGTAAAGTTATATTTCCTACCAGATAGGATTCCACACGGGGAAGACAGCCACGTCCACGCACCACATACACACGCGTCTGGATCGGTGAATCGATCTCTTATGAGATCGTAGGAAGCTGGGGGAAACACGCGGAGACCGCGACGACAACAATCCGTACCAGGATGCGATATTCTGTCGATATTTCAAGGCGACCGTGTATCCGCATCGTGGATCATATTTTCCCGATTCGACCCCGCAAGGCGAACAAATATGTACAAGAAAAATTGACGTGGAGACATTGGGCTTCTTTCTAAAATCGAGTCGTCCGCTATGCCTACCGCGTGAAAGAAATTTGCTGGAAGCGAAGAAGACAATATTTGGATTATAAATTTTATAGTTTTCCGATGCACGAATATCTGCGCGATGCACTAGAGCGAAAATGTTAAAAACCATTTCTATTCAACTATATCTTCCGATATTTTCTCGCTTTTTCTTCGTCAATGAAATTTTATGAATATAGTTCTACCATAATATTCACTACAGTATAGATTAAATTGTATTAGGTGGGCCAATAAGTAATCCACTACGTTTGCAATAAGATCGTAATTAAATTTACATTTGGAACACTTTATCCGATTTTCTGTTTAGTCAGAATGGCGCAGAATGATGACAATACACGGCAAGTAATATTAACGTGACGTGTGTATGTAAGTTTCAGTTCTTTCGAAACGAGTACAGAATTTAGCAAAAAACGGTGAATTACTTATTAGAACACAAAAACTTTGTTAAAGGAAAAAAATTTGTTCCAAAAATAACTATGTTTCAGGAAACAAATTATATTTTACTCCTGCTCACTGATTTTTCCAGTATAAGTAATGATTTGTACAAAACGATTTATTAATATACATATAATACATTGTCATTCTTTATTTTTGTTTGCAAGAACTGGACGTATGGAATTAAAGTAACTTAACAATCCTTTAAAAAAATAGAGTAAAGGGCCCAAATTTCACACCCGTTTCTAATTCAAAAAGAACGAAACTGAGAACACTTTCTTGAAATGTGAAAAATATATCTTCTTGCATTTCTATTTTTGATTTTGTTTGAATGAACTTTTATGAGAAATTAATAAGACGATTTTATAATTAAGGTTTCGAAGTTACTATACAATCTTTTTCAGATTATAATTTACATTAGTACAATCGCCAGAAAGTCTAGTCGAAAAACTAGTCGAACAAGAACCAGGAAACCTTTGGTAGCGTGATTATCTGTGCTTATTAAGATATTTCTTTCAGAATTATATAAAGAGCTGTTTTACTCATTTAAGTGTTAACACACAATTCTGAACCACCGAGTATAAAGTTTATGCAGTAATAGGTTATGGAAGAAAAACGCTCAAAAATAAGATCAAAAAAAGAAATATTGGTTTGACCGGACAATTCATGTCGATTTCCAATAGGTTGTGCTTGAATACGTTAGAACAAATGAAACTCGATGCAAACGTATGAAGTTCACGAATATTCTAAAAGATTACACTTTCACGTGTCTGTCGAGAGGAGATTCGCTTCAATTGTTAAGTTTCATCAATTAATTATACTGTTTTGAAGATGGAAGAAAATACAGTACATTTCCGACACTTCGAGCTATTCTTTTACCATAAAATAAAAAATGCCTCGAACAGCAAATGAGGTATATGATAATTATGGGAAAAGTACTCTATCAGAAGGAACTGTTCGCAAATGATTTACAAAATTTAAAGATGGGAATTACGATCTTAAAGACGTTCATTGTTTATTGCCAACAAGTTTGACAGTTTTTGACAAAATGGAAGTTTCAGACTGCCTGAAAGATGAGAAAAGATTGCAGAACGAAACGGTACATATATCTTATAAAATAAGAAAACAATTGTTTCAAAAGTGTGGTTTATTATTTACTTAAAACTCGTCACGAATTTTCCAGACAACCGAATAATATAACATTTTCGTTCAATCAGTATTTCCATCGGGTTTTGAACAATTTTCTACAATTCATCGTGGTTTTCAATTTACTGAAATGAACTTCATGGAACAGACGAAATAACTGATTAAATTTTAATCAGTTGAAAGAAGAAACGACGTTGGAACTGTTCCATGGATCAACGGGAACGAGAGATCGCGTAACAACGGGGCTTGTAATTCTGGCTGAGACATTCGGATAATTCCATCCTGCGGTTTGTGTGGACGGTAGAGCGTGCTCGTGACGCTAATTATAACGAATGCCTTCGAGTGGGTCACGTTTACAGTAGAACTGATATCACAATGCAAAACGTGTACGCGTGCAGTGTTATTAAACATTGTTTAGAGACAGCGGACTGGTTGTACGTTTTCATGGCACAGTGTATGATGTTACATATCGATTAAGCTCTGATGATTTAATTGCATTAGCTCCGACGCGGAACAGCTGTTGGCACAATTCTCGCGGCTCGGCTAGACCGCGGAAATGACAGGCTGAATCTGTTCTGTTTCAACTACGATGAATTGTGTACTCAACAATTAACGAGAAGTCTTTTTCGCTGTAAAGGGAAGAAAATTGAAAACTGTGGCGATTCATTGAAAATATAACTTTGAATGTGGTCATTATAGAAACTACGGAGGGTAATTAGGAGAAATGGTGGAATAATTCAAGGATAGTTAGTAGAATAATTATGAAAATTCCTTTATTAAAATTCACAAATTAATCCTGCAAGAGATACAAGAGACCTTTTTTAATATAGATACTCAGGTTATTAGTCTATTGTATTTGTGTAACGAATTTTATAGAATTTTATTACCTTTTTTGAGCAGGATATTGTTACTACGTATATTAGTCACGATCCAAGTAATTTATTAGAAAAGAATTATTTATTTTCCAATGGGTCGAATATTTTCTTGAAAGAACAGTTATTTGCAATATGTTAAATTATTTATCATTTCTTTTGCCAGAAAAGAGAATTTCGAGGAAATTGGATAATATACTCTGCGTCCTACAAAAATTATAAAGGGATACATGAACTTGTTAATGTGGATTGTATGTATGTCGTATTTTATTTGTGAAACAAACAACCTAATTCGTACTGTCTTAAATAAGTCTTCAACACTATGAGTTCGCACAAGCATCCACAGTCCAATTATAAATGTTATAGAGTAATTAATTCTACCGATAAGTACTTACTCAATTACTCAATCATTATTCCCATGATAAGAAATCGTAAAACTCGAGACTCACCTGAAACAAAAATGGAAACTGAACATTAATACACTTTTATAATAAATATATTTCTATAACGCTTATAGTTACTATTTCTTTAAAGTGCTATACTTTCATTAAAAAATTACTACAGTTAAATATTTTTCACCGAGTAACAGTATAAGTCGCATGAAAATACCTGGCCCCCTTGGTACACCGACAAGCAAACTCGGCTTCTGCTAAGGGAAAAAGCGAGGTAGGCGAAGGGCCTCCTACCATTTACTTTTGGGATTTACTGACATTATGCCAAATTAACATTCGGTTTAACATATATTTCAGTACTTAAAAAAAATTTACTAAGTGGTAGGAGACTTTTCTTCTACGACACTTTTTCCCCTAGCGGAAGTCGACTTTGCTCGCGAGGGTATAACTAACAATAGAACGACTGGTCCACAATGTGTGGACTCTAAAGTTTAGCAAAGTGATCTGCAGGATTGAGCAAAGAACAAAGACGAATTTCCAAACGAGCCTGTATTCCTGAAGACAACGCATCAGTAGGTCGATAATAATTTATGGTTGCAAACAGGTCGGTACCGATGACCCGTCCTATGAATACCGACAGCGGAACTCGGTAATGCAAATGGCAGTTACCAATGGTGCGCTATCGATGCATCAGAGTGGTACAGTCAGAAGAGAACGCACCTGAGTTTGACAACGAGAAACGTGGAACGCTGTATCGTATCCTGCCTGGACTGCTTTTCCGTTTGACATATGATCTACTGTTCCTGAAGAGTATATTAGACGAAACAACTGTAAATGTAGGATCAGATCCCTATAGACTCCATCAACTTTTGGGAGCAGGTGATATACTTATCGCGCAGTATTACCACAGAGTCAAGCAGAATTAGACCCGGGGTTACATACAGATCGAGTCACGTAACTCTACCACTTTACCACTAAAACTACCAGCGTTGAATGTATACTAAATTAAATTGTATAATACATCAATATCTATAGTATATAATACAGTATAACGTAAGACAGTGTAATGTAAAATATATAATAAATTAAAGATCGATCTGAATACCTATGAATGAACCTTCATTTTAGTAATTGTAAAATAACATCAGAATTTCGTCACTTTGACGGGTTTAGTAGATCTAGTGTTAAATTACTTATAAGTTGTTTGTTAAATGAAAAAATGTTGCAAACAAAATTTACGTGGTATCAAGAGTAGCTTACAATATACTAATTAGTTGTTTTCTGTTATTTTTCTCTTTTACAGCGATATGAAAGTCACCTTCAGTTGAACGAAATTGTGTAACATTTGATCCCGCAATTCGATAGATTATGAACGCTGAGTAGAAGATTATTAATATGGGTTCGAAAACTATTGATGTATGTAGTGATATAACTCCAATGATGCGTTGGTTTTAATAATCGACGTCGTGTCGCACGCCAAATTAATATTGCGCGACTGGTGAAAAATTTATTTTAAAATAATTGACGACTCAGTGAAGGTACTATGTAAAATTTATTTACTGCAACATATCGTTACGATTGACTTTTTTGATATCGTGTCTTTTCGTGCCGTGCGAATAACTCCATATATGTATAGGTTTTGTCAACACTGTCTGTCTCTCCCACTCTGACTGTAGGTCGCGAGCTGACGATAGATCGCTGGTTTGAAATTTTTACTGGGCCATTGGCCTTTTGTTATTTGGTGATCTATCGGTCAGCTGTCGATACGAAACAGTGCACTCACACTGACTTCCGAAATGTTTTCATTTTGGGTCTTTGACACGTCACTCGGTCAGCTGCGCCTAGAAAACATACCTAACGTTGCGGATGACAATTTTCGTAATATAGGACGGAGTTTCGCTGTTCCAGCATATAATTATACGACGGAACATCCAGAAACATACATTGATCGACTACGCACTTCTACTTATACGCACTTCTGCCCTCTCACTTTTCCAACGCTTCTACAATTAGCTACTTGTATACATTGTACGTAATAAATTGTAGAGGTAACTTTGCTGGTAAAACACTTGTTTACCTGTTTAATAGACATATACAATTTATACATGTATATAATTATTATAACAAGTAATTATTACAAATATTATTTCCAGTGTTATACTCCTTCAAATATTTTAAAGGATTTCGTGGAAGTGTAGTATAGCCAACTATCTTCCTATCATTGGTTTATTGTAGGTACTCAACAATTGACCCTACAGAAAGAAACCTTCAGTTGACCCTTCGCATTATAGTGACGTGGGCTCCACGGTGTTTATGATCGTTGGCCCAGTTATAAGAAAGGGTGACAATTTTAACTGTTGGCCAACCAATACTGCAAGGCCCATCAAAATTCCAACAATAATTGCTACTAGTGGAATGACCTAACCTGGTCGTCCGTCATCGTCTGACGCCAGGTCTGCTTAGTCGTACGCACCCTCTTTCAAGACCGTACGAATTCTAAAACCCTATCATAAATCCTCCAAGGGTCAATGAGGGTCAATCTTGTACTCCACTCAAAACACGTTGACACTAACAAGCACTCGACTGTCGATTATAGTCGACGATACATAGTACCGGAAATACATACTAACAATCACGAAATGGGGAAAAGGGAGAGAACGCCACGGTTGAGGTGGTTGAGTCATGGTGGCTAACCAAAGGTTCGGAAGATCTCGGTCTCCTACGTTTCTACATTCATAACTGATAATGTTGACCTTCAATATCCATAGATGATTAAGAAGCAATCATGTCATGGATTATCTGTAGACAGTCTGGTCTGTATCTCTCTGATATACGTACAGAAGATAGTGTATTATGGGTATTGATTCACACTGTATCCGAGAATTAGTACAGCTGTGAATAATTAGAACCGGAGGGAAACTATTTTGGCAAATGTAGTAGGTACAGATAATGTATCGGCGATCGTGACGGATCAATTGATTTTATTAAACTGTTGCATACAAATTGATGGTTTTATCGATTAGTTATACGTATCTGATTACTCCTGCGAGAATTGAAATTAGTAAGAGCAGTTACTATTCATGAGTTTGGTTACATTATACACCGCACGTTTTATTAGGCAGTACTTGAAACTGCGAAACTATTTTGAGATTGATTAACATGAAGTTAAATGAATTAAAGATCATAAATTCAGTCGAAATTTGGTTAGAATTGTTATGTGCGTGTACGCTTGATGATTTTTAGTCAAACTTACAGTTGAACTTCATAAAATTACATTGAAAATTTGGTTGGAAATAAGTCTATAATTATGGAATCTTTTAGCAAAAACTTACAACTGGAAGAATTCTCCGAAAGTTAACTGCAAATTCAAATGTTTATTTGCTGTAATAATAATATTTTTGCTACTATTTACTACTACATTGCTGATTATCTTGTTTCGGGACAATAGAACTGATCCTAATTTAATATAACATCAAATGCGATCAAAATATTTACCAATTCATATGCAGGAATCTATTATTCTGATTATACTATCTCTTATTTATCAGAATTTCAGAGAACTATAACTTCGCCTGTGTTTTGTATTAATCCTCTTATTCAATTTATGTACACAGTGACTCACACATTCAATCACATATTTTCGAAATAATACCTACTCACGTGCAAAAATTAGTATGGAATTCCTTTTTATGTATCGTAGTTATCTCTATTTGAATCATATTATTAGGATATATTTTCCTTAATTTTAAGATAAAATTTACAGTTTGGTACGTGATATCGTAAAATACATGACAGCTTTGTATAAACAAATTTGTGAGTCACTGTATTTGAAATTTGTATTGTATTTTACGCTGCTGCAAGAAACATGCATGTACTATACAGGGTGATTCTGTGTGTTTCAAGGACTTTACTTTATACCTTTTATAGACAAACAATGACACGAGAAGTCAATTTATGCAAAAAATGGTAGTTACATTATTTTTTTAAAAGTGCAATAAAGTGCAAAAAAGTTCAATGTAATTAAAAATTACAGTGTCATATAATTTAATACATCTCCTCCAGCAGTAATATATTCACGACTCAAGGATAATACGCGTCCTTGGATCCTCAATTAGGTCCGCTACACACGGTTAGATTACAGGTGCGGTAACACGACTTCAATTACCCGAAATTCATCGATCAATCGATTACTTCTCCGGGATAATATGCAAATCCAATTTGAGATTAAATTCAATTGCCGCACTGTCTATCAACGGCCACGAACTAATTTGGTTCATTCCTACGTCAAGGAGTATTTTAGCAAGAAGATTTTCCATCCATTAAGAAGTTCAAACGAAAGCGAATGAAAAAAATAGATTTACCGAGATGTCGATACTTCAATTACAGCATTACACTCGTGCTGGGGTGAAGAGAAACGTAATGAATTGGAAATCGTTCGTGATATGTTAACATAGTGCCTGACGACTACGAGTTAATTCGCAGTTGACTTCAGTATTAATCATAGAATTAAATGTATATCATAGAAAAGTGTTTCTAATTTTTCCTGGATACACGCGTGACAGTACACATATTCACACACGTAGATTTCATTATCGCGGACATTAGTACGGTAAATGATCCAATTACTGCCCGTCTTCTTAATAGTGTCACGTGATTTGTTTTACTTAATAAAAACGTCACGTGTAAAGTATTCTGAACAAACATTTTTATTATCAAATTAGGACTCTGGTTTGCATAAAAACATAGAAATACTTGTACTTGCATGTACCTGGTATTTAAAAATGAATGTTTGAAAACGAAAGTGCAATTTGTCTGTAAAAAACGTGACTACGTAAGTAGGAAGTGTTGGCGGAATTATACTAAAGACTTCGCAAAGATTGACACAAAATCTTACTACTCAACCTAGGTATATTATACAAAATGAATTGTTAAAGTATTGTATCTAAATAAAAATTACTTTAATTTCTGAAATGATAGTTATAGGAACACTGGGATTCCTCACAGATTTCAATTAATTATTAATTAATTCTTTATATTTTGTTAACCAAGACGTAAAATGATTAAATGAAGTTACGCTACAACGTTAAGGTGGCAGTAATTGGGGCACCTACCCTGTGTTCGTTATCAAATTATTATTAATATAGTAAACTAGTATGTTAAAATATATTTTAATATATCAAAACAGAAATTATTTTATTACATTGAAGATACAAACTATCAAGTCAGCAGCAATAAAAGTATTCGTGCATTGAAAATTCTTTCCTTTAAAGCAAAATTACATAGTTCCGACATTTAATTTTCAATCATATTAAACATCGCGAGGTTCAGTTTTATTCGTTTTATTGAATCTTTTAACGAGCAGCATAAATGTAGGAACTGTAGAAATGAATAAAACCAATCGAAAGCAATTTACATATGTAGGAATAAAAGCAAGTAAAACGTAAATTATATTATTACAGATGTTAATTAACTGCAGGACTAATTATTACCGATATTAATGCAAGCAATGATTAAACATACCCAATGAAGCGCAGAAATTTTTAAGCAATTAATTAAACATGAAGAAAGTACTGGAAGGTGCGGTCGAATACGACATGTTAATACGCATTGTATAAGTTGTTTAAATATAAAAGAATTGTAAACAAATATTTATCCCATGTTCTTTCATTAAATAAAATTTTAATGATTCTAAACACAATTCATAGTAAGAATATATCTCTTTAGACTGCGAACAAGATAGTTTGTAAACTGCATTCACGCGAATCAAATAAAGAAATTTATATATACAATTTCACTTCTTTACAGTAAAGGAATTAGGTTTCGGAACCTAGAGTCTCTTTTGGAAAGAGCATTTTATAACTTAGTGTAGTCATTTGTTTCGTACCTTTCGGTTCAGCGACTTTAGAACCTCTAAAAACTGATTTTATTTCATTTCTTAGTATTTTATTTCGTTTTATATTTAATACTCGTTGGTTTCAAAATAAAAATACCTACACCTACATTCTGCATTTCCGTGTCTAAATGTGATACATTGTTTTTTTATTTCCTCTTTGTGATGACATTTAGTGATACCAGAGTAATATTAGAAGTAAGGAAAATCTGAATATTATATGTTTAATTGCAAAAATTAATTAACTCGTGTCTCATTGTCAGAGTTGGACGCGACCACTACAGGTTAAGGTCTCCAGGGTTAATAGCTGTAGAACAAGATTAAACAAAAGACATATACACAGAAACCTATTTTCTTCTTCTTGCCTATCGCTGCAATCACATCTACACGTTAAAGATCACAGGATAAGCGAACAGCAGTATCAAATAAAAATCTCTCAGTACCCTGAAATTTTACAATACCTGTTAACACTTTCTTCGCCAGTATGAATAGGGCTAATTACACTACTTCTACAAATACCGGTATACATAATTAAACACACCGACTTCTTTTCCATTACTATACCTACACAAGAAACATTTAATAGTCTTGAGTGCCAGTTTAATACCGTTTGAAAAGAAATCAACATAAACTGTTGCTCCGATCATAGCTACCGTCACCGAACGCGTTAAAAACTTGAAAAAAAAAAAGAACTTTAACCTAAGATACTCTTTCCTCTATTAAAATGTGACTCTCCGAGCCGGGTATCCAAGATTCAGACGATCGATGGTAGGATCCTATCTATTCCAAACGCGGGCTATTCCCCTCTCGTCGTATTATTTGCCTGGCAGTGGACGAACTCGATTATCTGTGCTTAGATAGTCGTCCGGGGTGGACCTTTAAGCGGCATAAAATGATATTACTTCCCGGAAAATATGCGACGGTGAAACGGGAGGAACGACGAAGAAATGAAGTAGAAAGGGACAGAGGGTATGGTCTTTGGAACCGGTTGGTGGAACGGAGGTGAACGGGACAGGATGGCGGACAGAAAGAGGGCCGGGATGGAAGTAATTTCCGGGCTGAAAGAAGCCGACTTCACGGTAAAAACATAATCAGAGGGATGGTTCTAAGTTTCTCATCGCGACAACGCGAAGGAAAGGGAGGACAGACAGAGGAACGACGAGGAACTAACAGGACGGAGTACCTAACGCTGGAGGAGGAAAGAATGAGGACAGCTTATCGGCTCGAGAGTTTTATCGAAGCACGGGAAGATCTGCTCGGCATCCCGGATTTACAGTGTACGAAAAGTTTAAGTCACCCGGCGTGTTACGCTGACGGCATACCCAGAAACAGAATTGCTCCCCGTGTCTACCCTAGAAGTTATAAAATCCTTTTACGCCCTTCCTTGTTTCTTTCGTTTAACTAAATTGGATTTGATTTGCTCGACGCGATTTCTTTGACGCGTTTACCAGGCCGTCCCCGTCTACTGAGCTGGTTGAATAAAAACGGGGTGTTTTACGGAACGCTCTTGTAGAAACAAAGTTAAACAAGTAAAACGGTCTTGTAAAATCGACAAGTGATGAAAAGGAAAACGTTCAGAAAATGGAAGATATGTATTTAAAAAATTCGTCAAGTACAGTAGAACACGGTTTGTATGAACATGTCGGAGGACAAGTTGGTTCATAGAACCAGATTGTACATATAATAGGAATGCACCTATTTCTCCTCACCAACTATAATTTTCCGTTTAGGAGCTTAACTAGAGCTCAGGCATTACTAAAATTTCGTTCGTATAAACGGAATTCCACTGTCGAAGGACTCCTGTGAGTATTAAAATTTCTAGTTCCTTCACCCTCATACACCAGATGCAGGGTCACTTTTGATGTAGCTATAGACATCATCGTGTTCCTTGTTCAAAAGTCGGACTCTTTATGTCTTTTGATGTGTATACAGGGTGAACCACGAATCGTGATCAATAGAAATTACTCTGTTATTAGCAGTCCTATCGAAAATGTTTTTATCAGGTATAGCATGCTTTCAAGACAGCTTTAACGTGATTATAGCTAATTTTTTGTCAACTCTTTTTTTTTCATGATTTTTCAAGGTCACCTTCAATTTTTTGTAAAAAACCTATAATTTTTTTACGCCTATCTGTTAGAGGATTTCAAGACGAATTCGGTAAGTATCATAACATAACATGTGTTAGGCGTAACAAATTAAAGGTGTATTCGCAAAGAATTGAAGGTGACCTTGAAAAATCATGAAAAAAAAATAGTTGACAAAAAATTAGCTACAATCACGTTAAAGATCTCTTGAAACCATGCTATACCTGATAAAAACATTTGCGATCGGACTGCTAATAACAGAGTAATCTCTACTGATCACGATTCGTGGTTCACCCTGTATATATACTTGCAGTTCAATATAATATTTACACACACAGGGAAATATATTTGAAATTCTGTACATAATTCAACCTTCAAACACGTATATACAGCGTGGACTTGTTAAATGGGATCACCTAAATATTGTTGCTGCCTTATTTATTGTTGTACAAAAAGCTTCTGAGCATGAAGTTGTATTTCAAGGGGCACACGTATCCGTGTGAAGAAGTTTTCCTCGAGGTACTTTCTTTACGAGATTTCAAGGTCATCGATTTATTTTTAAATGGAATCTTATATTCTATTCAGCATCCTTATATGTAGAATGTGAAAAATCTTTTCATATAGTCGAAGTTCAAAATTTGTTGGGTACGTGTGCAATTGAATAGGACTTGAATTACGTGTCTGTCCATTACATTCCACCTCTACTTGTTGCCAGCACGATCTAATTCGATTAAGTTGAAAACAAAGTATCATACAAAAAATTTTTATTCCACATTTCGCACACCCATCCGCCCCGCTCTGTATAGACAATGAAACATTGTAAAATATATGCATGTCGCGAGTTGATAACGCATATTCTATTCGTTGCAACAATTACATCACTTATTTCAGCGATGCATAACGATCATGTAACAATTATTAAGCCCACAGTTCATAAAGGAAAAGACTGTTCACACGAGAATGCTAATAACATCGTTTCCTCATAAAGGTCTCCTTTACTCAGAAATCATAACAATTGTTCCTCTCCTAACACCATTGTGAACGCGAAAAGAAGAAAAGGGGAAAGACAACTCCCCGGGATTCTCAGAATATCGTTGATTGATGGAAGCAATTTCAAGAATCATTAAGCACGTCACGTCAGCAAATTTCCCGAGATTTGTACACAATAACGGGAGGTCGCGATAGGAACGCCGTACGTCAGTGGCTCTTTTGAGGAATCTCCGAGTCGTTGAAAAATACAAGGGTTCTCGGAAAATCCTTGCGGGGTCCGTGGACGATCTCAGCGCTGGATAACGTCCCTCGTTTGTCCGCGAAAAGCTTCCTCCGTGCACCGACACCGTTACACAGCGCGCGTCTTTCACGTCGACGTAACAGAGGGCCACCTCCACGGACCAACCATGCCCCCCCTCCCATCCTGGCCGTTATCTCATTGTCTCTTGAACCCCTGCCGACAAAGAGCGCCCGATTATTTTCGCGTTCTGTCAAGACAGCCCCACGTCTTTTGTTCGGCCACGAATACCCCTCCGTGAACTCGATTCATCGTTTCGCCGGCTAGCTGAGGTGTCCTTGCCCCCGAAAACGGGACGAAGAAACGTTACAGGTCGCCAAACAGAAACGAGGGTAAATAACGGTTTCATGTAACAGACGCTCTGTGAATGTAGTCGTGGCCTCCGCGATCGTGAAAAGGGTTCAAGTGAAAAAGAACTCGGTGAGTGTTCGAAAGCTACGATAAAGGAAAGGATGCACGAGTTTAAATCGTGATGTAAATGGGATTTCACCGTTTCAGGAGTACACTTTTTGCTGAACGAAACCAAAAACACATCGATTATCCATAGGTTTTTGGGACCGCTGATTATGATTCTAAGGTCAAAATTACAAAATTTTAAAAGGCTCATCCAATATGGGAATTGTTTTGGGCTGAATGCAAAATTTTTCGTTCAATTTCTACGAAACTGCGTATACAGGGTTTTTTTGGGGGTAGATAGCTTATTGCGATATTGAGTTAGAACTAGGAAATGTTCCACAATTTTTAATTCCAAAATAGTTCAATTTACGAAAATTAGAAAATTGAGTTAGAAAAACTAGTATGCAAAAAATTCTGAAAAAAGTATTTATTACATTTTTAGATACATAGAACACGCATAAAAGTTTTCAGAGCGCCAACATTTCGCGTTTGAGAATAGCCGAATTTAATCTGAAAAAGGGAGTTTTTTCTCGCATTGATTTTTTAGTAAAAGTTGCAAATAACGTAACGCAATTTTTCGTGAAAGTTCATAGATTGGATCCCTAAGAGTCGAAGAAGTAGTGACATGTGCATACAAAGTGCAAAATAGATGAGAAATATTGAAAAAAGTAAGAAAAAAAGATGGTACTTATACGTACCATTGCCCCTGAAACGGTTAAACGGTTGGATAGTGAATTATTAGGTTGTTACGTAATAAATATTATTTTTCCTATGCATTTCATGCCAGTGATCTTAAAATCGTTAAACATGGGATGAAGGAACTTGTAACTCATTGGCAAGTTTGTGTCAATCCAAATGGATCTTATTTTGATTAAAAGTATTTGTTTCGTAATAAGTTATAATTGTCCAAATTACACAATTTAAAGACGGAAAGGAAGATTTTAGATGTAATTTTCTTGTCACGAAGGTATCGGCGTGAACATTAATATCAGGTGTATGCAAAAGTAATGATCGTCACATTTAAGTTTTCCAGAACTTATAGAATATTTAGAGAATTTAACTCTTGATAGAGAAATGATTAAAATTTATAGAAAATAAGCACGAATGTTTCAAGTAACGGATGCTGCAGAAAATGTTCAATATTAATAAAGACACTTAATAATTTATATGTACACTCTTATTAATAAAAATTGGAAAAATTGTCAAATCCCCATCTGAGACACCCTGTATTACGATCAATCTATACATGTCTATACATACATATATCATCTATGTATGTCCTACATATGGTAACTATATTTCCAAAATTCGATTTTAACTTAAACAAAGTTTAATTCAAGGAATAGTAATGTAACAATTTATTGAACAGTGTACGAGAATCAAATTAAAAGTAAAATAACAAGCTCATTAAACTGTGTTACCGACTGTTCAAAATAACCAGAATTAGATAAAAGTTTATTTCCTTCACTATAAATTCTATTAAGTAGACACCAAATAGAAGGTCATTAATTCATCTTAAGATGTATTTATCTATCCGCCTGTATATGTCATAACTACATGAAATCCATATTCTAGTAATTGAAGAGTAAACATCACCAACGAATGAAACGATCACAGAATCACAATCACTGGTATCTAAAATTCTGTAACAGAGCCAACAAATTTTCCGGAATAAAAAGTACGGAAATTAATTCGAAATCAACATTTCACGTACTTAACATCACGGTAAAATTCCATTCCGTCTACTTCCAGGCGAAATATCACATTACACGAAACTTCCAACATGCTTCGCTTTATTACCACCCACGTACACGCGCGTGGAACAATGCAGTTGGTTCGAGGACTCGAAGCGTAGGAAGCCTTCGAATAGGGAAAAGCTTAAAACGTTTACTGGTATCTTTGAATTGAATGCAGAGTAAAAAAGCTGGTCGTTTCACAATGACCGTCCAGGCCCACCTTTGGGATCCCCTTTCAGACCAGCGAACGGATCTTCGAGCGGTCTGTGTATAAAACTGCTGACGAATAGGCGAGGGAGATCGGAAAAGAAACGGCGGCCCGTCCGACAATTAATAATTGAAGATCGCCAGGGATAATATAGTTTTGAAAAGAGACAAAGTGGGGGATATTGGAGAAGAATACCGCGGAATCGATGAAAGGAGCATCGGCTAGCTGATCAAAGGAAACGAAGGTGATCGAAGGGATTGGTTCCGAAGGTCCAAACGAGCCACTATCATTTTCACGAGGGTGGAATCTTGCTCAGGAAACGTCAAAGCGCGTGAGGAAGCCAAGTGGTAAGAAGGTGGTGGAGAACAGTGAGGCAAAGAGGAGGCGAGATCGAAAGCTCTGGTGAAAACGGAAGACTCAGCCGGTAGGATTCCTGACGCATATTTCACCCTGAACATCACCCTTCTTTGCTCCCCTTTTTCTCCGTTTCCTTTTTTTCTGACGACCACGCTCGATTTGTCAGAAACATTTTCTAGTTCCTACGAAATGTCTCTAAATTCAGCAACAAGTCAGGTACCTTTGTATTGAAGAATATTTTAATTTTTCTAATATCTGGTGTCTTTATTGGCCTCTCAGTGTTATCCAAATTATATGCTTATTAGTATTTTATTCCTCATACTGGGTGTCTCAGCTAAGATTGAACACCTGAATGTAACCTTTATTTTTAATATCAGAGATATTTCAAACAGAATTTGAATGATTTCAGAAGAGGAGTTTCGATTAGACAATTGTTTCTCATGATTACTTTTTTTTAATTTTGTTTGTGTCACCGGTATTTTTCAGTTGGAAACCATACACTTTTTTCTATTACATCTTATAGCACTTGTTGAGATGAGTTCAGATATGCCTAACGTATGACTTTGAGCATTGAAGTGTTCTTGTACATATTTGTTGTAGCATTTTGAAGAATACAACATATCAACGTTTCTGTATGTAACGTATTTGTACGAAATATTCATAAATTCGAATTGATTTACGGAGACTTGCAACGTGTTACTGCAACCTGAATGAAACTTAACATTAGAACTACCAATGACGAACGTGTGTGTATTTCTATCATTTCCCTGTATTTCCATCTATTCAATCAAAGTTGCGAAAGAACTGAAAAAATACACTGTCATAATAGTTTAATAATTTTTGTAAGAGTTTACGTATCAATCCTTTTAATAGGTTTGATAGTTCTCATGTTAAAACTTTCCTTAAACTACAATGTTTCAATTGTTGTTACAAATACGTATTTTAAAATTTTCTGTCCTAAACAAAAGTATTATGTATAAAAGGACATAATTAGGCCTTGAAAGTAATTTTGAAGTACCTTTGTACGAGACATTAATTGGATGGCGATAAATGTTATGTAATTTACAGTAAGTGATCCGATTGACTCTGTTTTCCAAGAACTAATGAATGATTCGTTGTTTCTAGTCAAATTTCATAGTTACTTCCACGAGATTAAAATTTTCTGCCATCTGATATTCGTTATTGTTATCCGATACTTTTTCTTACTTTTGCAACATGCAAATCATATGGTAATTAATATTTGTATGTTCACTCGTATGTTTTATAATCAACGCGTATAATCAACTATCATTTGAACTTAACCTACAACAATATATAATGCATGTCCATTTCATCTTAACGTACAATGTAACTTTAATGACCAACCACGTTTCTTTATGAATTTTCATAATTATGTTTCACCATTCCCATTGTAGGCTTCCATGGAATATGAGCAGAAGAAAATAAATAGCATTTAAGTGACTCGTTCAATTGTCTCTTTTAAAGAAAGTAGATAGTACGTTTTCTAAGATTAAAGATATTACGCGAAAAATGGGCCCTGCTCTTCGAACAGAAAGGGATTTGATACATTTGCCGTCCAGGATTTTACAGAAGAAAGTTCTTCGAGTGCTATTCATCCTTCCTTCCTCTGCGCTTCCTCCTGCTATTCTTCATCGGAATCTAGATCCTCGTGTCGGTGGAGGGAAGGAGAACACCGAGTTCTTGATCTCTTTACTACGTAGTGCCTTTCTCGGAAAGATGAAGAGACCCTTCCTCATAATTCTGCGTGCACTTGTTCATAACCTGCACTCTTGAAAGCGATAGCTGGACACATTTTTACAGACGAAAATGATGAAGATATCTTAAACGACGATTTTCAACGATAGATATTTGGCAATTGAGGAATAATTTATTTCGTTGATGATATTGTTCCTCTATCTCAACTTTAATGAAAAAAAAACATCATAGAAAGGACACTGATCTGCTCTAAAGAATAAAAAGAATTAAAATTCGGTAATGATCCAAACGTTTCTTTTTTAACTTTACAGGAAATTTAGGAACACTTACTATGCAGAAAATTACTCAAAGTGTAAAATTTCTGTTAAAGAATTTGTCTAGCTAGAGCATTTCACGCAAAACCTATGAGAAGGTATCTGTTATCTACTTATTGCTTTATTAAATTATCATTCAATATGTATTGTGTCGATACTATTTACATACTAGGTTTTGACTACCAGTAAACATTTTACGAATAACTTTATGTTTTCGATTGAAGTCTACAGTGTATATAACATTAGTTGAAATCATATTAAAGGATAAAAAGTCTACACGCTATATTCATAAAGGCATTTATAATAAAAACTGCTAGGAAATATTGTTTTAATTTGTTAGTACTATTACCATAGTCAACACATCATTAGTTTGTGTCACAATTTTGATTGTAAGTAACCTAACATACAATAACTTTGGACCTCTGGCCCCTTACTATTCTCTTTAAGTATTTTAATCCTAAATCAATAGGATATTTTATGTAAGAAACTGAAACTAATTTTAGAATATGGGCATGCAAGCAATGTAAAACAGAAACAGTTTTGTAGCTATAATTTTACATAATCTTCTGTGTACAAGCAATAGTTCATAGTAAATTCACACGTGGTTAAGTAAGATTTATCACCCTGTAAAAGGTAACCCCCATACATAAACATAAGTATGTGAAAGAAACTCAATAAATATCTCGTATTTGAAAGTGAATTTCAGCAACATGAAGACTCAGTTACTATAGAGACGTCTTTAAAGAATTTCAGTAAAAACTCTTTAAGATCTTAACATATTTCAAGAGAAAGAAAATGGAAGCTTCAGGAAGATGAAAATCCAAGTCAATGGTGTCTCTAGTTTCACAACTTTTTTTACAGCTGCGTCAGAATTACATTGTCTCAGAAATTTATTCACGGAATGCTGTCATATTTATTCGACGAAATTACGTAAGAAACTGCGAATTTTATTTTAAAATTAAGTAAAATTCGTCAGTGACGGATGATAAAATTATACACAGTGTTAATAAAAATGTGGGACATTTTGGGGCAGTGGTTTCTACACGTCAAACTAAGACGAAAATCAGGAATGACGAAATTACGTTTGAACGTCTTTTCCGAGTTATTAATGGTTGGAGATGCAGGCAAAATACGCATGAAATGCATCTGGCTAGATGGATTATACTGCTTATGAAAGTCGATTCCCAGCTGATACACGGTATCGATCGATGGTCCAGCTTTTAGAATGAAATACAATCAAATGAATTACACCAACACATAAAACAATTGAAGAGCGCGCCTCTGAAGTAAAATAACGCGTCGCGTCAGGCGTATTTTACGGATATTTCGGCTGTAATTTCACCAATTAAACTCTCGGAAACAAAGCCTTCAACGAAATTTCATCATTCTAAATTTTCGTCTCACATATTTATTAACACCCAGATAATGAAAAAAATTAAATATTTATATTCGTAAGATAGTTCTAAGCTGGACTTTATGAGGGATGAATAATATAATGGTCATTAAAATGAAATTCAAATATTCATCGCGAGCTTGGCTTGTTATTAAGGTAAGGAGTTAAGATCATAAAATTTTGATGCCACATAGGCAGTCAGTCGTAATATTCACTGAATAGAAAGAAGGAAACGGTTTGCTGGAGGAACGTTAAATGCTAGGTGCCATTTGCATGGCCGAGGATTGAAACGCTGAGGTTATTAGCAATCATGAATTATCGATCCCCTCCGTTTGCATTCTTCAGAAATTGAAATTGAGATGAATCGCATTCTTGGCGGATGCATAATGCAGCTACTCAATAAATAAACGATGCGGATCGGCATCACTGCGATGGCGTATCTAAGGTAAACCATTTCAAATGTCAATCTGAATAGTCAATAGCTAACTAAAGCTGATAATTATAGAATGTGCTAAAATATGAACGTTCAAAAATCCAGGATTCGTCAAGGACCTTTTATTGTAATAACAGATTACTTTGAAAAGTGTACGCATATAAGGCTGGATATAATAAAAATATAATGGATCAATTTTATTTGTAGAGTTGAACAGTAACTACTCTACTATAATTATTTTCCCCCCTGAATAATTTACATTTTATCACATAATATTCTAAAACCGAACGGAGACTGCAACATAATCGAATTAACAAATGAAAATATTAATGATTCATTATTCAAGGAATGGAAGCTTTATATTAGTCGACAAATAATTGCAAGTGTTTACGGATAGTAAATAAATACTTTCTGAATTCTACATGATTTTATACAAGTATTATTTTGTTATCCGCATGTAATGCTATTTGCTGCATGTGCGATTCAGTTGGGCTTCCTCCTATAATTCATCAACCAATATGCATATTTACACAAAATTAATATTATTTACAATATACGTACACATATGAGTTATCATTAACCGTTTCGCTCCTAACGCCGACTATAGCCAAGCTCCACCAGCCATTAATTACAAAGTTTAAAATAAGAACAAAATATAATTTTTACGATTGGGAAACGTAATGCAATTAATTCAAATAGTGGACGAACTAATGGACAATCATGATTCCTACCAGTCTACATCGCTGTACTACAATATTCGCTTTTCGGATAACACAAAAAATTACCTCTAGTCCAATTCGTTCTTTACTGCACTTTTAATAGTATAAAATATATTGGCAGACGGTATATACTGTCATTAATAATACTTTAGTGTCTATGATCAGTTTGTCTTTGATCTTTATATCACTCCGAGAAAGTGAGAAAAAATTGTGACCTTATGTGAACAGACTTCAATAAGACAGAGAGATATGACTAAGGAATGTGACGCGAGTCTAGGGGCCGTAAATAAGATTTTGAAACAAAAAAGGGAAACTGGGTCAGTTGGAGTGAAACGAAGGAAGAAATGTGAAAGAAAACGGGAACCTACCCTTCGCGATGAGGCTGATTAGTGAGAAATGGTAAAATAAACCCCAGTAAAACCAGTGCTGACCTGCAACAAGATTTAGCCAAGGCTTGTTCACAATTAAAGAGTACTTGTACCAAAACTGTAGAAGTGCTAAAAGTCCAATTTTTCAAGAGGAAAAGAAAAGTTACCTAACCTTAAATTATTTACAAAATTTGATTTGTTTTTATTCCTAAATATGACTAACAATACAATAATCTAAATGCATCACAAAATTTTCTATTTTTCAAATGAACGTAGTCCAAAGTCATGAAAAAGAAAATTGTATTTTTGGAAAACCCTGCATCTGCCACCCTTAGTTCTGGAGAAACCTCAGTGTGCCATTCATTACATTGTATAAACACTGAAAGTGCCAATCCTATTTGTTCCCAGATTACTTGTATAAAAAACCAAAAATATAACGCTTGAGTAGACACTTACAGTGTTTTCTACACAATTCTACACAGATGCCATTTTCTAATGCAATTGGTAACTTTTTGCAAAAGAAAAGTGCACTTACATTGTACACCACAATAGTCCACCCGCACAGTGGTCGAGAATCAAAATTTAGCAGCTGAAACGGTCGAAAGCAAATCTCTTTTATCTTCCAACAAAACTCAACTCTGCTTATTATTAACCATGGAAGATTTGTTCAATGCATTATTGTTCTCCTCAGATCCTCTCGTTTCGTCAGTTTCAGTCAAAGATAGAAAAAAGATCCCCTAAAAATCATGAAGTATTGAAAACAAACTCTTAGTGAATGATGACATCATCAAAGAGGAGTCCTAAAATTGATAAAATGTGTTCATTTACCTACTTCTATTTGAATAAAATTTATGTAGACTGCAGATTTTTATGCAAAATCACATTTTCTAATGTAATGTATAAAGACAGGAGAATACATAGAAATTTATCTTTGCATTTAAGTATTTTATTGGGTTCAGACTAAAATAGAAAAATCAATGGATTCCGATGAAAGTTTTGTCTTTTATTGTTTTTCACAGAGCCTTATGGGCTATAAATACATAAAATCCGCAGTCTATTTATAAGTCTAAGAATTTCTGATGGCTCGAGTTAAATAAACGAGTGAACTGTTCCATTTTAATTCTGGAGTACTGTTCATCGGCACGTGAAATATTTTTCAATAGAAAACGAACTTTTACAATTATGGCACTTGCAGTGTTTTCTACAAAAACCCTTCAATTTGTGACATCGGTATGTCTCCCACAGCGCAACCTCTATGTTCACATTAATTCGCACAATACTCTAGTCGCACGCTACATTCAGGTCGTAAAGCCGCGTAGGCGACAAACGCATGATCCGTCGGTTACATCCGTCGCGTATCAACGCGTCCCGCGGCTGAACTGTTGCGGACAGAAGTGGAAAGGGGATGGGTCGGAAGAAGCACGGAGACGTCGATAACATACGATCCCTCGAATTTTCGCTTCTCGAAATGGCTTTCGTAGTCGAGGGTCGGCAAGCGAAAGAAGGATATTCACGGTCGATCGAGCGAATGTAAACGCGAAGGGCCAGGGACTATCGTATTCTACCGGCGAGGGAGAGGTAGACAGAGGATGAAAGAGAAAAGGGGAAGGGACCAGCGTAAGCAAGAAATGAGGGACGAGGACGATGTTACGTCGGGTTCTGAGGCTGTGAGACGGTATTCGCAAAATGCGAGTAGACGGACGTCGAAGCCAGTCGATAAGGTGGTTTGATAAACCGTGGAGTATACGTTCGAAAAAATCCTTCCTCGCTTTGGACCTATATGATATAGGTCGAGGGGGCGGCCTAAAGAAATAAAAGAAATACGGATCCGTCCCTTCCAGACTGGCGAACGTAGTGAGTCGCGAATGATATGACGCACTGTTGGTAATCTTCCTACTTCCGGTAGATCCTCCTATTCAGCTCTTATCGCCAAATCGCGGACGGTCGTTCCGAGAACACGCAAGAAATGATATTTCTAGTATTCTGCCGTAGGACTTCCTCATTCGCACTTTACGGCAAGAAACGGAAGAACTGTCCATATTTATTCCAGTTATTGTTGAGAAAAATTGAGTAAAATCTTGGGGGTCTCTAATGGATAGGATTATACAGGGTGGGGCAATAACTATGTCCACTTTGAGTATTGCCGTTATTTGTAATAATATGAAAAAATGTTATATACAAAACTTACACGGTATAGAGGGGGGCATATTGTGACACAAACATTTTCTGCGTGGGTGTAGGCATAGAGGAGATTTCAAGGTCATCTCTATTTTTTTTAATGGAATGCTATGTTTTTTTTTATCGCGATGTGATAGTCCGTGTTTTGTGTCGGTGGTCAAATTTTTCCCCTCTCGAAACCATTCAACTTTTATCTCGAACATTTTTCGGTATCATAAACGGTTTCGAAGATATCTGAGGGGATCGATTTAAATGACTCTCTCTGGATATTCATGAATGTATCAGGTCATTTCGTATTATCAAGTCATTTTCCGTATGCAATGTCGTTTTTTACGTATATAGAAAGAATTTCACCGATTTTTCTATTTACTAAATACTTTATTCTTTTATATTTAAACGTTTTTAATTGAAGTGATTTTTAACTGTTGAATACTAATTTGGATCAGGTACATGTGTACAATATCGCTGTTGAAGAACTTACTAATATCCCGCAGATTTAATACATTTACAAAAACATGAACGCCCGAAACACACTGTAAGAAATATTTAACCTCAATCAATGAAACTTCTGTCTGATTTGTAACGTAAGAAAATGGAAACCACAGACAACAAGAATAAACCAGACAATAAAGGACAATATCTAAAATAATAATGTTGTTTACATGAAAAAGTTCCAACACAATTCTGTTTTTTCTTAAAATAAATTTACGAAAATGTGAAACAGCGTATTTATTAAATACGTTAAAGCGGAGTAGTTCGTCTGATTATTATTTACGAATTTAATCTTTCACTGTTTTCATTATAAAATGTCCGCTCTACGACAGCAAATTCCGTCTTTGTACGACTGGTATGCGAGGCAAATGTGACAGTTCTGATGAAATCGGACTACAAGAGGAAACGCTGATTGAACTATCGCAGTCTTGAAAGGGATGCTGGCTTACGTGTGTTTAGTATTCAGCATCGAATCGCGACACTCGAGGTAATTCCATCGGAATACCGTGTCAGAAAACTATGTACACGGGCGATGCAGTTGTTTCATTAAGAAATGTACCGTCCTGATTAGCTTGAGTGCCAGAGATGAGAGCGTGCAAAGCAGGATTTGTAGCCGGGACGATTCCGCATTGTTTGGTCGAGTACGCCGACACTGCAGCTGTACTCGAAACCTATAGACAATGCCACCACCTAACCAATAACTCGTTTGATACTTATCGTTATCGAGAACGAAGATCCGAATCGTTGGACAGGGAACGAGAAAATCATTACGTCCCCTTGAAGGTGAATTAATAATATGGAACGGAAAATTGATGGAAATTTCTGAAGCGTGATTTTAATCTTTCGAATAGTATGAGAAAACACAACGATACAGGAATTCATTTGCTGTTTCAAGAAAAAATTGATTGTATAGGTAAAAAATGATTTAAATATTTGTTAGTGAAGTAAGTGTTTGATAAAATTTCGTTAAATGAATACGGATGTGGATTTTGCGTATTTCTAGTGTTCGTAAATGTGTTGTGCGCAATAAAATAATAACTGTTGAAAAAATCAATAAAATTCTTAATTTTACTTTACCTTTCGTAAATCGTTTCGTTAGTGGAATAATTTCTTTGGATTTGATGATTGCGCAATAATCTGTGTAACTTAGAATTCGTATGAATATTCACAGTTCTATAATGAGCATTCATTAATAAATTAATCGTAATCCTTTCATTTGTGTTAAAATGTACACATATGAAAGAATTCTGCGCCACTACTGTATTTTCTCATATTAAGTACTTTATTTTGAGTTTTCGACGAGAAAATTTGAGCTACTAAATGAATTATCCCAAAAGACCAATTTTACAGCATATAATTTAAGAATATAAAGTTTTCAATGGTTCAAATTTTGTTTAACATCTGTATATGATGCAAACATAGCGAGTTTTCACATTCTAATTCTTGATTTCTATCTATGAAATCATAAAATCTTTCAGAACCACGACAAACACTCATATATAAAAGTGTAAATCAATAGTTATTTCTGAGCATTAAGTTTCTATTCTTATATTTAAAAAGTGTAACTCAGAAGTGATTTATGAGAACAAAGTTCTTATTTCTATATTATTTTATAGCCGCAATGTAATAACTTAGACACCTGTGTACTAAACGTCTGTTACACGACCGAATGTTTCGAACTGTTTTACGACCGGTTATCCGCAATCTCGTTGCGTTATTCGATTTTCCGTGAACACGACGAGCACTTGTTTATTTGAGGGTTATAAAAATTTGATTACTCCACTGAATTCTTTTCGACGTCGTTTTTTAGCTTGTGGGGTAATCTATGAACGAAAATGAACGTGTTGGTGCTTCCTATTTAATTAATGGTTGCACTTATCGGTGTAATTTCCTGTGGTCCACATAACGCCGTGCTGTTCAATGCTGCTGGTAATATTAATTATAATATTGAGTACTGAAATAATTTTGCTATTACAGATGTCAGTTGGGCATATTACGTATGTTTTTGAAGATGTTTGGACACTGTCACGTGAGTGCCTTAATGCTGATCTTACTTGCAATTTACTTCTATGCCATTGGTAAATTATTAAATATTTATAAATTTACTGGTAATAGAGTACTTGGTATTACTTCACAATTTCGTGTGGTATAACGACTAAAACATGTAAAATATTCTAATATGGTCCGAGTATGCAGAATTAATAATTTCCTCATATAATTGTTGAATGCCCATTTAATCAGTTCCATTTGATGATATTAATTACTGCTTCACGGTCTGAGCATCTAATTGCTGCTTATTCTATTTAATCCGAAGACAAAGGTTACAGTTCTGAAGTAAATACAGGCACCTAAATCTGAGGTCAGAATTTAGTAAATCTGTGTTACAGTTCTGAAGTGAATACAGGTACCTAAATCTGAGGTAGAAGAAATTTATGTGATATGATTCAAATAAATGTGAGTCCCCCATGAATAAATTTGTGAGTTGCGGCAAAATTATTATTACGAAGCAGAGTATGTGCATATACCGGACAAGCTCTAACAACTTGAATGTAACAATTCTTTGAATATTATTTTCTTTAGCATTTTCTGTATTAATTAACAAAGAATATGGATTTTCTTGAACGTTATTAATTGTTAATACCCACTCTTAGTAAAATCCATACCCTTCATTAATTAATTCAGAAAAGTTAAATAAAATTGACCTTCAAGATTATAATTTGATTTCAAATTGTTAGAAGTTCGTCCGATACTATAGCTTTTGTACCAACTGTGATTTAAAGATTGGAGATTCTTTTCGGGCATAACATTACAACCGTAACAACAAAATTCTTCTTCATATCGCTCATTTGCTGGAATACCGACATAACTCAAAAATCACGATTTTACGGAAAACGAGTTTGAATGTGTTGATCATTATAGTTCTGTACGAACACCATAGTAAAGTAACTCCTCCCACGTGTTAAATTTCGAAAGCTCATTTACAGGATTCAACCGATAAAAAGTACAGACAAAAACCATTTTGTTTCGAAAACTGTGAATTTTTAGTTGTGTTATTGTCGCAGCAAATAAGCAATATTTGAACTACCCTTATAATGTACATGATAAATATTTTTTCTAAACTTTTTAAAAAATACGTTTCAAGTATAAACTATAATATTCAGTGCGATTGTTCGGCGTCAGATCGCACGAGGAAATAGAAGAAATGATCGAGTTGAACCCGCATTTTTTTGGGGATGTGAGAAGGGGGTGAAAAAAAGCTCAAGGTCACAGGGACGCGATGGAATCGCGGTGAACAAAGCATACTTGTGTGCCTCATACCATCGTCAACCCCCCACCATTACCGAAACTTCCCTTCGTACCTCTGCCACACCCTCCCCTGCCGCTATATTGATCGGTACGCCCCACCACCAGGAAAACCACCCCCCACCGACGCCCTGCGACGCCAGCGTCGCCGTACAGCCGGTACGGCGACGTTGCCGCGTCTTTTCGCGACTCTTTCCATCGACGCCTTTGAGGAACCGTCTCTTCACCGAAACTTTTTCACCCTCCTCCCCCAACCACTCCCAACCGCCGCGGACAAATCGCACGCGTTGCCACGGAATTTATTACTCTCGTCTAACCCCTTGCGTCGTCCCGGCGATTTGTTCTTAGAGGTCTATAATGAAATTCGCGGGAGCTTTTTCTGTAACGACGGTCAATGGATGAATTCTTTCAGGGTAGTTTGAAGTAGTTTGAAGAGTATTTTCCCTCTTGGTCGTTGTCCAGGAATAAAACGTTAAGCTTTTTTTGCGGTATTCTGTACCTTGAACTGTGGTTGTTTTTATGCAAATATGGATTTTAGTGAAGGAATTTAAAGAGACTGGAATTAAACCGAAATTTGCTGATTCTATTGGCACTAAAACTACCTAAGCAGTCAAAATGACTGGTTAGTAGCCTCCTGTAACTATGATGAAAATGTTACAAGAATGAATTTGTCAGATCTTCTACAACTTTTATTGTAATATGAAAATAAAGAAATTAGTTGTTATAAAAATTTGCATATTTTCGAAGGTTGTCAGTTTATCTATTGAGTAGTAATAAATAAACATTCATCGTCGGTAGTTCTGATGCTAAGAGAGTTATTTGAAAGTAAAATTGGCGACAATATACGAGATTAAAATGTGAACTTAAATGATGTCTGTTAAAATTTTTACCATAATGAATGTTAAACAATCCTGTGTGCTATATATGTATATGCATGCAATGTACTGTGTTTTGTATATGTACAAGCTTTTAGAAGTGTATCCAGCTGTTTCCTTGCTCGGATGAAAATAAACGTAATACATTCCATGGTATGTACTTCATTAACACTACATTGATCGCTATAATATTGACGAGTGCTTCGGTTTCAGTCGAAGTTACAATTTTCAGATAAAAGTTGGGTAGCATATTATTTTATATTGTACTGATTAGTCTAGCTTATTACTGAACATTAGATACAGGTAATGATAATAAAGAAAAGTGTATAAGTACATTGAATGCCACGATACTGATTTATGGGTGACTTAATGTTGTGAAGGATTAAAGTATTAATTGGAATGTAAATTGTTGTACGACATAACTGTACGTAGTATAAATTCACTACACTTGACAAAGTTGTGTATATATCAATATCGCGATAAATCTTTGTACACTGGCGATATTTTCCATAAAATGTATATTTTAGTGATAAACATTAGCTTGACAGTCAATGTATGAATATATGCTTGCTGAATATTGGTTAAGTAGTAACTAATCTAACAGCGTTGAGTAAATTCTGACCAATACTGGGTCGTATCGTCAAATACTTTTGTAAGCCTATTATTGCATTGATAATGTTTTAAATTCACTAAAGAGATTCCTATTAATAAAATTGAAGCTAAATATTTTCCTTCTGTTGACTGTTAATAATTTATTGTTATCCTTATGAATTTTATGCAAATTCACATCTTTATGGACAATATTACGAAAACCGAAATTAAAAAAGTTTCATATAATATTTCCTTCGTCGAGACTTTTATTACGTTAAAATTTAAACAAAAAAAATACCATGCTTTATTTAAGTACATATTTCAATATTAAATTTTGAAAGTAGAATATGTCTGTTCAGTTTGGACAATGTAATTATACATCTATTTCTTCCTTTTTTTGTATGTATTTGTTAATCTAATATAATGATGTAACAATGTAACACTGCGTATATCTGGTAAGCATGAAAAACTAATGTGTCATTTATTAAAGTTTTCGTGCTTCACTAATATCCGGAAAGTGATTATGATCTGTAGAAATAAGCAGATAAAAAAAAGAAGTAAGGAACATTTTTAAATTCTGCCACTTAGCTCATTCTGTACAACAACACGTGCTATAAATGCATGTAATTTGCAATTTAATAATAATACTGAGAAAAATATTTGCAATTTAGATGAAGTTGTTAAGGAGATTACACGTAAATTCCATGTATTCTGGAAGAATTAGGTTAGCACGAATTTCAGGAATAGCTGAGCACTTCGTTCGTGAATGTCAAGGTCAAAGTTCAAATAGCATGATTTACACGACCTTAACGCGGTTAAACTTTGCTTTATAATTAATCACCTTGAATCTGTTTCCCGCTGTTCCCACTCGAAATACAAAGCACGTACACCATTTTTCTTCCTTCGCAATTTGCACTTCCATTATACGAGCTTGTATATTTTTGCCCGTCATCCTTGCTCCTAAATAGTTCTTCTATGAAAAGTTAAATTTAATTTTCTTTCGAATCAGCATGTTCAGTAATTTATGCAAAGATAGGTAGGTTGGTCCAAAAACGGTGTATTAAATATTTATAACAGACATGTTAATTATAAAACCAAAGAAGGGGACAATTATTGTATTTTGATTTTATTCTGCACATTTGTACATTTACTAATACTTCCAATATGATACAATTTACATTGAATAGTGGATTTCGAATATTATGCGTTTGTAGTGTCTGTCAATAGACGCAACACGTAAAAATAAAAACTTTAATAAAGTGTGAGTATACTTCCGCTTATGAATAATGAATAGATTTCCGATTTTATGCCGTTATGCTATATTTGATTGCATAAAAGCACAATAAATGCAGTTATCTCCACAAACATCACAATTTGTTAACTTTCATATTACATACATCATAAATAATTATAAATAACGTTATTAATATTTTATTTATTATTTAATGAATCCTTTAATTTATGGAAATCACTTTTCTTTGATCCTGATTTCCCTAAAAAAGTCTACGAAAATTTAAATTTTGTTTTATCAATCGCAGTTCAGGAAGGAAGCCGTTATTTCATTTTTAACCTCATAAAACCTTTAATGGAAGAAGTAAACATCTCTTGAACTTCCACTACTGTAAAATTATTTAAAAAAATGTAAATCTGTATAAATATTCGTAGTCTACTGATCACTTATGATGCTATCAAATGGTAAAGAGGGCTGAAATAAAAATATTAGAGAAATATCACCGGTACACACACTTATCCTAGAATTGCAATGAACCGGACATCGAAAAAGTGTGATATTACAAATATGTTGAAATCACATGCATTGTATATGTTTATTTCTACTGTTCATTAGAATTAGAGCTACGTATACAAAAACTTTTAATGAATGTATCTTTACATAAACATTGACTAGTACCCTTTTTGTACCTGTTACCTTTTTAACTTTTATCCTGTAGCATTCTTTCCATTCCTCCATTTTATTTCTTCTATAAGTGGTTTTATTCATTTTACTTTGTATGCAGAGTATGTCGAACTAATAATATATAACTTGAAAATCCAATCTTTCGTAATAATAAAAATTTCATATTTTACCTTCAAAGGTATACAAACATGTATATTCATAACAGGCTACATCAAGCACGAACGATCGCGCAAAATGTTTTTTATTTTATATTTTTAACTTAATATAATATAGAATCGTTCTCCGTCAATACAGGATACCTGGTAATGGTTGAATTCCATAAAACTTCGTGAAAAGGCAACGAAACAACCCCTTTTGTCCTTTGTGGCTCCATTCCTATTAACCGCGGCGTGTTCCGTTTTTTCTCCCTTTCGTTTTATCCTTGAACGTGTCTCGAAAGAGAATTTTTACTTTGTCAAGCTCATTCTACGACGTACAACCTACCATAATCGCTTTATCAACTTTTACGCTCTTTAAAGCTTATAAGAGTCTTCCATAGCTTTACTGTCAGATATTAAACTTTCCACTTTACGAGGGCCTAATATGTATTAAACTTCTCGAGCTGTTTAATTAAACACTTTTCTTCTTCTTTAATCATGCCCGAAATGGTCGGTTCCTTTAAACATTTTTCCCGCACTTCCTCCTATGTATTTAATAAAATTTTGCCTTTTCCTTTACACTTTATTTATGTTACTATAAAAACTATTTACGATTGTTTCAGGTATGTCTTTAGACCATATGTTTCCAAGGTGGCCGCTAATGAGACCTGGCGGGGCGTTTCGGATATTTCATTGTCTTTCCTTTCACTGTAACTTTTTAAGATTCAAAGATTAAATGCATAACTACACTTGGCAATTTTGATAACAGAGATAGTTTACCTAAAAGGGACGCTGGACAAAAAAAGGTCGAAAAGGGAGCGGTGAACCAAAGAAGATCGCAAAACTGTGCTCTAGAGTAGTCTAGAGTCCAGACTTCAGACTCTAAACTCTATTGTCTGTTCAATAGGACGAGTCAGTAAAAATATTGGATGGCAACTGTTTCTGTCCCTGTCCCACCTAAATTGTCACCACCTCCCTTTGTTTATAGGTACTGATTCCGCTCGTTGAATGAGGTATGGACTCCATAGAGGACGAAACTGTATAATCGAAATAATGTGAAATATGTAAATGTTGTATAAGATACTTCTTGATGGCTTCGAATGTTTTGAATTTCTATCTCACTGCTGTAGATTGAGATTATTAACTTTTTATTCGATGGAGTTTGTAAACTCCGCAAAGGAATATTATATTGTTATAATACAAGAATTGTTAGTTCGAAAAGCATTTAAACCTTAACCTTGAAAGTTCTCACTACGTGTTATTAACAGGTCTACTTCCTCGCACAAACAACGATGTTCAAACACGACGACAAAATATCTGTGAAAGTAGAATGCTTCCGTGTAGACCATAAAAACGTTATTAAAAGCGCAAGTAGATTACGCGGTTCCATGCCTTCATTAAATCCGTGAAACTTGATATACAGATGGTCGTATGCGTGACTTGCGCAGTAATCTTGCAACAAGTCGCTGCTGTAAATTTTCACGTTCATTTAGCAGAGACGTCGCGTCGATAGCATTATCCATTTTCCTCAGTAAAACTGCGATGTCGTGTTATGTATTTTCATTGCATGATTGTTGCGGGACATAAGTTCTAACATTCATATACCTACGTAGCTTGTTGGTAACATAGAGCTAAAGCATCTGAAACTATTGAATTTTACCTAATCAATCTTTTCATACGTCGAGTCTTTTTAATGTCATAGTTTATTCTACTTTCGAGAATTGACGTTCCGAACACAGACAATATTTTCAATGTAACTAGTAAATTAATTCGACCTTCTTTGTATTACCACGTTTTTGGAGACCTATTTCAAAACTACAAATTAAGAGAAAGATAGTTCTTCTAAATTGGAACTAAAGAAATTATATAAATCTTTTTTAAAAACTTGCTTTTTTTAAATATCCTAATCTCGTAATTGCACAGTGTGTGATGCAGCGATACGAAGATTGCAACTTTGCATTGACGCAAACGGTCACCACTTCGAGCATCTCCTGTAAGAAAGTTTATTTTACTACCACATTGGACCTTGCATGACTTTCAATGATAGCTCGCTAAAATTGTCTCCACACTGGCTATCACAGTGCGATAAAAAAACATAGCATTCCATTAAAAAAAATAGAGATGACCTTGAAATCTCTTCTATGCCTTCACCCACGCAGAAAACGTTTGTGTCACAATATGCCCCCCTCTATGCCGTGTAAGTTTCGTATATAACATTTTTTCATATTATTACAAATAACGGCAATATTCAAAGTGGACATAGTCATTGCCCCACCCTGTATATGGAATGCAATATTAAATATGGAAATATGTAATATATTTTATAATGTCATTACTGAATATTCTGTACATTTATAAATATATAAATCGTGGAATTTATGCAGAAATATTTAATAACAATCTACATAAAGAAATCTAAACAATATCACGTGCGTATTGTAATATTATACCAAAAATTATAGTACCCACAGTAGTTTCAATGCAATCGTAGTCGATAACCTTGCTGTTAGAGGTTGATGCAACTATGAAGAATAAATAAAAAAAATGGCTGTTACTTGAAATATAATTACCTGCCTTTACTTTCCTATAAACTTCTGGTCTTTTTCTAGTAATAGTTCATTTCTTTGTCGATAGAATGGAAGAGCACGACAATACCAGTGGTCGTTATTGTTACTTACGTCTACTAATAACATTGTTTCCTAATCTCTTGTCATATTGGGTCGTTCAAAATGTTCGTGACGTTTCGAGCACAATGTTTCCGTTACCTTTTTTCTGGGTGAATGAAAAGTCGTTTGATCCGATGAACAGGTACTATTCTTTAAGTAAGAATTGGATGTATTTGCTGTATAACTTACTCGTCGTTTCAATTTCGTTTCCTGTGGTTTTTTCAAAGAATTACACTATTTTGAGTGGAAGACTTTATAGCATTCCTCCAATTCATTAAACCTTACTCTGTCAGATAATTATTCTTTTAGATCTCTAGAATATTTTAGTATCGAGAAGAAACTTCGAATACAAAATTGATCTAAAAGAAGATTGAAAAGCCTTTTAACCAATACAATCGAAGTTGTATGTAACTTATACAATGAAACTAATAGATAAGTGGAAAGAAATTTTAGAAACAAAGTAGTAAATACGATATGAATTGAAAAATATCCATTGTAACTCTGCCCTAAAAAACACCACGAACATTCCGAACAACTCAACACTTACATAAAAAAGAAAAAACGAATTGCAATTAGGAAATTACAATAGTAAGTGTTTATAGTAACGTCGGTATCAGAAATATTTTCCGTGTACTTGAATTTCCAGTTCGAACGAAGAGCGTAAGTTGAATGCCGCTCAGAATTCGCTGTACTTCCAACGAAGACTATTCAGTCGTGGTGCACGCGCAGTAACGAGAAGCTTTTACGACTTCCGAGCTCACAATGCAACCAACGAACGAAACATTGCATCCGGGTGGATTGTAGCCAATGGGCTTCGCTTCTCATGATTTTATGAAAAATAGAGGTGGGCCCGCTTTAAAACACTCCCGTTACGAACGTCGGCCATGGTATACTTCACGTATGACACTGGCTTTATAAGGTCTTCTCGCTCGTTTCCGCCCTTTATACCGAGAAAACCTGCGCGAATGCAAATCGAAATTGAAATCTCACGGTATTGGAACGTATGCTGGAGTTTCAATAACATTCGAATTCAAAGCGTCAAATGATAAAGGTAGATATGTTGAGGCCTGTTTACACGTTCAAATAATTTGCGCAAAATAACTTGTGCATGTAAATTTGCGCAAATGAACCGAATCGTTGTACTCCATTTGCGGCCCGTTTGCAATTGCGTGAACTGATTTGTGCATTACAAGTTCAGTCTACATTGCACAGTTATTTTAATTTTCTGTATTGCCATTACATTGAGTGGCTCGTGGTTTTCGATTAAAAAGTATACTGTACATTTTCTTGAAATCGGCAATATTGATGAAAATTAATAAAACTTGATAAAATTAATATTTGCTTGCGCAAATTTGAATGACGCAAGTCAGTTTACGCAAATTGTTTGAACGTGTATACGGGCCTTTAGTAAAGGTAGATATGTTACTGGAGAAATACACCAATTTAGTAGTGGTTGTTGAATTAAAGTCCAACGAATATACTATAATTTTGTTTCTTCGTGATGGCTCTCGAGGTCTAGGTTAGGTTCTTTTAACTCTCGTCCACTGTTCGGGTCAATTTGACTCTAAGCCAATGTTCAATTCTTAATTACATTTTTTATTGTAGGAACTTTAATATTAATTTGACACGAATAGCTTCCATGCATCAGGTGTACCAATAAATAGTCTACTATTTTCTTGCGAGATTCAGTATTTATGTCGAAATCATTCGGAATCCTCTGGTATGTTAACAGTATTCATTACTTGATTCCACTATTCTCAACTATTGTGATTAGGTAGAAGATTGGGAAGGTATTTTGAATTTAAACTGCACTGCCAGTATCTTGAAACCATAGTGGATTACTCATTGGTGGACCTAATATTATGATCTAACGATAGGCAAATATTCTTCCGTAATTCGATTTTCGTTCGGGCCCAATTGATTTTAAGGAATACTACTGCGCTAGTTTATTGAACAATGAACGAGAGTTAAATCTGTTGAATTCATATATCTATGGAATTGTTAAATTAGTATTGGAATTTAATTTTTAGTTTATTGTCTGATATTCCTAAATAGTTATATTGATATTTCAAAATTCTGTTATTTAAAATATTGTTTTCTAATATTGTTCAAGTATCCCTCACTATAGGATATGTTTACAATGGCACCGACATTAGACAATTCGCCTGACGCCCGATATCGGCCAAACTTGCCCGATCTTTTGAAACGTGTTGGAAGGCATGTGCGTGGTCTCGATGGAACCGATCACATTGACCGATTACAGTCGACGTCGGACGGTGATCGGTCGAATTCAAATCAGTTTGTTTTTTTCAGCCAATTTGACTGATATAAAGATGGACTGTCAAAACACAGAAGTATTGTAACGTTCATGCTGTCGACAACTCACCAACTAGTCAGAGGCACTGCAACCAAGCTGTCGGCCAATCAAATCGGCCGACATCTGACGAAAACAATCTGACGACTTACGTCAGTGCCACTGTGACCAGAGCTTACTAGAACTGGTCGACTAAAGTCAGAAACGAGAAGAATCTGTTTAACTTGCTCTTTATTTTCAGACTTTGTGGAGCACATATATATCAATGGCCAATTTACGAAGTAGCCAGCCACTTTGCAAATTGTCCGAATATCGAACTCCGAACCTAATAGGATATACAGTAGCTGGACATACAAAGAATACTATTTTTCCTGGCCAGCTTTATAGTGAACATAGGAAAACAACATTTGCAGAAGAAGTTATTTATCGTTAACGAGTCTTTAAACAACAGATAAACACAGAAACTTGTTAGATGCGTTTAAAAAACCTGAAAAGGTTGAATGCTTTCACAGTTCATCGAATATCCAGGGCAAAAGTCATTAAAAACGAATGTTCTAATCAGTTTTTGCAATTGCGGTTGCCTTTTAGACTCTGTATGTATAAGTACAAGATGCGACTAAAAGTGATAAATACAAGAGACACAAATTTTCGAATAATGTTTGTACTCAAAAACCACTACTGACGAAATTGTATATTAAAAAATATGGAGGACCGAGAACTGTAGAAATCTAAAATTTCGGTTGTCTTTTAAAGACTCTATGTATACTAGTACAATGTGCTACATAAATTGATAAATAACAGAAAAACTAATTTTCGAATAATGTTTGTACTCAAAAGTCATTATTATCAAAATTGTATATTAAAAGATATCGAGGACAAAGAATTGTAGAGATCTAAAGTCATTACGAAAATTGTAAGGAAAACTTGGTTAAATAAAATGTCCCCATATAACCTTTAATGCGAATGTTTAATTAGGGGCGCGCGGCGGATGAAAGAAATTTCGGGGTCACCGGAAAATGCAAGAAATTCTAAAGGTTCGGTGTTTGTTGAACGAAAAATTCGGAAAGGTTTAATTAAACACGAAAGCGTAATGCTTCAAAATAAATGGCTAATGATGTGGGCCGGGCAAAGTGGGTCACAGGTAAATGAAGATATAAATCATGTCGTGCATACGGATTAAACAGAAACAGCTGGAAAAATGCACCTCTGAACTTCGTCCGTGTGCAATTAATCACCTGGATACGACAACGAACCCGAGTTACGACAGAAAGAAGCTGCCATTATGATATTGTGAATGACAGTATGTATTTAGTTTATGACCTTATAATATACGTAACAACGAGTACAAGTGCACTATGTTGATCAAGTCTTATTGTTCTAAAATTGATAATAAACGATAAATATTATTAATACTTATTTTACTTGTTAGCATCGGTTATACAGGGTGGTTCATCTAACGTGGCCACTCTCAATTACTCGTATATTATTGACTGTATGAAAAACTATTTTAAACAAAAGTCGCATGGTATCAAGGGGGTCATACAATGCAATAATGTGTTTTTTACTATGTTACATTTTTATCAAGATGTAACGGCCACCTTCGATTTTTTAAATAGAATGCTTAGTATTTCCTCTCGAATTTCGGTAAAGTATCAAATATTGCATACAAAAAAGTATCATCACATAGGGCCTAAAGTGAACAGTTACTGAGATATGAGTAAAAATTATTTAACATGTTCTCGAGATTCTTCCGATTACAATAAGACATAATTTGCGCCATATTTCTTTATTAATATTGATGAAGAATATATTAGAATTTACTAATAAATTATTCTACCCAATATTAAATCGCTTTATTTACAACACTCATTATCAGTATTCCATTTTCTACAACGGAGATGTGAATTGTGCATAAAGGTGAAACACAGATATGCAGTTGGTCTTGTAGCTATACTGGAAGGAGAATTAGACTTAAAATGCACTTGCATATTTTTTTAATTATCCGAAAAAACGTCAACGTCAAATTCTCCAAACATCATGGTTATTCTCACCATACAGTCCATATTAACAAAATATTTTCTTCTCTTCGATTCATGGAAGAACAAAATTTTCATAAAGCGCTGAACCCTTAAAGAGGGTGATTCTCATGCACGTCAGCGGGTTTTCACAATTTCTGCTGAATATTTTCGTATCTGTATATTTTTATGGAACTATTGTGGATATTATAGAGAACATGGTATAGCCGACGATAACGATACAGTGAGCTGGTCAACTCAACGGAGCCATAAACAGAGACTTGGGTTCAGCGATCAACAAAGGGATTCATAACAGTAGCCAAGTGACACTTAACCCATACTTCGCTCACTGCTGTACAAAGCATCCCTTTTCTATTACACTTGATCTGTATAGTCAGCCGGCAAGCCATAGTGAATTCATAGAATTTCCTTCTGAGACAGCAGGGACCTTTATCACACGTCAGGATTGAGACCCTTTAGAGAAATTTGAGTAAGTTCGCCCACAAAAATCCAGTCATTCGGAAATACAGGGTGGCAAATGTGTTAAACTAACCCAAAAATGTTGTAACTCCTTCAACAGGGTGATTCTTGGTGAGATTTAAAACAATTTCTTCCTCAGCGAAAAAGTTTTCCGAGGCTTTCTTAACGAAATATTAACGTAAAACACCGACCAATCAGAGCGCTAGTCTCGGCCGAGCTCCCGCGGTAGTGTTAGCTACGCGCCGCTCTTGTACTACGAACAAGTAAATCGGCAGACATTGAAGGGAATTGCGTAGAATAGCAAATTAAAAATTAGCGAATGAAAATGAAAATTTTTCGTTTTATTTGTTACGTTATTTTTATTTGCTATTCTACACAGTTTCCTTCGATGAATGTCGACTTGCTTGTTCGTAGTACAAACACAGCGTGTAGCCAACGCTACCGCCGGAGTTCAGCCAGCAGACTCGTGCTGATTGATCAGGGTTTTTCGTTAATATCTCATTAACAAAGCCTCGGAGAACGTTTTCGCTAAGGAAAAAGTTGTTTCAAACCACACCAGGAATCACTCTTTTCAAGGAGTTGCAACATTTTTCGGACATCCTGTATATTTTCCTCTGCTTGCTACTAACCTTCTGATTACAGTAAATTCTCGATGAGTGTCCGAAGGCTTCTCGGCACTGAACATTAAATATTTCATAAACTAATGGCATGAAGAATGCGGCTGAAAGAAAAATCATTGGCTTCAGAATTTCAATCTCCATCACTGTGCTAAACCTCATTAAAAAGTCAGCACTATACCTGGGGACCTCTCCTTGTCAATGCCAAAGAGTCTTCGAACACTCGCGGAGGATTTACAGTACTTATCCTGATTAACTAAAATTAAGATCGAACAGTGATGATGAGATCGAACACCATGGCGAACGTCGCTCGAAAAGATGTTTGCGTATCTTAGCTCTAGGTTCGCCATTTTTTAAGAAAAAAAAACAAAAAAATAGGACTATTTTCGTCGTTAGTTGTAGAATAAAAAACTTTATATTGAAGTTTCCATTTATTTCATTAGCTTTCCAAAAGAAATTGTCGAAAATGCCTATGACTTTGACTCATTCAAGGTGGCCTTCATAATTCGGAAATGAAGCCTCATGTAGAATCCACATTATAAAAAGTGCCTCACATTTTTAATAATACCCTGTATAACATTCATATTAAATCCAACCACGTTCTCCACAACATTAGCAAAGTTTCAATATGAAAAAAAAAACATAATCGAAAGTGTTCAACAGAAACTTTGAGAAAGCGTTGATTTAAGTTCGGCAAGGGCGTATACGTAACTGGCCCGATGGCTCTTCAGGTGACCATTGTTGAAGCCGATGTAGTACATTCGTCAGAGGAATTACTCGGGAATGAACGCGGAGCGAGACCTCCGTTGGGTGGACGATTTTTCAAAGGACACATTCGGTGCTTCCTTATACCTGTTTCGGTTTGTGTCTGTGTGTCGCGTGACCGCCGCTCAAAAGGTCGCCCGGGGTACCGTAGAAAAAGCTCCGTGGCCCGGAAATTTCAGTAAGACGGAGTTACGCGAGAAAAGAAGCACTTCTTTTCCCTCTCGACGCTTTTGAGGTCAGCGAATAATTTCGGCACTCTCCGGGAGAGCGTGCATAATACAGGCCGTCGCGGCAAATATGTAATTCAACATCGAAGATGTTTCGAGAGAGAAAAATGGTCAAATGTATTAAAAATAGTCAAAAAAGTAATCATGCAGTTACAGAAAGATTTCCCTGTAGAGACGATGGTTCAGAAACTTGAATTCGGAAGCAATGTGTGCTTATCATACACTACTGAATTAAATTTTACAGGTTGATGAAACTTGTTTATTTACAATATTACGTATTTCGTTCCAATGCTTAAACACTAGTTTTACTACACAAAAAATACATAAGGCTGATTGTATTTACACCGTATTTCTTAATTATGAACGAAAACAGTGGAATATTTACTGCTACTTCGAATATGCTATTGTTCGCGTCCTTTGTCAGGCATCTTTTTTGAAAAAAATAACACCAGAATATTCGTAAACCCGTTGCTTTGAAAAAATCGCGGATATCATCCTACGTCTTTTTTTTCCTGCATTCTATACTATTTTTATTGTGATTAAAACGATTACATTTCAGGAAACGAGTGTGAAAATGAAATGAAACAATTTTATAATTTTGTAGTTCCTACGTTTCAGACTGTGCTATTTCTGCAAATATAGTTTCTTATTCACTAATTCGCAGAAACTGGAATCAATGAAAAAGTTTGTTTATTCTATCAACAGTAACTGTAGTTTTAATTTTAGACAATCGTGTAAGCTGAAAAGCATAAAATCCACAGTGCAGTTATTATCATAAATATTTGCAGCGCTTCTGGCAGACAATGTTCTAATAACAACGTTTTTTGGATCAGAAAATTGTTTCAATTACTTCTGAATACTAAGTCTAGTTCTGCTTTACTGTTACTATCGTGATACAAACCTTTAATTATAACAGTGTATTATACTAATAGCATTTTTAAACTGCAAAACACATTAACACAAAGATGCTAATTAAGTTTAATACTACTCATGTACTATTATTGCCGCGATAAAATCCCCATTACAGAATTTTTAGTTCTCTCTAAGCTTAATTTCTACGTATTATGTACTATTTAAATTTGTGTATTTGCATAAACTTCAGCAATCTACTAATTACATACAAGTGTAATCGAGGATCATTCTATGTTACTATATGGTACTCTTATTATCCCATTCACAACAAACGGTTCAACGACAATTTTTCAGCTCGAGGCGAATCACGAACCAGAACTTTCAGTGCACATGAGACCGAAGAAGTAAAATTCAATATTCCAAAGTGCCTACTTCTTGCCAGTGTGTCAAGAAAGGAACATCCAGCAATGAAACGACATCACAATCGCGACCATGACCGGCCATTATCTTGACGTCAAAGGTTGTCCCTCTTATCGTGGTCCGTGTCACGCAGTTTTCCCGTCACGAACGTCCCCCGAGCAAAAAACGAGAGAAAAGCATTAAAAAGGCGTCCTGAACGCGAACGATTGAACCGTCCCGACAGAAAAGAATATTTCGTTTCTTTTCCATCGAGGTTGGAGAAGCAGCATCGGGAGTAGATGGCATTCGGTTCGTCTCCCCTCAAACCTACGACGAGATCGAAGACGGAGATCGCCTGATTAAATTGTTCGGTTCCTTTCTTAGCTGCTGGAAAGGGGGGGGGGGAGGCTCCTTTGTTTTCGACCTATAGCACCCTATCGACTTAAACTCTTTCCTCTATTCCTTTTTATCTTCCCCCGCCATCCAGCTTTCTTTCTTCTTTTGTCCATCCCTTTTACGTTTCCTACTACCCCCTTACTACCCCCCACCCTAGTCCTCCTTGGCTTTACCACCACGGAACGCGGTTTAGGTTTTCAACTTCAGACAGCCTCGTTTGTTTCACGCCCAAAGAAACCGCACGACACCAAACACCACTTTTTTCCCCCAACAAGTTCATACCCCCCGCCCCATTTATTTTCCACGCTTGTTTATCTCGTCAGGAATTAAAAGTTTCGAAATGGATGAAAATAGGATCTGTATCATTCAGCGGGTATCATTTATCGCCAGCCTCTGGGGTTTGATAATTCAATCTGCATTTGCCCCGTAATTTTTCATCTTAAAATTCTCATCGCGATGAATGGGAACTTGATACCCTTCATCTCCGGAAAATAATCCTTTGCCCCGGACTTGAAAGGAAGCTCGTTGATGAAAGAAGATGCGCCAAAGGTGGTGGGGAAGCCTTTCAGCTGACCCCCGGGATAATTACACAAATTACCATTATCCTGATAACGTTCTTCCCGTCCGTGAATCGGTAATAAATCATCGAGTTATAAATTACATCACGGATGATTTATGCAAAGGAGAAAATGCAGAGAGTTTTCGAAAGGTTTCAAACGTTTTTCGAGGATTGATAGTGCATGTTGAGACAAAGAGCGCGCACGCACTTATGTCTGATAATGATTGATAAGGGGTATGATCGTGCATATCAAATTCTTTTCATTTATCTGTACAAAATTTTATTATCGTATTGGAGTACCCAAAATATATTACATAATGAAGGATTTTTACCAGCCAATGCCACACAGCAGTATGAATAGAAAAGAAGAATCAATTATTACCCGACTGAGAACCGGTCATTCTAAAATTACACACTAATACTTAATTAGAAAACAACAGAACCTCGTTACTGGAATATTGGCACAAACATATGTCTAACAACCATGTTCTGTTTGAGTCCAGAAGATACGAATCTCAAAGGCGAAAACATAGCATAAATCCTAAGACAGCTCTCATTTCACAGGACCACCTAAGGAACGCAATCTGTTTTCTATACGACACAAATCTTTACCTTAAAATCTAATTAGCTTGAAACATCGTAATACAGATTAACTTCGTCACTAATAATCTATACACTAGTCGATGCGACGTAAAAGAGAATACAAAAATTGATATCTTTTACACTAATGGAAAGAGAAACAGATATTAATATATAATTAATGAAAACAAAGCTACATTATGTGAAAATCATCTTTGGAACTTCGTAAGTAGAAACAGCAAGTAACGTACAGACAAGTTAACAGACCTCCATACAATAACAAGTGTGACCAACAAATGAATATACAAGGTGTCCATGCTAACACTGTACAGTCCATTATATCCATAACTATTTAAATTCGAGAAAACTGTTTATCTAAAATTGAATGGCACAAGGAGGCTAATTAATAGGCTATGTCGAATTTTCGTTAACATTATTATTTTGAAGAGATGTGAAAGTTAAGTTTAGTTTTTTAAACGAAATTATATATTTTTTTTAAATCAATCGACAGTGTGTTTCAAGAAAAATTCAGTAATCTTTCATGTATATGCCCATTTTTCAAATAGTTTTCGAGATACTGCACTTACGAATTTACTGATTTACGTGGCACTTGAGGCGCTAACAGGACCACTTCCGGTGCTTCCTACTCGAGCAAGTTTTCTTCTGTTGAAAATCAGTAAACTTCTAAGCGCAATGTCTTGAAAACTATTTGGAATAGGATGTATACATTAAAGGTTACTGAATTCGTCTTGAAACGTACTATCTAGTGATTTAAAATATATGTATATATAATTGCATTTAAAAAAACCAAACATGACCTCCATATTTCTAAAAATAATATTGCTAAAAAAAATTTATCATAACCCGATACTTAGCCCCTTCGTGTCGATCGTCTTAGCCCGTCAATTAGCCCCCTCGTATCGATTTTATGTAAACAATTTTCTCGTATTTCAAATAGTTTAAGAAATAACAGACCGTACAGTCTTAGCACGGACATCCTGCAGAAGTACCACATTTGCGGAATATGTTATTATAGTCTTTAGTGATACGACTGAAAGTGTTGCTTCCTGATAATATAAATCGAAAATATAGAATAAAACTTTTACGTACGTAGCAACGTTATGTGAAAAACATATTTAAAACTTTATAAGTAGTAATAGCAAGTAATGTGCAAACAAGTTAACAGAGCTTTATTCGATAAAAAATGTTATCAACAAATGAATATAGATGTAATACATTTGTAGAATATATTATTGTGGGTTGCAATTCTGGTTAGACCACTTTGCTGACCGATCAGATTTCCCGTGTAATACGATCCGGTAAATTCATGATTTATATCCGGCGACATTACAGGCTGAAATTTGTAACACATGCGCGGAAATACCACGGGGTGAACATAGTCAATTGCCCAGGAGCCGGTGTATCCTTAACTTTACCGGTGACCTTTAGGTATCTGAAATACTTGCTGCATCGATCGCGGTATCCTATGGCTGTGCAAATAAAAGGAGTTCGTTCGAACTAGATAATAATCAACTATGCCAGTCGGTGTTATTTTAGCGCACTCGTTCGACGAAACAATTACTTCAACACAAATGTTTCCTGGCAAACCCGGTTGATGTTGATGTTTACGCGACGAATATTTTTATACTTCCGAGTAATTCTGTGATTACTCGTTTATCAGCGGAATACGAAATCCTATCACGTTCTTATTTACTTCAGGGAATTTCATTCTGTGCTAACAGATTAAATTTAACTATGACATATAGCATGGTGAAGCAACGATGGCCCAAATCTTAGAGGTATACATATAGAGTGAATCATTGAAGATTTCTACCTTGAATGTGTCTGAAACTATGGGAATAGGGAAAAATGAAAAGAAAAAGAATTATTTACAATTGACGTGGAAATGAAAATATTGTGGTCGTAATGGTTTCTTTTGCATTACGACTATTGCTTAAAAAAGGTACGTAATTTTTATAGATTAATGATGTATAGCATTCGTCAACATGAGGAAATTACTGTGACTACATATGAATATGACAATAATTTTTTCGGATTTGAAAACTGTTTTAATTTCCTCGTTCATTATAATGCCACAACTTCCGAATTTACACCAATCGCATTTTAAAAATTAATATAAAGCATATTTAAACGTATCTGAAATTTCCATTTTTTTCCAAAATATTTATACAAGTAACGTATTTTACTAAAGTAATGAATATTTACGAGTGTAATTTCAAGAATTTTAATTTGCAATAAATATTTATTAACTTCATGACCTATTTTTATCTCAAAGGACATAATAACACATCCTATGAAACGTAACGCACATTCATACAGTATACATATATAGATTCTGATTCTTTTAATAGTATGTAATTATTAAGATGTACAACACGATAAAACATAAGTAATTGGTATTCGGTATTAAATTGCTAATGAACACTAACCAAAACATGAGTAAACTAAAATATTCAGTATTGTTGTTTTGAATATCAAGAAACAATCAAGGACTCTCAAAGACAGAACATCTGATCAATAGCAAACTTGTCTACTTGAAACCTTAATCCACGATATAAATATGATTTCATTGAATTTTTATGTATACATATGTATTCAAACTATACGAATTCGCATGTTCAATATAACTATAAACATTCTTTTCCAAATTTTCAGATCATGTCTTAAATAAAAATGAAAATAATTATAAAGAAAGTATTTAAAAAGTACTTCGTGTAATGACACTCAATCCATGTTTTTGTAAAATAAACCCGATTAGCAAAAACCAGTAATAAAGAGATTACCAAATACAGAAAACCTTACCCAATACTATCCAATGAACTTTCAAGATTGAAACTGTGTTAAATATAAGAATTATGTTGACTCGATTTTTGCTAAATTTCGTCCATCGATGATTTTTTTTATAATATCCTTGCTTATTTTGTATTTATACTCTCACACTGTCTTGTTTTATTTCAATACCACGTTACTATAATTTTATTGTGTTTTTCCAATTATCATCACGCATCCTTATTTACTCAGAGATCTTAATAATTTGACTATAAGAAATTCTATAATTATAGCAAAACACATTAAATTAGAATGATATTTTTTGTTTGTCTATACAACGTTACAAATTATTCCAAACAAATTAGGAGAAGATATTGGATTATTATTACCAATTTTAAATTTTATAATTTTATCTTTCACAAATTCATATAAATTCGAGTCAGGCAAACTCTATCCTATAAATCAAATAGTAGTTTCATTCTTAATATTACGCTTTATTACATTAATATGACTATGAAGTCAATAATTGAATTTCCATAAGGTGGGATTATCATTATTACTTACTAGAAAAAGAAACATATACATTATCAATTGGACCCAACCTTTTTGTGATTGTACCTCCAGTTTGGAATCACTACATGTACACTCACCGATAACAGTTTTTTAAATAATGTAATTAACCAGGGTCAGATTAACACATTTCATTTTTTCGCTTTTTTACGTAGTTGTGCAAGTAAAATACAACCAATGCATGCTTTTTGCTTCCACAACATATACAGTAATTATTTACAAACGCAAACAACAGATATATTGAATATACCTAAAAATTGTTTCGTTTCTTAGCATTTGTTAGCAAGTGTACTTCCATGGAATCAATAAATGTATTATTGCAACGCCGCGAAGACGTGTCACGAAGACAATCTCGAAAAAGCTACGAACGGCGATAAAAACAATTTCCTGGCCATGGGAAATCCCAGCCGTTGTCAGCTTCAGAAATGTCCTTTCGGTCTGCACCGAAGAAGAAAACAATGAAAAAAAATCTATAGAAGAACCGCGAAACAATTCCATTCCCTAGTGACCGTGAATACTGCAAATGCCGCAAATCAAGGACGGCGTTTCTTCTTAACAACGTTTCCCGCTTATCTCCGTTTCCTCCCGGTAAATGGCGTGACCCGGCGAAACATTTCCTATGGAAGAAATTCAGTTTTTTTTGTTGGTGTCTCCTGTCCTTCGATGATCCCACGCTTCCTTTTTATCTCGTCCCACGGACACTTAAGGTCAGGGCTCCACGTACCGCTATGGCCGCTCGTCAGTTGCACGCTTCCTTATGTTTTATTAATATCGTCTGAGAATATTTTATTACATAGATCTGTGCGATATTAAACCCAAAGCTTTTCCATTCATCGAGAAATACAACTGGATCCCTTATTCCATTATATTTCGTACGTTTCTCCTCTTTAAGTCGATAAATCATCTTTGATATCATCTTCAAGTCGATGAATCATCTTGTATATCTTCTTCAAGTCGATGAATTATTTTTTATATTTTACAATTAAGTACAATTTACGAAAGGAATCGTTTTTGTCTCGTAAATTATACTTAATGCGTGTAGACGATCGCACTAAGCTATCTAAGCTTTGTAATAACTTGAAGTGAACTGAAAGAGGGATTGATATAAGAAGAGAAGTACTACCGTATGTCAACGACAGTCTTTCAAGCAAGTGGAAATAGTAAGTAATCATCCGACACGACACCCAAATCGACTTCAATAGTGCATACGAATACTTGAGGAACTTACAAAACTATTTCATTGCGTCGAATTCATAAAAATAATGAAAGGGCGTGGATCAATTGCTGTTTTAGAGCACGAACCTAAAGGAAATATACAGTGTGCGGGGGAAAAGATGCTACAAGCGAGCAGAAGGTCGTTCTACGTGCAAAAATAAGTCGAAAATATACAGGGTGTAACAAAAATGTTGGAGGACCCGGAAATGTGAGACTCGTGACTGTGGGGACTCGGCCGACAGACTTGCGCTTTGATTGGACGGGGTTTTTCGTTAATATCTCGTTAACAAAGCCTCGGAGAACATTTTTGCTAAGGAAAAAATTGTTTCAAATCATCTCACGAGTCTCCCATTTCCGGATCCTCCAACATTTTTGTTACACCCTGTATAATAAAATTATTTTGGGTGATGCTTCGGTTCCGATATAATCAACATTATTCTACAAATATTTCATAAAAGTAATATGCTACAATTGAAAAGAAATGATTTGTATACCTAATGATTCCATAACTTATTACACCGTAACAGAATAATGAGTGACTGTTGCATCAATCATGAATTCTAGTCATATACATATATTTGGCTGCTAATGTACACTCACGAGCAATCTCGGCTTCCACTAGGGGAAAAGGAACATAGAGGAAGGGGCCTTCTACCATGCTCCTACCATTTGGTATTGGGAATTACTGAAATTTATGCCAAATTAACATCCGATGTAACATTTATTTTAGTACCTGAAATCAATTTATCAAGTGGTAGGAGGCCCTTCCCTTACGCCAATTTTTCACCTATAGGAAGCGGAGTTTGCTCGTCGGTGTACGTATCTGCCACGTCTGATCATTGCATTTCATTTCTACTGATGGCCAGCACGATACACGCGATATAGATGAAACCTCAAATTCGGGTTTCTTAAAGACCAAGCCTCGAATAAAATAATTTTATTCTACACGTTTGATTTATTTCTGCATAAGGAAATATCTCCAGCCCAATTGCGTCATCCTATCGTCAGCACCCTGTATGACTATAAAAAGAAAGTGGTAATGACAACACTGTTCAACAAATTTGAACATTTTTCCGTTATTGTAACCTTCAATAGGCGTTTCTGATAGGTCTTTATGAGCTGAATACGAATCTGCAAACCGTTTCTTTCCAGCACGTCCAGTTTTTGAAAAAATCATTTTTTTTTTAAATTGCAAATTTTCAACATTGGAGCTGTGTTGTGCTCTTACAATAACAGTTATTCAATTTATTTTAACACCAAATAATTCTCTGGACTCCTCTCAACAAAACGATAGAAATTATTATTATATTATAGACATTCGACTATGTTTGAATAATGTTTAAAGTGAAAAGGACACCGAAAACGCACCACTATTTGCTGATATTCTTGAATTTATTTCAAACACTAAAGGTCTAGGAGAAAATCTAATCACAGCGCGCGATAGAGAAGATCTTTCTGCTCAGGAAAGTGTCAAGGAAAGTTACAAAATCTGTTTTGTTTTAAATAGGGAAGCGAGATAGTTGAGCAAAACACACGGCTCTGATAGTGGTGGCCGTGCGCGCCTAGCACTTCCGTTACACTGAGCGGCAGGCAGCGCCGTCATTGAGTACCACTGGCGCCCTGACTATGGCAATATAGTTGCAAACCACTGTATCTGTTTTTCTGACATTCACAAAAGACTTTTATTAAATATATAGGTTTGTGACTGGTATGTATCGAACAGAGTTGGTTAAAGACACACACCACCCAGTGTTAACCACGCACCCAACATCCCACCAAACATAAGTTTAGATATTAGTATCTACAAAAACAGGAGAAAAGTTTCTTTGCTGGGCCCCAGAGCACATCGTGCATGTGTCTTGTGTTTGGTGGGATGTTGAGTACGTAGTTAACACTGGGTGGTGTGTGGTGGGATGTTGGGTGTGTGGTATAATAATGAATTAATAAATAAATACCTGAAAAAAATCATGTAATTTGAAACATATTTTCCTGAATATCTCGCAAACCAAATGGGCCGAGCGCAGGTAATATGCATAGGGAAAAGTTGTTCAGAATGATGACCTTGACAACATATTTCAAGGTCATCCAAATGGGTGAGGAGTCCCCTATTCTGAATAAATACCGTGCGCATAGCATGAAAGCCTTGGTTAATACTTAGAAAATAGCAATTAGAAAATACCTAGATGAATAAAAAATCATAAAACGTACACTGAACAACTTTCTCGAAGACGACACCACACAAAAATTTTCTTCAAAATTTCCACTCAACATCTCAGCGATGTATCACCTTCATTCCGATCGCGTCACGATTTTCAATACACCTCGCGTAAAATAAATCAAAGCGGTCCGGTAGATTACCGGAACGAAACGAAAAAGAAGCTAGTATATTTAGAAAAGCAAAAAAGTAAGTGCTCTCGGAGAAGGATCGGACGCGTGAGCCGGTAACAAAGCAACCCAACCCGTGCACGGGCAATCAACGCCCGTGATAATCGGCGTCGTTTACGGGTTCGATAAAACAACAGACCAGGGAAACGGGCGGTGGTAGACAACACACGAAACAGGAAAAGGGGAGGGGCGCGTGTACCAGGCGTACAAGGGGAACAAGAGAAAAAAAAGAGAGAATGGGAACCGATGAAAGTGCTTTCGCATATAAACCAGTCGATAGACGTCGGGGGTTCGCATGACCTTTACCTTTGCCGCATATCCTCCGCCGTGGAACCCGTTCGCCCGCCGTCGTTTCGCCGTCTCTGTCTCTCTGTCTCGGGGGATTGGCAGGTCGGTACGTTTGTGCGATGTAAATGTAGGTTAGAACCTTAAAATCGACCCATATTCTGCGGCAACCTTCGAACCCCCGACGACCGAGTCTCCTTTGTGGCGGAGGACACGACCCGAGAAAGACGGCGAGAGGGTTGAAATAGACGCGAAAGGGTGACATGTAGAATCGAGAGGGGTGGGGGAAGGTAGTTACAGAAATACGTGCGAGCGCAGTTGGCGAACGTTGCATCGTTTTTCTGCTCGAACGGACGAGCGGTCCCGACGCAGAAAATGTTCCGAGCACACGTGGGTTTATCGTGATATGCCAGAGCCAAAGGTGATTAAAGCGGCCCGTGGACGATACACCGACGATGCACGCCGGGCACACGAAATTGTCCGAATGGTGGATTCATAATTGAAATGGATACAAATTGCGTGGTGTCGTAAATATTCCGATAGTGCGGTGGACGTTTTGTAATGGGTGTAACCTTTTAGACGGGACGCGATAGTATTGATGAGATAAATGAATACGAGCTGAATTCTCATTCAGCAGTTAATAAAAAGTGTAGGATAAATTGTTTTATTGGAAACTTGGGGGATTCATAATAGAAATTGGTACAAATGTCATAGTATTGAAAATAGTTTGGAAGAGTGTTGTGCTTTTTTTTTAAAGGGTATAGGGGATGTGAATGCATATGAACAGATATTCTGTACAACAATAAGTAAAAACTGTGGGATAAATCTTTTTGTTAAATTTGGAGGAATCGTAATTGAAATTTATTGAGTTGGCCTGGTATGGAAAATATTTAGTAAGTCTAACATACAGTTGATTCGGAAAGTAAGTTTAAAATAAAGACTGAACATTTTAGTGAATCTTCAATAAATGTAAAAAACAATGTCTTCTTTCATAGCAATCCGATGTCTGTGAATATTCTAGAATTAAAAGAATTAGAGGGAGCCTTAACTTTATTTTTCGAGGAGATTGTACGTTTTGAAAACGATATAACCTTATACCGAGCGCAGAAGTATTGATGATGGAAATGCATGAGCTGAATGCTCGTGTAAAAGTAAGTAAAAAGTTCAGAATAAATTATTCAATTCGAAACTTGGTAGAATTATACGCTGATTTGGTAAACATTGTATAGCATTGAAAATACTTTGGAAGAGTATCATATGTTTTCTAAAGGGTATAACTTCATGCAGGACTCCACAGTATTGATGCTGCAAATGCAAGGAGTGCTGAGTTCTCATGCAAAACTAAGTAAAAAGTGTAGAATAAATTAGTTAATCCGAAACTTACATGCTTATGGCATGCTTTACGTAAATGAATGACTAGATTGTATACTATACGATAGTTTTGTAATACTATATGTGTACTACAACCTGTATACATATAATGCCACTCCAAAAGCAATTAGCGACCTGGATGTTCCCCTTGTTAGAAGATCTATAATCGAAACTGATACAAATGGCATACTATCGACAGTATTTTGGAAGTGTAACATATGTTTCGTAAGGGGTATAACCTTATGCAAGCGCGGCAATATTGATATTGTAAATGCATATGAGCTGATTACAATTGTAGAAGTAAGTAGAAACTGTAGAATAAATTATTTCCTCCGGGATTCGGTCTTCGACATGATCAACAATAAGAAATTATATAATTTATAAAATTAAACTGGTGCTGGCGCTTGCAATAAGTAGAAACGGTAAGTAAAGAACAGACTTGTTCACCGAATCGTTTTTAAGATTTTCCGTGAAAGGAGAGTTCGTTTTGTATTCTTGTTTTATTTTTACATATTTTACAATCGCCTCGCGTGTAGTTATAAATTTATATAATATACATCTAGAAACTGAATACACGGATACATTAACGAAAAACCTAGTATTTTATATTTTGTGTTGATGAAATACTCAAATTCACTTGTATTGTTCATTCAATAACTGGGTGAACGATTCAAACGTTTCTGTAATTGTTCATTCCAACTAATTAAGTGTACTAATTTCGGCAAAATGTATTTTTCAGCACTCTTCAGTCTCGTTCTTTACCATAGAACAATTCCTTTTTGTCAGATCGGTTGCAACTTTTATTACGATATGATAGTGAAGAAATTAATTAATTTATAAATTTGTAAATTTTCAAAATTTTGTTATGTTTATCGATCGATCGAAATAGATATCGTCGGTTGTTCTAATAATAATATATTCCCCGCCATATTGCTATTTTACGAATACAAAATAATGGATTACATATTGGTACACGTACTAGCAGAGTTTTCATTAAGTAACGAGCTATTATAATCATTAGTATTGTTGATTAGGAAATACTTATTCTTTCAAATTCACCTACTTAGGAATAGTAGGTAGTGTATATCACTTACACGATGTACCAAATATTAAAAGGTCGTGTAACGTTGATCTTCTGAAAACTGGGACATTTCTTTCTGTCTATCGACGAGCTTCACATTTAAATGATGACGATGGTCAATTGAGTGCGTGAAGAAATGGAATACTTAGCCTTTAGTTGATGTCGGTGTAGCGGAACGAGAATTCGTCGATATAATGGGCAACAGAAAAAAATTTGTAGGTCGAGTTGGTACTGAAACTTAATGGTTTATTTTTACGACGATCAAGAACGATAAATATCGTCCTTCGGATAAACATGTGCTAACGAGTCTTAACATTTTTATACTTTATACGTACATATTATGCGCAAGGTCAATCCCTCGGATAAAATCTATCTTTCAACGATTAGCTTATAATTAACAATGGAGTTTGAATTATCTCAACATTCTAGAAAGTCAAAGTAATACTTAAATACTTCGATAAAAAAAAAAGATAAATCGAACTTCGAAAGCTTTATAAGCGGATATTCAAATATTTATGGCAATCCGCATTCTCGTTAATTTAGAAAAACTTGAAATCAACAAAAATTTGTTTCATTTATCGAAGGATAGCTTAAAAATAAACTAAAACTTTTTGTACGTATAATTACAGTTTTTATTTTATCATCTCTTCACCACATTTGCCTGCGCCATAAATAGACACTTACGAAGAACGAAAACCAGAATTCTATTGACAATCAAAGTTCAAGGCAGTCAATATGTTCAAACCTATTTCAGTCACAAAACAGTTACGAAGTTGCTCCATACTCTGTATTCTTGACTTCCTACAAAATTAGAAAGCAAGAGAAGTTAAGTTAAACTACATAGTACTGCTGTATTCCAACTTTGCCTATACTAACACTGGAAGTATACTGCGAAAGAATACGAATACAGACAAAACATACGAACTTGGAGTAAAGAGTAAGTAATTTGACAGTGGAACTTCCCCTTTCGTATATATTCAGTACTTTCGAAATTGAGTATAAAACTTCTGTTCTAATGTACACTATCGTTCAAAAGTTTGAAGCACCAATCGTTGATTACATAAATGAAACGTTCCGCACACGAACATTTATTTTAAGAAAATTTTATTTCAATACAAAATTTAGGACGTTTATTTCAAATTTCTGTAATTGATGAACAATTGCTACAACGAACTACTGAAGCAGTCAAAATGACTGGTTCGAAAACATAAAAATTATGAAAATGTCATAACAGTGTATTTTCTGAAATTCTTCGTTAATTTATCAATTTGCATATTTTCAAAAAACCGTCCCTTCCACCAACGCTGTAGAAATTGAAACGGGATCGTCTTAGGTAGTTCTAGTGTTAAAATAGTTTCCCCCATGTTTAGTAATTTTTGGACGTTTATGGCAAAAGTTTAATTCTTCGCCGATTAAGTAAAATAACAGCGCAATAATGACTTAAGGGTATCGTCCGGTCAAAACGCTCGAAGAGTACCTGATTTTCATGATTTTCCAAAAAAAACAATGGAACAACATACGGTAAAAAACCGTCTTGATAAGAAAAGAAATGTTATTTAAATTTTGTCAATTTTTGCATCAGATATACAGCATTGTTTTTACAACTGTAGAAATTTTAGTTCCTGACGGGCGCCATTAGAACTCTTGATAGAATCGTGATCAGTCAAAAAATAAAAAATATTCTTGAAATATATGTGGATGGTTATCGGGTTACCTACCCTTAATGCAAGAAAACAATCCGACGATTTTCGACACGTGTTTAAACAGAATATTGCACAAAAAAACGGATTTTTTCACGCACAAATGTGTCTGTAGGAAAAAACAGAGTGATCCAAGATTAATCTCCGTAGATGAGGTGATATCGACTGTAATTGTGAATAAAATATAGCAAGAATTTTTTAAATCGGTCTATAATTAAACTTTTTATCGTGACGCCCGTGGGAATAATCGCGTTTTGAAAAAAAAGCATTTAAAGCTTTTATTTTTCATTCTCGAGTTAATCATGTGTATATAGAGCAATGTTAAAGCGTTTTATCTTTAATCGCTATACAACAACCTTTCCGTAACTTCATTTTTTTTCAAGCAACTCTAGCATCTCTTGACACGTTAGTGCCACAACTCTTTTGATGACAAAATTTAAACAATAACAGTTATGCCCAGTAAGTTCGTAATTGTTAATAAAAGTGTGCATTCCTCATGAAACACGCATGCCGAAACCGAGTCCGATGTTTTAAGAACGTTTCTTCGACAAAACGTATGTTTCGGAGCGGCTATATACACTTCGTTATAATTTTAAGTATTTGTTTCTATGCAACCGTATTAAAGTTCATTAGAAGTCAAGCTTTCATATACTGGGTTTACGATTTCTTATACTTCTGGATCTAATCTTTCGAGTGCTATATGCGGTCGGCGAGTTAGGGTCATTCACATGCGTGCAGTGTCTACACTTCTGCGAATTTTGGACTGGAACTTCGAGATAGCATTCTTGTGATCTTACACGATGAAAATACGCCTGATAGAACTACTATTTTATATTCTTTACAAATATTCTTTACAAAATATTATTCTGAATGGCTGAAGCATACTTTAGGGTACGCTTTTGATGGGTAATAATATTTCAACATATTACTCGGACATTGTGGTCAGATTTCATCGGAAAATATTTCTGTTGATGTTCAACAGAACGGGAATACCATTGAATACTAACCACTTTGAAATATTCAATACAAATTTTCATATTGTATAATAAACGATTCGATATTTCATCGTTTCAGGTATGATCTGCATTTCGAGGGTTCAAATCGTTTGAAATATTCCGCCCGATATTCCATTGTTTTTTCAGCGAAGTAAATCGAGTGGTTTTCATTATTGTCCAATTAAAACAGGACTTAAATGAATCTGACCAGCTTTGTATGGCATTGCTTTCCATCGACGACACTCGCTCGCCTTGAATCCTCGGAATAGAAAATCAATAGAAGAACTACGCATCGAAAAATCGGACGTGTACTTGGAAGCGCCATTTTATTGCGCAAGCAGGAAGAGACGATAACGTGGCAGAATTCTCACACAATACGCCGTCAACGAATCCACCACAAAATGGTGGACTTGTTATCACACCAGAGTATAAGTCTGATTGCGTTTCGATATAGAATCGAACTTGATGCGCCAATTCTTTCGATAAATGTTCCGGATAACGCTATGGATGAACTTCAATGGTTCGTTAGGCTTTCAATCATTTGTTTTGTGAATTGAGAGGAACTAAATATTAAATATAAAAAGTAAAGCACTGCAAGTATTATTTTACACATTATCGTATTCATAATCTTAGGCATTTAGAAAATACGCAAGTGCGCGAAACGTAATAAAACAGAATAATTAATCTTTAATACTACATACAGAGTGTCATGTAACTGGTGGTAAAATCGAGTAGGGGGTGATTCTACGTGAAAAGATAAATCGAAAATATACAAAAAATTTTTTCATTTAAGACTTCGTTTTCGAGAAAATCGACTCTGAAAATTAATCTGGAACGCGTGTATTTGTCATAGTATTGAAACAGAATTGTACAATGAATAGACGCGCTAGCCAGATCCAATTCGATTGCACGCGTATCCAGCAGATTTTCAGAGTCGATTTTCTCGAAAACTAAGTCACAGAGTATAATATTATTCTATATTTACGACGTATTTTTTCACCTACAATCACCCACTTTACTCTTACACGATTTTACCACCAGTTATGTAACAGCCTGCATATTAATTTAATTTCAAACTCACGGTCAAGAAATATGTATATCTTAACTTACATTTTCCTCTTAGCATCATACATTATGTGCATCTACCGCTCGTTCTCACCCTTCCACACCCTACTCTTCTATTATACATTTAATTTACACTACATGAACTCAATATACAATTTAATACTATTGTTAATTCATTTTTAGTGTTGCAATACCTTTACTACAGAATATACATATTTATTCACTTCAAAGTTTTATAAATTGTTTTCAAAATAATAGTCAATTTAAAGCAAAGTATAATGAACTTAAGACGATAACAACAATTTATGTAAAAGTAACTCAGGTTTATTTCAAATAATAAACAATTAAAAAAACTTATTTTCCTAAATACTATTTATTAATGATATAAAATTAATGTAATTAACACGTTGACTGCCAAGTACGAGACAATTCTTACTTGAAACATTACAAAGACGCTGAGTTATTTAAATACTGGTACAAAATTATTTAATACCAGATCAACATCCTGTATTAACTATACGGTTATATTTTCGACGATTTATATTTATGGCATAAAAAGGGGAAGAAAGTGTGTCTGGTTACGTACGGAATTTTTCATTGTGGCAGTCAACGTGTTAATATAACGTAATTAATTAACGAATTCACTTCAGCATGTGTAAAGTTTAAATACAATTTCTTATTATTTTATGTGTTTGATGTCAGAGTACATCAGACTTCTTTTTCCTGTACTTAAAATGCACGTTCTCTATCCATACGTAAACATCTGTCACAGAATACATGTAAGTTCGTCTAGAAAAATTAATTATATGAAAATGATATTTATAAATTAATACAACACACACAGTGACTCACAAATTCTTGTAAATTTATTTCAAAATTCAAAACAACTTATCACTAAAAGATGATAAAAGTAAAAACAATGAGAACACATAAATAGAAATTGCATATAATCTTTTACACTTGATTGTTGTTTCGAAAGAATACCTATAAACGAATGTGTGTCATTATATATTTAATGCGTATATACAAAATCCACATTTTGCACTTTCATTTTGCTGATACTGTAAGCTTCGTAAAATAGATGATTACATTACTGCGTATACTGGATATAAAAACGTTTAGAAATAATCGACCAGACCGAGAAGCGTAATTCCGAACGGCTGGTGTATTATTTCTTTCCAGCCAGTGGCTATAAATCAAACGGTTAAGTAATACAGAACATTAAACCATGGAACTGTTCTGGGGATGACATTGGGGGTCGAGGAGGATCGTTAGATGTAACCGCAGCAGCACGAGGGACAACCGATCCTGTAGGATTCCCAGGATAACCGCCGGCTTTCCAACTATGCCGATTAGTTTCTCGTGGACAGAGTCTGGTGTATCGATCGTTGAGCTGTGATGACCATTCCGTAGCCGCTGTTTCTTACCGAACTGCCCAACTGTGTAAATGGAATACTCCGAATCACGGTGATAAACCCAGTTAACCAATTCGTAAGTGGCGTCAACCTTTATATAATTATTATTATTACTGCAGATGTTTACGTAAATTCACAATTTTAAACAGCAATTTATAAGCATGAAAATGATATAGAAATTTATTTTCTGTACTGAATGTCTTATTATGTTCATAATAATATTTAAATATCATTAAGCTTTATTAAAGTCTTTCATTTTCTGCAGTTTATATATTAAAATTTGTTATAAATGCATAAACGTCGTAGTCTAATAATTGTATAACGCGGGCAATTACATAATTGAACCAATATTGTTCAATGAATGAAATAAATTTTGTTTAACATTGAACAAATTAACTTGTATACAATCATTTGGATTTAATGGTTGAAGATTTTTCAGTTTAGAAACATCTGTAGTCCTTCTTGTGGTCGATTTTTAAAATGGTAATTTTTTATTGGATAATAATAATGAGAAATTGAAATTGTGATTTTTAACACAAAATAGGTAATTAATGTGATTTATATGGACAAGTTCCGCCATTGGTTGTGAATTTGGTAGAAGGGAAACAGTTCTTGTAATTACTATTGTTTATAATAGACAAGTTATAGAGTGAATTATACTAGTTCTTAACATTTCTACTTTCATCTATGTGATAAATATGAAACTATATTTTGACCCGAAGACTAAAGGATAACGAAGAAAATAACCATTCTACACTTGAAATAATCTAATTGTACAACACAACCATTGAGCAATTATTATCTTACAAATTGAAACACTTCAGAAAGAATTGCGTATACTTCCAGAAGTACAAGAACAAAATTTATAAAAAAATTACTTTTACCAAAATAAATTTACTTTCTCCGCTAAATTAAGAATAACACAAGGAATTCGATAAAATTGAACAATACTCTTATTTATTCGAACATTCTATATATGCACGAAATCCCCAATTCATTAGGTAATTCACTTTTCTACAGAGTAGGACACAATTCCATTTGAATATAATCCCGACCATTAAACACTTAATGAGATTAAATAGTTGTAACTCATTCAAGAAGTATTAATTCATTAGGAAAATTGGAATTTCCACGTTTAATTAATTAAAAAATAGTGAAATACTTCTGTATATTTTATTCGTTATTCGAAACTCTTTATCCTTGATTTTATATTAAAAACTTATACTTTTTCATTTTCCCATCTCCGGTTTTCTTCTGTCCCGTGAAACACCGTGTAGTTACCAACGCCTGTATTAGACCGTGAAACGTTAATATTTTCTCGCGAAAATTCCAGCGGATAAATCCATGATAAATCGTACAAAATATTTATCCAGTGGGAGTACGCGTTTGTCAAAATTCTTAAACAGACCGGACTGCGTAATCCTATCCATCAGCTTATAATGTCGTGTCGACGGTGGTGCACCTACCTCCGGTGTTGCTTTCACCGAAGCTATCCTTTAACAACACCCTCCCCGGCTTTTCCAGATTACCCTCCGTGCATGGATAGCTTCAAAGTGTACCACGTCCCTCCGCTGTGATGCAACCCTGAAGAGGGGTGAGGAGTGAGGTGGGGGTGGCTTTGATACCCGGTGAGTGTGAACGCGGCGATTAACCCCGCATCGCCCTCTTATCAGCCAAACCCGTATCCATGTTTCTTCCGCCTCGTCTCGTCAACCAGCAATCCCATTTGGTAAACGATTGTTCATGCTCTTTCGCTATATTTTCATCTCTGTTCCCGTTCCTCTTCGCCACCCCTCTATGAACATTTTCGCTCGATACGCGAGTGATTATTTAAAGGTAACCATCCGACGGGTGAAATATTGATTATGCTATTTTCGGAAAGTGTATGCAAGACAAACGGACATTTTTACGCGGAAAGTCTTTATTGTCATTGAACAATTGTTGTATTATTTATTAGTCAGTACAGTAGTTTCGCTCGATACGCGAGTGATTATTTAAAGGTAACGGGTGATATATTGATTATGCTATTTTCGGAAAGTGTATGCAAGACAAACGGACGTTTTTACGCGGAAAGTCTTTATTGTCATTGAACAATTGTTGTATTATTTATTAGTCAGTACAGTTCCCTTCCGCCTCTGTGAACTTTGACAGTTTTCTGGACAGACATTCGAATCGTCATCTGTACAGCAGAATTATCATTTGGTACCAATTTAACCTGTTAACTGGTTGACTTTCGCTTTATTGAAATGTGATCATTGGAATTATATTTTGTAATAGCAGAACTGCGAGTTTTGTATTATATTATATAATAACAGAAGTATATACGAAGTGATCAAAATCACATATCATGAACATTACAGTGCATAGACGAAGGCGATTTGAAACTTATGAATGTTAGACTTCTTTCAACCTAAAAGTGTTCGCTTTATGAACAATTATAAGAACTGCAGTTAAGATACTACGAGCTGAAAATTTTCAGCAACGAAAATACTTCATGTAAGAAAGCATATAATATTTAATTAGTCAATAAATGGCCTCGTTTAGTGTAGTTTCGTATAGTGCTCTAAATTCTAGGGACATATTCAAAGTTTCAGTGTAGATATGTGTAGTGTACGTGACGTGTGATATTTATCAAATTCAATATTAAGAAAAAGTTGACATAAAAAGTGACTTAGCGTCACCAAGTACCAACCAAGGAATTGTTGTTGCTTGAACTTCGAGTATCGAAGATCGAAAGTCTCTGCGATAGCCAGGAGGGCAACAATTTCTTGGCACAGTTGTCGTCTAGCCGTGTAATCACTTTTGGCAGTGTGGCGTGCAATGAACGTAAAAAGCAGCTGGAATTCCGCCAAAGTTACATAGGCAACTGTATTACCTCACCTGTTACTGGTTTTATGCGCGATATAGAGCCAGAAGAAAAGTCATGATGTTCATGGTGCCTTTGCGAAAGAGGAATGAACCGTGAAAATTGGAACGCTAGATGTAATAACCACGATAGAGGGTCACGAACTTTATTGAAACCATAACTTGAAATGTAAGAATGAATAGAAATAAAAACGTTTATTAAGTTTACTGGAGATTTTATTTAGAGTTTTACTGCATAATACTATTCTTTAAAGTCATAATTGTTGTTCAGTTCCCTTACCGTGATATTTGCTGTATAATTATATAATATAATCAAGACAAAGCTCATTTTTGGTGCCACAGTTCGACTGTTAAAAACAGACACTTTCGTAAACGTTAAAATTTCACAACACACACAACAGTCGTCAAAGAGTAGGAATTTTCAAATGTAGAAAGGAACCTATTGTTCTCAAATCCCTGCTTCAGCTTTTATATACTTAAGTTAATATATTTACACTATATTATAGGAACTACTTTAAATAAAATTGTTACCCACTATTTTTTGGCTTTTATTGGATTCGTTTTTGTGTAACATAAAACGTGGTGGGGAAAAAATATAAACAACAGAACAAGATAAATTAATGCTTTTTAAATATTAGAAAAACTTTCATAATTAACGGGTAAAATAATATAAACTTCAAGATTTTGGTTTCTTCGCTTCAATTTTCAATGTCAAAATGTCATTTTTACAAAACAACCTAATCATTGACACGATAAAGCATTTGAAACATGGTGTTGTTGTTACTGATATTAACTTCAATTGCGATTCGTTACGCACTTCCACGTTTCCACAATTAAATTCACAAAAGCAGGAATTAATAAAAAATTAATGCCTGTCATTAACACGACGACTGCTTATACTACTATTGTTGCTTTTAGAACAATATGCACATTTACACTATTAAATTTATATATTCACTTCTATGCTCATTCTTTACATAATTACTATACTGCAAATTAAATGTACAAGATTGTAATATTACTATTTAAAAATTGATTCTTTTCTCATTATGATTACCGTCATAGCAATCTACAGGTTAAGGATTCCACCATCTTAAAAATAAGAAGGTTAATTCCAAACATCCACAAAGATTCCCATTTTGTGTTCAGTATATTTACTTCTAGCATAAATACACAAAATTCACAATCTTCTAATCCCAAATTTCAGTTGTTTCTGGTCTTGTGTGTATTGAAGAAGTGCTTTCACCTACATCCCCAAAGAAATCCTATCCTCGTAAGTCGCATTGTCGCAATCAGGTATAAGGATTCCACTATTTTAAAAATAAAAAACAATTACTTCAAAGCATCCACAAATACTCTTGTTTTGCATTCGGTATATTTACTTCTACCGTGTACAAAATTCACAATCTCCTAGTAATAAATTCCAGCTGTCTCGATTCCTATATCTACTGAAAAAGTGCTTAGAACTAAATCCCAGAAGAAATCCTTTCCTCGCAAGTCCCACAATTTTTGAATTTCCAAACGTCGATAAAGCTTCCTTCCTCTATCTCTCACGGATCCCGTAAGATTGATGCGCCTCGCCTAGCTAAGATAAAGAGGCAAAACGAGCATCGGTCCAAGGAGAGGAATCCTTGACGGGACTTCTAACTCGGCTGATGACCTCTTGCCTGGTTCTTCTAAGGACGGCTGGAGTGATCTCGGGTGTGCATGTGTCTCTGGGTGGCCGTGTTTTCCGTCAGTGGGGCATACTCAAAATGTTTGTACTACCTGTTAAGAAACGGTTGGGAACCTTTCTCCATGGAATTGTCCGCACTACACGTAACGAGGACACAGCTCGCTGAAGTATCCCCTTTCCTCCTTCTCTCTCCCCGCCAATCTAGTCAGCGGCTGCACTCCTACGGTCGCAGCCACTCGCCGCCAATCCTGGCTGGCTGTGTCAAGCACTTGACACTTTCGTGCATTCTAAATAACTCAGGCTGGGTCACGTTGCTTTCTCGTGGTTACTGCCCCGAATATTTTTAGTGATCAATTCTCTGATAGCGACCAAACTATTGCAACCGAAATTTGGTAACCGTTGATGAAATAGAAGGCAATGAATATAAATTTACGTACAATAGAAATACGAAATTTCTTCTAGAGATAAAGTTTCATTATCTGTTTTCTATTTCGTCTGTTAACTCCACGGTGAGCCTCCTAGTGTACTCCATAGATACAGCAAAAGTAGGTTGTGATTTCAATTTGATCATCACGTAAATCCAGATTACATTTATAATGTATGTAAAATATGTAATATTAAATATAGGATGTAGATAGTTCTAGTAATCACTGACTACAGAAAGGGGATATCCCCATTTTTCTAAGGAATTCGCTTTCTGGCAGGGTACCACTTTTGTAGGGTGAATACACCGTTTACTGCATAAAAGGGTCGGATCTATACATTATCTAATGAGATATGGACGTAAATAATTCCCGATTACTATAGAAACTGAACACCTCCAGGGAATTACCCTTGAAAATTTTCGTCTCCTGCAATTTATAAGATTTTGACATGTCCTTTTTCTGTAGTTAACGATTCAATAATACAAATTTGTACATTATATTGGATTACCCGGAAAGTTCGTGCTAATTTCCGATAAGAAGTGCTCCTATTGGAGCAAATGTGAAATTTATGACAGGGTGTCAGTTTCTTGGGGCTTCAAGTTACAGGCAACTCCAGAGAAGACGCTGGGATCGTCCCCTAAACAGCCAAGAGACTTCCCAGGTCATGCCGTGATAATTAGCAAATTCGGCAATTGGCTTAAGAAATTCTGGCAATGTCAGACAATGGGAGTCACTGTGCTGCATCTCCACCAGGGAAGGCGTGCTTAGGGCGAAATGGAAACAAAGATGGGCAAGTGTTTTAACTTGCACAATCATTACGTCAGACTTAGTTCAGCATCGGAGAGAGTTACAATTTAGAAACGTCAGTTAGGTCGCTAGTCTTACAATTAGTACAGATTCCAAAAGTTCTCACCGTCAGCTTAGTGATTTAAATGGACAATTAGAACGCAAGCAATTAGGATTGTAAGAGCAATCAGGCTCTTCCTGCACATAGTTGTACCTTGTACCGTAGTTAATAAATATAGTTGGGTTGATTAGTCCCAAAAGAATGATCTTTCAAGCTTTAAGGGGGTATTTAGGCAGTATTTTGTCTCGTCGATGAAGAGCCTTGTTGTGGCCTAACAACTTGAACCCGATGTAAACGTATGAGCTTCACATATACTGTGAATGTACATATGTCATGTGTCTTTTGAGAGATGATTCGTTACAATTAGTAGGCTTTACGCAGGGTCATACTGTTTTGAAAATAAAAGAAAATAGAGTACATTTTCGACACATCAAATTTTCAGTCTGATTTCACTTATTTACCTAAAAGTCGCCATGAATTTTCCGAACAACCCAGTACATTTATTCACTCAATGACGACGATTACATCATTTCCACCAATTTAAAAAACACGTAAGAGCTTCGGAATATTTTCCGTGACATGCGTCACATTTTAAAAAGCTTAAATCAAAGGGAAGTGTTTCTTTTTCTGCCATTAAGTGACAGCCAACACTCAGTACACGTTCATCGAAGGATTAAGAGATTTCACAAATGGAAATCCGTTGGTCAATCCCGATTACGAATTTTTCTTCTATCGTGTCTCATAAATTTTCGTATACCAACAAATGCATAAACATCCGCAATCCACGTGTTACGGTATTCATGCAGTCACCTTCAGCGGCGGAATATTTTCACATATTTTCGGGGAAGGCCAATGATTTTCAAATTTAATCCAACAAAATTCATTCGGAGCGGAACGAATATAAATTACCGCATTTTATCTCGGATTCCCGTGTCCACTGGTGGACCAGGGTCACGCACTAGTGGCGGAAATAAATAAACGTGTACAGCCGAGATTTTCCAACGGTTCAAGTGTGCTCGTACGCGAATACATATAATGGGTGACGGCCGGCGCGACGGGCTATTCCCCGTCGAGGTTGTCGACAGTTAGGGCAACACGTAGCTGCATAATCGTATGCAGATGCACGACTGGCCGTACACTCATCCGCCAAACTCCATTCGTACTCCACATGCAAATCGTGCACTTGCAGCGGACCCGCCGGCAGTAGTTAGTACTGTATGATCGAACGACTGGCCCGCTTCTCTATTGATGTACCCGGCCATGTCTCGTGCATTAATGCAGCGTACAATTCGGGTCCTTGTAGTTCCTTTGTCGAGAATCGTGAATGAAATGCGGGCACTGTCCGTTGTATTCTGATTAAACGTCATTATCTCTGAAAAGGATATTCTGAGCGTACTAGAGTTACACGATGGCTTCTGTCACTGAACAAATATGTATTAATCGATATTGCTTAAGAATTTGAGGTTACTTGTGCTCTTCGTTTATATCCGTTCATTAACCTCATTTTCTCGTTTAAGCACGTTAAAGACTGCATTTTAAAACACCTTTCCTTAGTTTAATCATGACTTTTATTTGCCTTTTATATTGGATTGGCTAAAAACTTCGTGCTGTTATTTGCGATAGTTGCCACCAGACGCTAGAAAACATAAGTTTGGCGACTGCTAATGCTGGAAGCGTGAAAAGGAAAGGAGAGGGAGCATTTCGCCCTGGGCCTGCTGGTGGACTCTTCGGTAGGGCTAGCTAGCAGATCCTTCCTTAGACGCGGGGCTATTCGATGGTTGATTGAGGACGTATACAGGGTGTCCCGAAATAGGTGTAAGTCCTAGGAAGGTGTGATTCGTGTGGTCATTTGGAACAACTTTTTCCTTAGCGATAAAGTTCTCCGAGGTTTTGTTAACGAGATATTAACGAAACATCCCGACCAATTAAAGCGCGAGCCTCCCGCTGTAGCGTTGGCTACGCGCTGTGCTTGTACTGCAAACGAACAAATAGGCATGCATCGAAGGAAACTGCGTAGAATAGCAAATAAAGAAATTAGTAAATTAAAATTAAAAGTTCGATTCTATTTGTTACGTCTTTTTCATTTGCTATTCTACACAATTTCCTTCGATTCATGCCGCTTTGTTTGATCGTAGTAAAAGCGCAGCGCGTAGCCATCGCTACCGCGGGAGATCCACCGGCAGACTCGCGCTCGGATTGGTTGGAGTTTTTCGTCAATATCTCGTTAACAAAGCCTCGGAGACATTTTTTCCTAAGGAAATCGTAATTTCAAATCACCAGAGAAATTACATCGTTGAGGACTTACACCTATTTTGTGACATCCTATATACACGAACCGTCGAGGGATTCGGGTAGCTGCGGGAAAGGTGTCAATTCAAATCTTGAAAGCATATGGTTCTTTGATAGGTAACATTCAACAGTACATTTTAACAAAAAAAGTTGTAGATTAGATTTGTTTTATCGCTTTGATCTCTACAGGGTGTAACAAAAATGTTGTTCGACCCTGAAATGGGGCACTCGGGCGGTGAATTGGAACAAGGTTTTCCTTAGCAACAATGTAATCTGAGGCTTCGTTACCGAGATATTAACGATAAACTCCGACCAATCAGAGCGCGAGTTTATCGTTAATATCTCAGTAACGAAGCCTCAGATTACATCGTTGCTAAGGAAAAACTTGTTCCAATTCACCCCCCGATTGCCCCATTTCCGGGTCGGACAACATTTTTCTTACACCCTGTATATATTTTGTACGCATTACAAAAAAAACATTGATATCAATTTATACCCAGTATTTAAACCAAGCAACATTTATCCAGAGAATTTTTTTCTACCACCTAAATTAACGCTATTATTCAGGTGACCTGTTCTACATTCATAGTTTCGAAAAGGTCACGTCAAATATTTCTGAGAACAAGTTAACAACGTACAATAAACGGTTACTACAAAAAATAGTATCATAAAGCCTACAGTGTCTACCTTTGAGATGAAACCATTTTCATTAAATTCCTTTGCGTGGGCAATTTTTCTGAAATTACAGTCAAAGAGATCAGAGTACAGACCGAACGAAGTGCAGCTTTTAATATTCGATGGAGAATTTCCAACAGCGAATGAAAAAAGCAAATTTACTTCTATGTCGGATTTCACAAGATTACGATTGTTCCGCTGCAGAAAAGGCAAACTCGGAATGAAACAAACTTCCATCACCGATTGAACGGAACTTTTATCTGTACGTTTCGGTTTATACTTTCATTAAAAGCAATTTAATCAAGAGTATTTATTGTGCATCGTCGAATCTGGGCCACGGGTCAGGCCACCAACGTGGTGTCTTGAAATATTCACCAAGGGACCCGTGATTAATCTTGACCGTCAGCAACTTCTCTATTAGTATCATAATCATATTTCGTGCATCAGTATGTTCCGACGCAAATAGTTTGATCTAAAAGCGTCCGGTGGCTTGTGATTCCACGTCAAAATCAACTCTCGAAGTACGTTAAAAGCTAATAGCAGGATCGCACACTCGATATTGCCGCATTGGCGGGAAGCTTTTCGTAGTAAGTGAAAAACTGTGTTTCCTTTCGTTATTGAATACGCGATTTTATGCACACGCACACGCTCCTCGCAATAGAAAGGGTGGGATTTATGATTACTGTAAATATATGGTGTATGTTAAAAAATTATGTAGCTTAAAATAATAATTCGGTGTCAAAGGTTGAGAATCAGAGTGATGATATTTCATTGATTCTCTAAACAAAATTTTCACTGCACTACAGACGAAGAGCTTGAAGCCACAGGAATTAATATATTTCTTTGTAATAGACATGTTATTGCCGAATAGAGATTCAATCTTATACATTTGGTTCTGGAAAGTACTGAAAGTAACACTAAACGCACTGAAACATGATAATTATAATGAAGATTTCCGAAAATGCATTAAAAAGTGTAGAGTAAGAAGTACGTAATCAGTGGACTGCAAATATTTTTGCAAATAAAGAATTTTATAAACTAATTTACAATCGAAGAAAAATTGGTTGCACACACCAGAATCCCGCTAGAATTACCGTCAAGACCACACGATTTTTTATTCTACGACTACTACAATCATAAAAGTAGTTTTATGGTAATTTATGTTGACGTTAAATTTATTATACATTCTATCGTATGCTACATTATGTTGTATTGTATTGTAACTAGATATTAATAAATAATACACTTTAATTTAGTAAATATTTAATGCTAGTAGTTCTAGTGGCTGCTATTAGGTTGAAAAAAAGATAAAAACCTTGGTACACTTTGTTAAAAGCAATTACTATACCGAGTTTTAATCAAACGTGAATGGTGTTAATGCATATAATCCGCTGCCTAGTAGCAACGAACGTCTTTGGTTACCACAAACATATTATAATTCACAAATATGAAAAGATTAGTAGATTATTGGTATACTTAAGAAATACCAGTAAGGATCAATTTCTATATCCCAAAGCAACGACTAAACGTTCTTAAATTCTGACATCACTTACACATAAATTGAAGGATAGGGGGATAAAATAAAAAATGTTTTTCCTTCTGATGCTTTATAATAATAATTACAAGAGAAATGTCTCGTTAAACAGCTTTATGAGCTGTTGAAAAAGATAGTTTCTTTGAGAAAATCATTTTGTAATACTTTAGTCCACCATTGTTTTTAATCAATACACCAAAGCTTGGACGTTATCTTATGACTCTTATGTGAATACTTCTACTCTGTAATCCTTTGTAATTCAACAAGATTCCACCAAGAAAACGCGTTATGCATCATAAAATCACGCAAAATGGACATTCCCTGTTTTCCTCTCTTACCCTTCAATTGTAACCACGATGGAGACAGATTAATGTGACTCTGCAGGAAACTCTGAAATATCATCTAATTCCTCATATAATCCGAAATGACACTAGTGATTACAATGTCCAGTACAACTATTTAAGGTGATTCGTGCCAAATTCGAAAGACTAGATAATTAAATAAAATTCATACAGATTGTTTATTAGAACAAAATACACACACTCGAAAAATTTGAGACTTGGTCGTCGCTGAAATAAATAAGAAAAAGCTTGTCAAAAATTCAATTTTCATCACAGCTCTTGCCAGTCTCACGATTTCTTGCCGGAAGCATAATCTTTTCTTTTCACAGAAACTGGAACCATTAACCAAAAACTATGCCGAATATTCCAGGAAGGCATTTGACACTAAAGTCCAGGGTATGTCGATTGTTAGATGGTTATATGAATTATGTTGAGGACTTGGCAACGTTACTGAAGTAGGGTTATACCCACGAAATTCAAATAAATATAAAAAATATTTTACTTATTTTATGTTTTAGTGAATTCTAATTTTCTAAATTATAATGCACAAGAATATAATTCACTTTACATATAAGAATCTTGACACGTATTATATAAAAAACAACGTAGCCAAACGTACCAGAAACGAGCACAGAGGAGTCATACGATTAACCAAAATATATTTTTGATTTATAATATAATGAAGAATGATCATTGGAAAGTTGAAATTCATAGATATAATTTTTATACGCTATAAGTGTTTAATACCAATTAGTAATGTAATGTTTTTTGACTAAAGAGTCGGGTATGAACCACCTTAAATACTATCAATTTCGTAATTTTATAGAGAACAAAAATACTCTACTCCAACGATGCCTACTCGACTATATTATCCGTAAATATTCCATTCTAACACGTGGCCGTGTGACGCATTGCGTTCGCGTTATGAGCTACGGAATGTAAATATGAATGAGCACGGTAGTCGACGTTGTAGGAGGTTCTTTACTCTTTATGCAGATGCGCGGCATGAAGTTTTAATTAAAGGAATTTATGAGCCGCGGCTTGACGTTTAACGGTATCACAGAACTTCCCTCTCGTTTGCTTTTCCGTGCTTTGTTCCTCCGTTTCACACTCGCTACTCTTTCGCCCCCAGCGTGCATGATCAGGCGAACACGCCGGCGAAGAGTGCACACACGATTCCAGAAGTAGCTCTTTTCTCAGCCACTGTCTGACCGTGAATGATGCATATTTCTCCTGGCGTATTGTGCCGATTTTCAACGATTTACAGCACTGTCTGAATTAAGTTTGAAAGAGATTCGAATGATTATTAAATTAGTGGTTTTCTTGTACTGTGGACAGATTTATAAACCCATTAAAATATTATCTATTTAGAAAAACGTGTGCCTTAACCCCTTGCCATATGACATCGAGCTAGACTCGTGGTGACGATCTCAAAATGGATTCAATAAATCTCAATATTATCCGTTTTCTTTTAGTCGAAATAAAATACTATCTTGCTGGTACTAATATTTTACTTTTAAAGCAAATGTATATTTACGATAAGTACAGAATTCCTTTTATTTTTGGGAAACTACTAACAATAAAATAATTCCGGAAACTGTAGACGTCAGGAAAATTGCAAGGTATGGGGTTAAGGGCCTTTTAATCTGACACTTCTGGCGGGCATTTGAAAATTTAGAGTAGCAAAGAATTACATTTTGAATAATTCGAGTACCTACTACTGCAAACATCATAAGAAGGCTTATCAGTTGTTAAATAGGAATAGATAAACTTGTTATAGCTAACTCTTAGTCTATTGATTATTGATTGTTCTTTAGTATTAAGATTTAAAGACTATTTTGTGTTTAAGTATTTCCTCATCCATATTAGATTTCTTCTACCAGAAAATGTGGCAAACTTTCCAAAAAAACAAGTTCCTTTAACCCCTTAACCTACGATTTACTTATCACATATTCCACAAATATTTATAACTTTAGGAGGGCGCCGCCGCTAATATTTATATTTGGCCCGATTATCGTATTACGGGCTATGCCCGTAATATTCACTTTTGGCCCGATCATCTACTACGGGCTATGCCTGTAATATTTACGTTTGGTCCGATCATCCTACGGGCATAGCCCGTAGTTGTAGGTTAAGGGGATAAAGTTAAGACCAGAAAGCAAGCATAATGCATGACAATTTATTGAAAATTCCCAAAGTGAAATGTATGAAATAGAAACAAGTCGTATGTATGACAAGTCTCTTTACTGCTTCCATTTAGTTGCCAAATATCACTGTATTACATATGTTCATGTTTGACTCACCCATTAACCAAGTATCTTAGTACATTTAAGAATTATTTTCCACGCAAGTTATTAAAAAAGAAACAATTTTGTAAAAAAATTGAATAACTATTCTTCTAGAAGTACCAACAGTTCATTCTTTCAAAAGTTGTACCTTGTAGGACAAAACGATTTGCAGATTGCAGAAACGCCTATTAAAGGTTCAAAATCCCCAAAAAAATAAAAATTTATTGAACAGTGTTGTCGGAAGTGTTCAAAAAATCGTAACGGCTCTGGCCATGAACACCCTGTACATTCAGTTTAAAAAAAATTTTAGATAAATGTTATTATTCATATTTTGCATTGCAAAATGGTTCGAGTCCACTGTATATAGTGTCGACGTGCTTTTACAGGGGGCTTCCGTGTATCGTTCCCTCCCACACCTTTCAGACTTTTCTTCCTCCCGTCTGGCCACAGCGCGAGGGGTGGCGATTATTCACGCTCCATCCACCTCAACCACAAAATCCTTCCTTTCTACATCAAAGTCTGTTTCACGCTCAGTTTCCTTCGCGCCTGCAACCGTTCCCCTCTCGTGTTTTGCGGCTCATAGACAGCTGTACGCGGCCGCAAAATGGCACGTAAACGCCGGTACGGACGCATGATACATTCATGCGTCTACGTTGAGGGGGATAAGGGCGCCGGAACAAATTGAATTTATTTGATATCGCTACAGGGGGAAAACTCGACAAATTTAATGAGCATGACGGATTACGGCGGCAACAAGAGGACGGGATAAACAGATACGGCTAAACAAGGGTGTAACGGGGGTGAGAATATTTATTATCTAGATACCGTGGTTCCAATAATGAATAACAGACAAAATATTACCCAGATAGCACCGTACATCCAAACGACGTCCGTTTCATATCCAGTTTTTACATCCGAGTGTCCTAAGTCCATTTTGGACATCCCTAGGATGTTCGTAAGACTTAAAATTCGGATGTTCTAGAAACGTCCGCCTTGAAAGTTCTACGGATGTTCTCAAAACTTAAATTTCGCATGTACTAGGACTGTGCGTTTCATAAGTCTTACGAATGTTCGTAGGATTTATATTTCGGATGATTTCGTTTAGTAATTTTGGCGCAATGTTATTCGGTGCGAGATGGTGGAACATCATGAGCAAGGTCTCGTTCTTTAGAGAATCAATGGAAAAGTGTAAAGATACAAGTGGTTTTGTGCGGAAACCTCAGAAAATTTGAAAAAATATTTTTTTTTTCTTAAGCTGCCTCTAACCAACACAGAATTAGTACTTTCCTTTGAAAATAAATATAGACACAATGTACACACGGATCATTACCCCCAGACCTATATTTTCATTATAATTCCTTATAGGAAATTCAGCCTTTTGCTTATTAATAGGAACTAACTTGATCTAATTTCTACTAGGTGCGGAAATCGCAGGAAAGTTAATCTTTTATTTATTAAACACAAACCAACCTAACCTAACTTCTATCACCTTGCACAGAGTAAAATCTAACCGTAATTTAAAAAATTTGGGAAACGTTTCTTATACGCCATTTAAGATACTACCATAGGGTTTTTAAAAACTCTTTAAACGTTCCCAAAAGTACAGAGAATGTAATGAAAATGTTGACGTAGGACGTCCTCAGGACCTTCCTGGGACATTTAAAGATCTTAACGAGGACCTAACGGAGACATACGGACCTTTCCGGGACATCCTTTGAATGTTCAGAACATCCGGAACGTACGTCCACCGGATGCACATAAGACGCTTTTGTGCTATTTGAATATTAGAGATCCAATCGGTGTTCCACATATCTACGTAATACTGATATTTTTTGTGTAATGTCCTATGAACAAAAAAGAATCGAATTCTAGAATAGTATACTGTCACGATGATAATTGACGATGTTTATTCCGGTATAATATCAATATATACTAATAGCTAAATTGTTATTTAAAGAGAAGAAATTGTACGTCATATTTGAAAAATATCAAGTTCCAATGAAAGTAATAATACTACATGCATTGAAATAATTTGATGAAAGAATTAGGATGATGGGAAAAGAATAATGGCTAAATCATTAGAATAATTTGGAAACGTTTTTTTCTCAACTACTTCGTCAAAATTTGAGGAAAGTATTTCTGACTTGTGGAAGAAAAAGAAATTCTATGTAAAGTTGTTGTTACAATTCCGGAAATTCTCTGTATACATAACTTCGAATCTATCTCATAAAACCACGTTCTATATTATATCAAACTAGGATTATTTTAGAAATCGATATGAGATTCAAAGTGTAAAAATGTCTAGTACTTTGAATGTTTTAAAAAAGTATTCGAGATAAAGATGCATGGAACTACTGAAAATTACTTTAGATTCCTTTTCCTTATTCTATAAATTCTTTGATTGGAATATGAATGTTGCTGGAAGTATGAACATTTTCACAGGACAATGATATAAATGGAACTTTAAAACTTTTTTAAGTGTTACAGTGATATTTCGTTATATGTTCCATAATGTCATTAATATTGATTTCCTTGCAACATCCACAATTATTACAAATGTCAATATAACGAAATATCTTTTATGCGATGTTTGTGGTGTAATAAAAATCTGTGTTTCGATTACGTTTTTGATACGTATTACTCACTTATATGTAATAATATAGACTAAAATATATACTATTAGTCCGATATTTGAAAATATGCATGCGTTCGTTGTCACTGTTAAACTGTTGTAATAACAATGGAATAATAAAATAATTTACTCAAATGTACATAATAATACATATACATATCCATAAAAACAATATTAAACGCAATAACATTTTTGTACGCGAAGAAAAACTAATATAGGTCCGTTGGGATTGAAACCCAAGACTCCTTTTTAGTACGTCTCCTTTACAGTGAACGGACGGTAGAGAATCCGTTCACGACCATGGTCCCTTCGATGATTTTCCGACATACCGAACACTCATAATCTGACAACATTGTACTTTAGACTTGACAACACTGTAGAAGTTAGACTAGTTGAGCTCGAATGGATTTAACGTAGTTCACAAATTCACCGTTCTCATAACGTAGAGGGCAGCAGAAAATCCCTGACTTTTTACACTATCGGTATTTCAGAACATGAGACACGAAGTCCCATAAGATGATAGGTCTATCCTATACCTCGTCGGTGGTGATAGGTTGCGAAACAATTGTTTAAACTTTTACACTTATTTCACATGTTGTGTATTGCTTAAAAGCAAGAGCTTACGTTTAATTTTCGATACAAATAAGTTAATGACGTTAAATGTATGGTTTGCAAAGGATTCACGAAACTTCAGATCTCATACTCAAACTTGCACAACATAAGCAACAAAATTAATGTAAACATAATAATGAAAATTAAGAAACTAGCAAGTATCTAAATAAATATTTTCAGTGTTCAAAAAAATAAAGATTCATATATTATTCAGGTCAACTTCAATCCAAGGAGTGAACGTAACAACATTCGAGAATTCGTGTGACTAGGATTATTTTCTTTCTGGGATAGGATCGCGGAAGCAATTTAAGTTTACTGACTTTCAAATTTACTCTGGATTAGTATTGAAAATCAGCACGGGCAAAGAAGGTGAATTGAGAGGACCGGCGAAAGTACCTATAACAAACTTCCACGATTTCTCGGCGAAACTTATTCCATATAGATTCTTGTCAAAACTTTCATATTGTTGAATAAAAAATTAAAACTGCATCGGAGGTCGGCCGGAACAGAAGAATCCAGAACTGTGCGCGATATGGCTAATATAGGCGAACAGCTCAGATTCGACGAATACCAATATCCTCGACAGTCTATGCACTGGACAATATCGATATTGCATTCTGCCGTCGGTATACAGGGCGTTTCATTGATCCAGACCGTCTGGAATACCTTTTGATAGTACAGAAAACTGTATACAGAAAAAATTATTTCATTTCCGAGGACTACTATTACAATCAACACTTTCTTCATAAGCTGCTTGTCTAAACATCAAAGCCGTGATAGTTTTTTCTTATGAAACGTCGTATGTTTATTATCACAATATTATAAGTGACCAAGAGAAAGTTTATCTTGTATAAATGTATTCCTGTGAACTCATACGCATTTAAGAGAAATTGAAAAATATGAAATACTTCTCGATACAAAACTTCTTTTTTAAAAGTGTTCGAAACGTTTTCCCTTTATGTATTTCGTTGAAGGGAATAAATAAATTTCAATCGACAACACAAATCCGTAAACTTTCGTGTCGAAAGTAAAATTTTGAAGTGAAACCCTTGTATATCGTCTGTATACGAATAACCCGTGCACCCTTCAACAGTGAAACGCAGACGATGAAAAACGTATTAACATTATCAAATTACAGTCTCCTCATCCAGTGAACACATTTTACAAGGAGGAATTTGCTATTGCGTGTATCGTAAAGAACGAATAGTTATGTTAAATATTGGACATTTTTAGTGTGAAAAAGCTTCAGTTATGCTCTTTCGATAATTGAATTTTTTTTAAATTGTTTTGTCAAAAATAGACTGCTGTCATCGACTTTTTTCGAAAGTAAAGGAACCTCACACTAGGCAAGTTTTTGATGCTTATTTTCAAGAAACATGTGAATATTGGAATAAAAGGAATGTAAGTACACTAAGTACTGCATTGTTAATATGTAGTAATTTCTATATTAACAGTTATATACATTAGGAAAGTGTAGTGGCATTTGCGGCAGAATTACAAAGTTTAGGTATTAAAAAGATTTAAATGGATAATACATTTAACTAAAGTCCATCATTAGTAACAAACTTTAATTGATTCCATAAAAAGTCCATTTAGAACATGATTAACCCTTTAACTGTGTAGTACGAGAGAGACTCCAGCAAACCAAAATCTATAAAACTGTTTAATTTAACGAAGACTTGGGTGAACTTATAGATGGACAATTTATCTCCCAGCTTCAATCGAATAGCCGATTTTAATCTCGATTATACTTTGTCGAAATAACCGTGTTCTTAATTCCCTCAAAGTTTAGTTTCTTTCAGTATAACATTAAGTTAAAAATGATCTACTTCTAAGTATACAAAAACAAGTTAGCTTTATACTAAACCATAACCTGATGGAAATCATTTTTCATCTGGTGACACAATAAAAACAGTATTATCATTTGATGATAAAAGTCATGAAAAATGTATGAATATTTTCTTCTCTAAAGATTTCTGACCAGTTGCACCAATTTAAAAATTGTCGACTCTATCGAAATTCTGTTGAAATCACAGTTAATTGACAAGCACGACAACCGGTTTGTCAATAAAGAAAAAATAGATTTGAAGAAATTTAACAATTATAGTTTCTTTTTGACCACTGTCGGGTGACGCAATTGCAAACGTTCGAACTTGTAAGTGATTCCAGTCACGTTCGATTTGTATCTTTCGCCATTTTAAAGTTGAAAATCCTTCGCGGACTTTCGCAGCCAAAGTTCCGCAGGAACGGCGCGAGCCTAGGGGTTGAAGTACGACTTTCACGAACAGGAACCGCGATAAAAAAAAAACTCCACGATCGGCGGTCTCGTTTGCGGATTGTGCGCCAGGATATTGGAAATTGAAATTGTCGGCACGGAAATCGCCGGGCTCGGCGTGGTTCTTGTATGAAAGGAAATCGGGCAATTGAACATTGATGTAAAGTAAATAATTGCAGCTTAATAGCAGCGTGGCCCAATGATAGAATTTGAAACTAAAATGGAAAATCAATCATAAATATCGAAATATTAGAACTTATGTACGGAAATTCAAATTAGCATTTAAAATTTAACAAATTACGTAAAATTATCAACTGCTTTCTGATTTAATATGGTTTATCTGTAAGTTCTCGGAAATGATTCAAATTTCATCCATCTTCTGGATCTCTAAATACTAAATAATGCTCAACATCAGCAAAATCATTTTTAGATTTTTTTGGTTCTTCGATGACTTGGTATACGATAAATAAATAAAAAACTACGTATACGAGAATCTGAGGTAAGTTAGGAGAACATTCCATTTAAAACATATGAAACCAAGTGTAACAGTTTGTAACGGAAGAAAGTATCAACTTCTTAGAATAGAATGCATGGAGTATAGAAAAATATTAAAAACCTAGGACTTTTTTATGTAATTTTTTAACGGTTCTATTGGAATTGACAGTGTTTAGAAGTTAAACTGAATTGTCATAAAGTTACAGAAAAGCAATCTAATCATAACAAATTATATAAAATGAAAACTACATACCTTGGTGATTATTTTCCATAATAAATGACTGTTATAAATATATTTGAGCAACAAATATAATACATTTACGAATACCAAGTTCCAACTGAACGTGTCTGAAAATGGTCGATATTAACCTATTTGTTTCCTAACGTGTTTTTTCCGTGAAAGCCACTGTCTTCTCACATTTCATAAGCTGTCATATGAATATTTGTTTTTTTTTTTTACTTATCGTCCACTGATTGCCGCACAGTAAGTACGGCGAGCCGATTGGAATTCGAGAATTTTTCATCAAGCTTTTGGCGTACGCGATGGAAAACTGATGGGAGCATAAAGACAGGGGAGATGCATCCTTGATGTTCAATGCAAATTAACGGAGCCGACTTTATTCGACGATTTGAAACAAATAACTATGTTTCGGCTCCCGCGGCGCACGGAAATTATTCATCACGGCGGGAAATTGAAATTTTCAAAATGTATGCAATTGACTTTTAACTTCGATGAAAGTTCCGTGAAACGAGGAGAGGGTTGATCTGGAGTTATGTTCGACGGGAAAATTTCGTAATCGGAAAAAGAAAATTGACATTGGATATTAGGAACATATGTATGTTGTAAAGTAGAAGTCCGTTTAATACGGTGATTGCTGTGCGAATTTGGCGTATTTTAGTCTGCGCTTCAATGAAATTTTTATTACCGTTAGAAAGTGATAATAAATTATTATTTAATATGTATTAATATCATTACTTATCGCTGATTTTTGTTTATTCCTTATTTTGTATTACGCATTGTAATATTACTTTATTTTTATTCTTGTTAAATCAATACCATAAATTTTTCTACTTTATTGCTTTGCAATTCATGGCACGAAAGACATGAAACCATAAAGAGGCAAGCGTTTCTGTAAATTACTAGAACCTATGCGCTAGACACTATGCGCCAAAATTGCGTACATCTTTGCCTATGAGATCTCATATAAGGAATCTTTATAAGGAAAGATTTTGGACACAGAGTTAAATAAAAACGAGCAAAAATATCAAAAAGTAGAAAAGAGGGTCCAAGCTTAGATTTGTTTTCCATTTAAACAAATTTTTTTGAATATTACCACAGTTACGAAAAGTTCAGTATTGAATATTGACAATTTCTCACTACGGCACAAGTGAGGTAATACTTTTTGCCAGTAGTGTACTAGAACGGGGTTGTTGCTTAATCATTTGAGATAAAATACAAATTATTTATGTGTAAAGCTTTGTTACAATACCCACATCTTACATATTACTCTATATTTCGATTTCCATTAATTACAATTAATAAAAAGTTGCATTACAGAACAATTGGCGGAATGTTTAACAACCCCTACCAAAAATGTGATTGTTATAAATATTACGTTGCCGAAAATATTCAATTGATTCTGAAATAATTTCGCGCGAATTGAGTAACCCAAATATTCTATCCTAAAAACTGTCACAGTCATTGTCAGAATCAATCTCAATCAAACGTGGATCGAAGAATTTCCACTGTACTATAAATTTCTACATACATTCACATAAATTAAATGATTTTTAGTTAACCATAGCCAAAATAATTATTACTATGTTACGTTAGAAGAATTTGCTATCATACCTCTCGCTCTAATAGTCTGAGCTTGCACCCGGCAAAGGAAAACGTCCTTACGTTTTCGTGATCTCTTGAGTAAGCGAGGGAGTGAAAACCCGTTCCCACGGCGTGGTAACCAAAAAAGTAGGAAGCGTGACGCAACTTCAACCGTCAAAAATTTCCTTATATGGAAATTTCAATAGGAAAAAAATTCAAAAACTCTGTCGATTTTTGAAATCACTCTCACTTTCCGTAGGCTATATACTCCGCAAACATTACGAATGAACGGTAGGTCTAGGTTAAACGGTATAACTGCATATACACCAGGCATTGACATCAGCCGGAAAGCAATTATTTTCGTGCTCCAAATCCTATTCCCAATTACTTCCCGGCCGCCACATCGGGATCCCCGTGTCGACGATCCGCCGACGTTCGCCAAAAACTTCCAGGTCGCTTCCGTAGCACAGCGAGCCGCCAATAAATAAACAAGTTTTCAATTAATTTCATCGACACCGGAGCCGCGGTTCGCACGGTTACACGATCGCGGGGCCCGTTTGTTCACGTCAAAGTTTCCCTCGTATAAATTAATGCGAACACCACGTCCGCCTGTCCTTCCCCTCCCCCCACTCCCCCAATCACGCGGATACGTTCTTCTTCCTTCTTGCGCCATCGGGTCGAGCTTTTTCTAGCGGACGGAACCCAATTTCGCGGTCGTCAAGCTGTGCCAACGAGCGGCATTTTTCACCGATTCACCGCCGCGAATGGCATTAATCCGAAAATTCGAGCGAAGACCGAAAATTGTTTCGGTCGCGCGCGTGCTCGAACGAAAGTGACTTTTTGGCCAGGTGATGGAACGGAATGTAGAATCGAAACAATAGGAGACGTGAATGAATTTCACTTCGGCTTCACATTGATGGACATTTCATTGCTTGATAGACAGTGTATATGTAATCGACAAATTAATTCATGATGCGTTATGGAAAGTACCCAGTCAGCCAAACTTCCAAAGCCAAATTTTGTCGAATGCCTGTTATAAAGTTATGGCTACAAATTTGATGCAAGATTTAGACAGCAAATTGGCAGCAACATATCCAGCAAATTGGCTTGGGTAAACCTTTTTCCGGTTTTGCCCTCAATTTGACGTACACAGTGTATTCAAAAAGTTCCCAGTACTGTGTTTGAAGGCTAATTCTGTTGATTATAGATCGTCTTTTCTTTATCAGCTTCGTTTAACCTTAAAAGATTTAGTCGTTTGTCTGCAGAGCACATTTAAAATTAGTCAGTTTTGTTTTGTTGCAATAATTTTTGTGATGGAGCAAAGAGCTGCGATACGGTTTTGTTTCTTAAGTGGAGAAAATTCTACAGAGACATACCAAATGATGCAAAATGCATATGAAAGTGACTGTCTCCGTCGTACGCAAGTATTTGAATGGTATTCACGTTTCAAGAATGGTTGCAAGTAGTGATGTATAAAGCTTGAGTCTTCGAAGCTATAAAGCTTAGCCTTAAAGACTCAGTCTCGTGGGAGTAGCTTAAAGCAAAATAGGAAAATTTAGATAGAGAATATTTTAAACTAGACAGAATTTGTCGGAAACCATATTCACTTCTGTAACATAGTATTCCCACATTATCAGTACAGATATCATCTGTCAAAAGAATGATCACAACAAGAAAGTTTGTAATTCGTAAATATCAATCTAAATAGGACATATATTTATATAAAACTTTTTAATTATTTTTAAGTGCAAAATCACACGTATTATTATGTGACACAACGTTACAACGTCTCTTTCGGAAGTAACAAAATGGCGGATGCAATGAATTCCTATAAGAAATATACCCAATAACTGACTGGTGCAAGCCACCAAGACATTTGGAGAAGTTGTAATGGAAAAGGACCAGAGGTAAAACAGAAGCCCGTTACCAGTAATCAGATAGACTTGATCCTTCGAGAATAGGATCTTAAAAGGTTCAATGTGAAGTAGAAAGCTATCAGGATATACCGACACGCTAGGCGGGCGTACCAGGCAGTGAGTTCCAGGGCAGATACAGCGCAATGGCGTACATGTCGCATTGTTCACATCCAGTTGCGCTTCTTCGACGAACTTGACGAAATACACGGCGAAAAGGGAGGACCGGGACGAGAGTTACTGGCTGAATAGGACTTACCATGCCGACGTGGGTGGGAAAAGTAGTATGCTCTTTTAGTTGAACGAAGTCCTTTTATAACCGAAACAGGTACACTCCTTGCAGAGCACGGAAAACACTCGGCATAGAGAGGAGAAAACACAGTGGAAAATTTCTTTTCTGATGAAAATAAGCAGCTTTCCCTCGTCCCAGACACTCGTAATGGTGGAACTGAATTTAACTGTTATTTTTCGCAGTGACTACAGATATAATAAGAACGGATGCCATTGTTGTCGAGAGGTCATGGATTTTGGGTGCCTGAGGAACACAGAGTGAAGTTAGGTTTCTATCACCACAAGCGAGATATTCGTCTGTGCTGTCACATACATCCATATACATATATTCTACATGTATGCTGCAGTGCGAATGTGTTTCATACTCTTATGATAAAATAAAGCAAATGGCGCTCGTTCTCGAAGCACAGATTCATGACCCTACGACAACAATGGTGTCCGTAGGCTTATTATATCTGTAGTCACTGCTTTTTGTTACTTAGTACACTAAATTCCTTGGGTCGCTATTTACCGAATTATACAAACAGACGGGGTTGGATCATTGGAAGTATATACAACAGACCGATTAAAAAAAGTCACACATTAACTTCTAACATGTCCTTGTAAAAGTGAGGATTTAATCCTCAAACTCATTGTGACTTGAGTCGAGAAAAGAAAATCTATGAACACCGTAGTCGCCGCGCTTCCTCGTATAAAAGTATGTTTGAGGGAAATCAGTTTACAACGTGAAAGTAGAGGCTTCGTCCTTCAAAATAACCTCAGGCAGATTATTGTACGATTCTTCTTTACGACATTATAACAGCTCAATGATCAACAATTTTTCGTTGTATAATGATTCGTAAAATGACTTTAAATGATATTACATGATCTATTTGTTTAAGAATAACATAGAAGCTTCGTTACAATTTAATTGTAGCCTTTCACTATTAAAGTGATGGTCAAGATTAAATGAAAAGAAAGAAATGACGGAAATATTAATTAACCCTCGTGCACTGTTCAATAAACTATTATATTACTACTCACCGAATTATAAACTGGGCCTGAATTAAAATCGAATTAAGGAAATATATTTGCATTTTGCTATAACCACCTAAATTGTGTAGGTCTGTCATAAATTAATTTTTTCGTAATTAGTTCAAATGAATTTGAGAATGACAGGTAAGAGTGAATATATTAAACAGCGCATAGCATGGTGTGATCAACATTAAGCCATCATAGCCACTATAGTTACTTGAAAGAGCGTATCAAAGGTAGTCCGGTCAATCGCCTTGATTAAGCGGTCGCAGGATCGAGGCGATAATACGTCAAACGTATAACGATATACATAGAAATGCATCGATGTCCCCGTAATATGCTGTGGTTAACAACACGGCGGGATGGGCCACATCAAAGAAAACTCTTTAACACGGTATAATTAATGTCTTCTTTGTAATCGACGCGTAAAAAAAGGGATAACCGGTTACGAGAGATGGTAGTTTTTGCAACAGTCGTGACGTAGACTTCGCATCAGAGAAGGTGAGTACGTTACATCGAAGATCTTCGAGTACTTCACTTACTCTACTTTGACTTTATGTTGGACAATTTAAAGTATTTAACACTTTAACTATGCTTTCATATATCTATATTGGGTGTAACAAAAGTGTTGTAGATCCCTGAAATGGGTCACTTGTGAGGTGATTTGGAACAAGTTTTTCCTTAGCAAAAATGTTTTCAGAGACTTTGTTAACGAGATATTAACGAAAAGCTCCGACCAATCAGAGTGCGAGCTGTAACGTTGGCTATACGGTGGAATTGGCAGCCAACACTGCCAATAGGATAACATACTTTTTGATATGAAGCAAAAAATTAACACTCATAGCTACATATTAAGTGGAATGAATTTGTTTAATGTCTATGAGGTTCGAGAAGATTAGATAATTAGAACGGAGACAAATGTCGGCTCAGACCGCTCTCATTTTGTTAAACTGGAGAATTTGCGTGTGACAATTTCTCTCACACATTCAATCTTGCGCAATTAACGCATATTTATGGACCCTTGCAACGTTTAATGGTAAAAACGTTGCTAGTGGGACACTGGACAGCCTCTACGGAAGTAATTAACGGTCTGTTATTAAATCTCGGACGTCGGATGAACAAACAACAACGAGGTCATAAAATGCAGGGTAATTTTGATTCATAGTGAAAGTTGAGTTTTTTAAAAAGAAAGGTTAGTAGTGAATTTTACTCTTTTTACATTTTTACATTTCTATCAAATATTTCATTAAATGGTAGTGGAAGGAAACATGTGAACTATACAACAGGTATGTCAAAATGGCTCATACCTATTTGACATCTGTATGTATGATAAAAGAAAAAATTATATACCACAGTGTTAACGACACACATTCTGTTTTATGACGTAGTCACCGAGGGAACATAAGAAAATGTTGCACTTTTCTGAAACATGGGAACCGCAAAATATAATACTAACATGGATTCGTGGAAGTTCCTGTCATCTTCGCAGTTTAATGACTTGATTGCATATGCGACAAGAACAATTTTGTTTTGCATAAATTTCAATACTCATGTCATGAAAAAATCTCCTATACCTACTTCAATTGTTCTATAAAACGTTCTGAACTCAAAATATTTCCAATATTGCTACTAAGTTGTAGAAAAGATCCTCAGACTTAGTAGAGTACGCGAACATGAGGTATATTTAAAACGCGAAGTACCGTCGATTATTGAAATGTATCTTGAAAAAAAATCTAAGGTTGTAAGTTCTGGCGGGTTAAAGGGAATGTTTTAATTCAGTAAAAGTATTACAAGAAGTGATCTAGTGGTCAAAGTGTAATTTTTGTGGATTGAGGATGGTAATTTGACACGTTCGTTACGACAAAGACTACAGTTTTCCTAACTTTTGTAAATTGATATTTAAAAATTTAGTTAATACCAGTTTTGGTTGTAAGAACTGATAGAAATTACATGGACGTCTTTTTTTCACACGCAATGAATGTTCAAACTAATATGACTCACGCATGCGAAAATTCACGTCATAGTTAGCTTTTCTTGTAATGAATATATTAATAAAAAAGTATAGATATATCTGAATATATACTATTATCAAAAGACGTTGAATTTAATGCAAATTAAGTATGGAACTACACGTTTTAAAAGTTATTCAACATATCAGGTTGTTACTATTTTAGAGAAATTTATTAATACTGATAAATAAATTATTTATGTAGGATAGAATTTATGTATCTCGTGTACCAATTAGCTTTCGCCTATAATGATGATAATTTTGTAGTCTGCCTTTTATATTATCATGTAGTCTACTTTTACAACGTCTTCTTTCTTTTAACCTCTCCATCGTTTAATCGATAAGGGATTATGTTTGGGTGAAAAGCCGAGCAAGAAAAATTTCTCGATAAAAGTGCATCTCTTGGGAAAGAAGCACACCCACACGTGTCTCTTTCACGGAGTTGCGCGTTGTTTTGCGTGATACAAAGTTCCCACGGTACATGACAGCAGGGTACAAAGTTCCATCGTGAACCGAACCGTTCTTGAGGATAGTACGGGACTAATTGCAAGAACTTGTTCAGATTCTTTAAAATTACCGAAGTGTCGAAACCATTGGTTTGTGGTAACGATTGTTGGCTGTGGCACATTGTCTACAACAGAATCCGTAGAAATAAGTTTAGAAAAGTCAAGAACTTGTTATACTTCTTTGGGGACGTGAACATGATAGGTGAACGTAAATGTTATCGACATTCACTTACAATTCCAAGTGAGATATGGTCAAGATTAAATGAAAAGAAAGAAAGAAGTGACGGAAATATTAATTAACCCTCGTGCACTGTTCAATAAACTATTATATTACTACTCATCGAATTATAAACTGGGCCTGAATTAAAATCGAATTAAGGAAAGATATTTGCATTTTGCTAGATTATAATATATGTAAGTTATTGCTGTCAAATTAATTGACAAATTTCTATATTAAAAAATATAATTAAGAATCAACATTAGCTTCAAGTCAAATTGGTCTGAATAGTGCACAAGAATTCCATAAGAAAACAAAATCGGAAATTAAACCAATTTTCAACTTTTCACCGTATTTAATATTTGTTTGAAGAAAATGAAAGATATATATTCTGTTAATAATAATTCATAATTTTTTTCCAACAATGTACCCATTTGTATTAAGTATTGTTGAGGGTAGGTATATTGGATGTAACTATATTGAAATCCAATTATATTATCATCTTATTAGGAACGCAATTAATTAATCATTAATAAACCATAGTAAATCACCTTCATAACATTAATTGCTTAGAAAATGTAAGAGTCCCCTGTACAAAAGCCGTTATTATAATTCGTAGTATAAAGGGTAAAGTTAGACAAATTTATGTTAAAATTAGAATTAAGCTGAAAACTTGCATAAGTTTAAGAATGTTAGATCTGTATTAAACTGACTATTCGCTATTACAACTTTTAATACGTACATACTGTCGACTAAAAGTTTCGAATCGCTTGCCGATGTTCATTAAAATTATAAGTAAAACAAATTCTTTCCCATTCCGAAGTTAATACTTCTAACGATGTTTGCCGAGTCTCTGAACTTTTAAACCTTTTTAATGAACATGATTATTTTTAGTTTCGTAACTTTGCTTGCATAAAGAGAATGCTCGTGTTTCCCTCAATTCACAGGTACAATGTATACCAGAACAGTAATTCCTACAGTAGCAGGTATTTGAAAAACAATTTATTAACACATTGACTGTTATGGTGATCATCGTTGATGAGACCCATTAAATTATATGAAGAAATATTCAATTTCTGAAGGGGATCATATCTTGCAAATACAATTAGTAGTAAGGTAATAATGAAAGTAATGAGTGGTCAGGTCAAGGTGTAAATATTTATATCGTTAATAACAAACACTGAAACAAGTATATTTTATTATGATATCGTCCTAATAGTATAAGGCGTGATAATTATGGAAAGTGCTTGAATATTGTTTTTATCCATCATATAGGAACTGACTTCTATATATTCCTCGAACCTTCACCAACATGAAAAAGGTCATAACAGTGTAAAAGAGTTATCAGAAGTCTCAAAACACTGTGCGCTAACAAAGAATTGCTTAAAAAATAGTTCTGTAAATGTATGATGAAACAGGTAAAAAATCGAAGGTACGCAAGAGAATGGATCTTAATGGCCGGCACAGTTTGCCTTATATCATCTGACTCGTCTTCTGTTTCCAGCAGTCTAGACTCGCCCCATTGTCTTCGAGTTAGCTTAGGAAAACATAGCAGAAGGGTTGCCAAATCACGCTCCGCCCCATACAGACATCTTTCCACGGCTCCCTTCACTTGCTCTTTCCGTAATCCCTTTGTCGTCAGATTCAGGTTGAAAATACACTGGTACACACAAGTATTCAAACAGTAGTGTGTGCATTCATAAATGAAGTAGACACAGATTGTACAATGCCGCAGAAAATATTTCAAAATCGTTTGGATATTATGTAGGATGTATGTACACTGACGAGCAAACTCGGCTTCCACTAGGGGAAAATGTGGCGTGGGAGGAGAACTTCCTACCACTTGGTATCGGGAATTACTGAAATTTGTACCAAATTAACATTCGGTTTAACATTTATTTCAATACTTGAAATAAACTTACGAAGTGATAAGGAGACTTCTTCTACGCCACTTTTTCCCTAGCGGAAGCCGAGTTTCCTCGTGGGTGTACATTCACGAGCAAATTCGACTTCCATTAGGGGAAAAAATGATGTAAGGGAAGGGCCTCCTACCACTTGGGTTCGAAAGTTTGTGAAGTTTATGCCAAATTAACATTCATTTTAACATTTATTTCAGTTCTTAAATTAAATTTACCAAGTAGTAGGAGGCTCTTACTCTTACGCCACTCTTTTCCCTAGAGGAAGCCGAGTTTGCTCGCGAGGGTACATTCTAATATGTAACTAGTAGGATAACTACCTGTTTTGACTTAGAAAAATGTGGTAGTTCATAGGGATTATATATTTTTCCTTACTTTTGTCGTCTTACATTAGCGTAATAATCATCTCTGATGATTAAACTTTCTTTAAACAAAATGCTTTTATTTCGTGCGATAATTTTGTAATTTCTTATCGGATTAATGTCGCATCTGAGAAATGTCCTAACACTTATAGGCGGGAGTGTACATGTAAAAGTAAAATGTATGAATATAATTGAACTGAAATAGAATTTTAAGTGACAGCAGTTTCACCTTGAAGTTGATCTAGCTTCAGCTAAAATTTCGTTTTTGACGCAATTTCCTATGATATATGGTAAACTAAATAACACTTGTACATAGTGCGACCAAAATGGTGGTACAAGTGGGTATTAGGTGATTCCTTACGTTAAAACGAATTAAACATGCAGAATAAAGATTTTTTGGTCGTTTTTGAGAAAATCGACTTCGAAAATTCTTCCAACGCATGTACTTTCATTGCCTGATTTCTTGCATTTCTGACCCCAATTTTTGATTGCTAGTAATTTGAACACGAAACCACCAACACAATTTCGTCATTTTTCATTGCCTCATTCTGCTGAGCAGAATCAGCCCTTCAAATTTCTGACACAAAAGTCGAACACCCTGTGTACACATCAGAGATTTGAGGCTTTCACGGCCCGGCATCATACAGTTACTACCGTTGAGGTTTCCGGGTGTAAGCCGTGTCCTGGTGGAATTATTTTCCCAACGCTTCGCAAGCATTGCAGCTAGCTTCATCAGAGGGTAGTTTAATTGTTCAGCTGACCAATTAAAACTGCCTTTTGATTGGCCAGCAATGAACCGGAACATGAACAAGCTCCAGTATATTAGTGGAGCACCACATGGCACACACGAGTATCAGTGTGTCATTCGACCCCCTGATGAAGCTTGCTGCAATGCTTGCGAATCGTTGGGAAAATAATTCCACCAAGACACGGCTTAACCTTGAAAACTTCAACAGTAATAACTGTACCCTGTGTATATACCTTAAAACGCATGTTATGTATGCAAAACATTTACAACAGCATCGATCTTGACACTATTTCAGTTAAGAATACATCACCCATCAGGTGCTTTTGTGTACCTGTGTTGATCCACGAGTTGGCAAAAAAGTGTAAACCTTGGGAAGTTCGCCAAACGTAGAGAGTTAACGAGAACGAAGTCACGCGGCGATGGTGGTTTATTATCGGGTAGATTGAATTCTGAGAAAGGATACCTGTTTGTCCTGATGGAACGGGGGAACTGTCTATGACCCCGTTGTGGGAGGATATGAGTTACTGACCCGTGTATAAATGAACGTTATGAATTCACTGAGGGGGATGGGGGGGAATATTCATCCGTGTGCCTAGCTCTGGGCTCTTTCCGTCGGAATCGAAGCATTCGGCGCGCTGGCATATAGAGGAAATCGAGGATGAGTCGAACGGAGGAGGGCAAAAGAGAAGAAGTAAAGTGGAAACGGCAGAGGTCTGAAACCTTTGCCAGCCGGGGCGAGGTGCAGGAGAGGAGGAGACAAGGACGGGGAGGGGGTAGGATTTCTATCTTGGCGTGAGATCGAGAGGAAATCTTCAGATCGTCGAAGACGGAGAAGATTGCCACCGTCTCGACAGGAAAGGATGACGACGGGGCCGCGAGGGCGGCGGAGTTAGGAGTCGCGCCCACCCTTCTACATCCTCGATGAAACTCGCGCGATTTACTTCACCGCCGGCGCTGCCACGTATCTGGGAAATAATGGATAACGCTGGGAATCCTTTTCATATTCGCTTTGCCCGATTCAGGTTTGAAAGGACCTACGATTGGAGAAATAATCCAGGATATCTACTACAGAAGTTTATGATAATTATGTCGCGATGATAGTCATGAGAATTGTTTAATTGGATTATTTCGCAAGCTTCGATTCCCGAGGAAGAAATTGTTAACGAGATAGTTGGAAATATGAAGAACGTGTAGATTTTTGACTGATATATCGACTGTATTTCAGACGTATGATGCAATATTTCAGATTCCACTTGACTGTCGAAGTAGACTCGTTCGTAGTTGTTCACAGAATGCTTTCTTACTTTTCGGTTCTATTGTACCTTGGTTTTGTGTGTTTGTATTGGTTGATCGGAGTGGTGGATGTGTGTCTGTACAATTGGTGTTCAGTGTCTTCGTGAATGTGACAAATTCCTTGATAATTTCGAAAGGGAGTGCGATGTACTGAAGTTTTTCTCCTCGATATAGACCTAGTATTCTTGGAAGTCAGCATCAGGGAAATCTGCGAATTAGCTGAAAAAATCTTGGATTGTTCTGCATATGTTCAGCTGTCTAAGAACCCTATTTAAAGTCCTCGTCGACTGCTAACGGTAGACGTAGGAACAAAACGATACAAGTCGGTGCTCGGTTCGCTACGTTAGTGACATTTCCCTGTCATAAATATTTCTCTTTCTATAAAAATCACGGTGAATGTATGTTAGGTGCAACAAATTACTTAGGGGTGTAGAAGACATCCAGTCTCTTAATCTTCTCGGCGTATTAATCCTTAACTTGTAAGATGGGTTTTGAAAAACCCCATGATATTGTCAAACGAATGAGAATAAAGTACACATACATGCAGGGACCTCTGGTAATCAGTAGATTCCTATAATGGGTCAGTCCTTATGTAGTCTTCGTATAGAAAGCATAAATTGTAAGTGTATATTGTACAATTGGAAAAGGTAGACTTTCAGGAATTTATGGGACCCGATTTCAAAGTTCTTTCAATGGAGGTTTTTTCTAATCCTGTTTTAATATAAAATATTTTAACTTAAAGTGTTTATTTATTATCAGTTTCATATTTTTATAAAATTGTATTTTCATTCGGCAGTTACTCAAATAGATGGTTGCTTTTTTCGATTTTTTCTTGCATGGGAATGCAAAAAAAAAATAGTAATAAAAAGATTTGAATGTTTTTTTTCGGAGAAATATAAAAAATGTAATGCTTAAATAGGAAACAATTGTGGTATGTCAGACCCCACAGCACAAGTTAAATAACAAGGTTTCTATTTCACCAGCTAAGGGTCAAAGATTCTATTCGTATTCTTTTCTAAATACAATTGTTTGCATGGCTGAATTTAGAACCAGTGTCATAAACTTTGTAGTTATAATTTAAGTCATGAAATTTTTATGAAAGAACGCTGCTCTGGCTTCATATTGCAACTGGAGTTCAAATCGATACTTTGATGTTGGTACAGAGAATTCATTGAATGTAAGCTGAAATCAACAGAAGTTTAAAGTTCACTCTGTAGCGGTGTACAGTTTAATTAACGTAACAAAGCACACAAACTGTTTTTTATTCGATATTTTTCAGTGGACTTCATTAGAGTCCGTACTGAATAAATACTATGAAATAACGGGATATTTTTAAATAACTGAATCTGCCAGGCAAATAGATTCAAGAACCATATATACGAGAACTCTTTCTATAATTTGAGGTTTTACTTTTGTGAAGCCAGTTTGAAAAGTCTCTTTAGATAAATTTTTATTTTAACAAAAGCTTAGATTTTGCAGTCTTGCAATCGTAATTGTAAACAAATTTTTCATAATAATGAAATATTCGCCACAGAAATAACGCCACAGAATGTTGTAGAATCTATATCGTCAAAAATAAAATAAAAAACATTCTTAAACTTCCTTACAGTTTTCCCTTCCTTCAATTTTACACATGTGCACACGATACGAATAAAATCAACAGTTTATTTATAAAAATCACCCGAACCTATTGAAACACTTTAGATAAAAAAAAACTTCCATAACTCTTCATACATATTCATTTCACTATGTCAATTCTCAACTTGAACCACCGACAATAACGACCCACATCTGAAAATCCTTCAAGTTTCATTTCACAAAGACGTTCAGCCGTGTTCGAATATTCTTTTACGTCTCACGCTCATTACTTATAACCTTTTCCACGTCGAGCGTTCAATTAACGTCGACCAGATAGGATTCTACTACGCTCGAGCATCTCACGAGGAGTCTGCAAGTATAATCTAACGCGGCGAACTTCCATCGAATCCGTGGAATGGGGTCTTCCTTAACGGAGGCCAGAAGGATTCTCCAAAAGTACAGAGGGACAGAATTACGAGGCCAAGAACAGAATGGTACAAGAGAGTGAGAGAGAGGGAGAGAGAGAGGGCGAGTCGAGTGGCCATTCCACTCGGTAGGTTAAGGACACTGAAACGGAGATCTAAGAAGGCGGACTCCGCGACAATAGAACTGTCAACCGATTGTTCAACCACTCGGGCACTTCGCGATAGTTCGACAAGATCGATAGCCACCGACGACACGGCCTCCGTTGAAAGGAAATTTGATTCGAAGAACATTCCATCCGGAATGCTGTTGTGGTGCATCGAAATAGGGATCATGCTTGGAGTTTTGGTGTAATGTAATCAGTTCTCGAGGACTTCATGTCTATAGGGTCATCCAAAGGTGGATTCAAACGTCATTAGCGACCGTACGAGTTTCGACGGCCCGAAAACCTTCGACGTTTCTCAAGGAAACATCTCTTGACACGACCAAGGAAAATACTTGTGTTGTTGAGGAGTCTGGTACAATAAAAATGATGATTAAAAATATTCTAGCACTTCGGAACTTGAATATATACTGATTTTTATTGACTCACGCCTACGTGCGTCTGGAAACGTTAATCTGTGAATTCAAAATTCTTAGGAATATTACAGGAGATTTTGGGGAATAAATGTAGCAGACTCAGTTTGGTATTGTTTCCTAATTAAGACGTTTGATTGCGTCCTTATTAAGCGGGATAAAGTTTTAACCAACTTGGACCTCAATTTGTGAATGATATCCGTACTTGCAATTTCATTTAATTCAGGTGTTGTGTTTTCAACAAACATCAATAAAATTAGATTCTTAGTTTCTCTCCAATCGAGGGGTGTTTTGAAAGTTATTAGTACCTCGTCGATCGATAATTTATACCTGGATAGTACACATTTCTGAAGATATTTCAACTGATTGTGAGTTGGTAACCCCAATGTTGATGTCTTAAACAAAGCATAGTACTTTTACCTTACGGTGTAGATCTAAATAATACACAGGTTTCCTTAATAATAATAACGTATTAATTATAACAACAACTTCTTAAAATATAAATGAACCTTATTGGACTGGAGTTAAGATTATTATCAGTCAAATGAATCAGAGAACATTGGTTATTATTTCTTATGAGTTACTGCATCCTTATGTGTACCTACAACCAGCGTTTCTCTTAATTAGGTAATTACTTTAAATTGTAACTATTTAATTACTTGATAATCGTAAATTGTTGCGTAATAGTTCCATTTATAGTGCAGGATACAGCGCCCGCACTATAAATAGTTTATTCAATTTTGCATTACCTTTTTCTGGGTTATACAATTACTTACAGATCACCGTGTAATAGATTCTGAACATTTATTCCACACAATATATTATTTATACATCTAGACTGATTATTATCTAAACATCAAAGCAGCCCGAAGCAAACCAATTTCATCCAGGTACATGTTCGCTTCATATATTAATTCTGTAAATTGAATTGTTGTTACCGCAGTTTTTACGGTATTAATTTAGGTGACAATATTAGGTTGTAGCACATGAAATTTCCAATATTTGAATAGTCGATAATCAATCACGATTAATAAATTAAATATGATGTACATTACTTGTGTTAGTCAGTAGTTATACCATTACTGTGTTTCTCAACCTATTCCATTATTGAACTTATATTGTGATTAGTTGAGTATTCTATGTAAGTGAACAATGTGGTGTCAAAAGAACAGTATCGAATACTTTTTCAATATGAATTTAAGACATAGCAAATTTAGCTGAATTAAATTATGAAGTCTTGCGTCACCACATTTGTCAGATGTTTTCCTAACAAAAGATCACTTTTTGCGCTATCGGGAGCTCCGTCTAATTGTAAGAAACAAGACATTCCCTCACTGAAAATCGGTAATTGCCTAGTTTGAAGAACACCTACATACAGCTTGTTTATTTCTGCAAAACATACTTCTTGCCCTATGTTGATGTGATTAACAAATATTGAGATATTTTAATTTCCGCAAACCCCTGAAACCACAAAACATGACGTTCCGCAAAACAGAAATACGGTTTTTACGTGCAAACAAAAAATCATTACGATAAACTAACGCCTGTTTTGAAGTGTCAACATATGGGTGCAAACATACATAAAAGATTAGATTTTTAAGAAAAGGCCGAACAACGACATTGGACCATTTCACTTGGAATGGCTCACCTAACAAGACCCTCCTCCTATCGCAATCGTTTCTACGAACACCTAAAATGTCTAGGTTCTCACTACATTCCCACAAAAACAGCCCCCATAATAAACGACACGAATGCAATTCGCGAGACAGAGCTTCGGTTTATTGACTCGCGCGTTGTCAAGCGCCCATTGCCTTCAGCAGCATCCCAAGTCTGTTTGGTTCATTATCTGCCGGGCTGCTCGGGTAGCTTCGCATCGTGTGCATGAAATGCAGACAGGAATTTACGTATCAATCAATTCCTGACGGAGTTAAATTCCCTGGCAGACAATCGGCGAGCAATCAGACACCACCCCCATCAACGGGTACTTTCCTCTGCCCGTCATGCTGCGCGCGCGAACCGCGCCCGATAAGACTACATTACACCTAGAAATTATGCATTCGCCCTCGATAAGATCCATCGCGCGAAATTTCAGCGATTGTAGAACCAAATGTTCTCCCCCGCCCATTCCAGCGCCCTCTACCTACCCCAGCCCGCCGTTCACCGGTCTACCCTATCTTGTTTCTCGGTTTCTCTTTCCTCGTTCATCCTATAATCAGCGAGCTGTCTCTCTATCCCTCTTCTCCGCGCGGCAACAGCACAAATCAGCTTTATGCAAATGGCCGAATCTCCGCATAATGTGCCCCGTAAGCCTGTCTACGGTTGTCTTAGCTCTTATGGAAAATCGAGGCCAGACATGCGGACGTCGTCTCGGAATAATTCGGCCACTTCTTGCGCACCCGAAACACCGTTCCATCGAACGCACACATTAGACACGGAACGATGACTTCATTTCTTCCCGTGACACGTATCAGACCCCGGGAACGTAATGAAGGGATTAGCCCACTTTGAAGCCTAAAAATGAAAGCTGTCTTTGGTCATTTTTTTTGCGAAAATAATGAAGTAAATAGGAAATCTATTGAAAGACATTTATTTTACGTATCTTCAGGTATGTGAAAGAATTATGTTTTTCGAGAACAAAATACCGACGCTGGGGCTAATTCACATTGGCTAGTTTTTAAATGAGCACCTAATCTGAGTGCAAGATAACTTGAAAACGGTTAGACCTAGGACAAACAGTTAAATATTTTTATTTTCTATACGAAATGCGCTAGAGATGTACGTAGGGATTTTTATAAATATGATTTCTTTGCAAATGGTGAATATTTGAAAGAGTATCATTTTTAACCGAAAAATTTTGCATAAAAATATCCATAGCAAACAAAGTTTTTAACATATCATAAAATCCCTACGTATTTCTTTAGTATATGTCATGTAGAAAATAAAAATGTTTGGCTATTTGTTCTAGGTCAAACCGTCTTCAAGTTGTCTTGTACGCCGATTATCAATCACTCATTAAGGATCACGTAACATTGCGAGACATTAGAGCCATTTTGTTTAAAAAAAATTTGTTCACGTATCCGAAGATATATGCAATAAATTTCTTTTAATAGATTTCCCATTTACTTCGTCATTTTTATTTAAAAAATGCCAAAATATAGCTTTCAATTTTGGGCTCCGAAGTGCACTAACCCCTTCAATGTATACAAATATCCCAAGCGTGTTATTCGAGGGCACGAAAGACGGTTGCGCTGACAACTTTGTGGTACGCCATTACTCGTTTCTACCCGGTTCTGTGTTAATAATATCATACTATTTCCTTGTGGACTTTAGGTTGAATTATTTCTTGATCTGGTGTAACGGAGGGGAAGCATGGAATAAGTATGTTGTGAAAGGGAGGATTGTGTGCGAGTTTGTGGACGCGTATTTTAGAGATGCTTTGGACGAGAAGTGAAGGATGAAGACAATGTTGGAGCGTAAAGTACATACATATCTGGCAAGGTAGATACCTACGAAAACGTGGCCAATCCTGCGGATTTTTTAATAAGAATTTTGTGACTAATGGGGTTTAGTGTGTTCACTTCGTGAATTAATTCGAGTAAAAGTTGTTAATATTAATATAATTTAGAAATACGTTAAACACAAAGTGTAGCTAAAAATTATCGTTTGGATTTTTTATTAAATACGCCGTAGCGGTACCGGAGTTGATAGAGTGGTGAAATATGTTTAGTGAAGCTAAAGCTAAAGCAATTTTAATTCAACAACTTCGAATCGGACTTACTAAATTTTCTCAAATGATATGTAATATAATATCATTACGTAGGATATTCTTTATTTATTTTTATTAAGATTGTCAGTCCATGTAAAGTATTCCTCATTGAGTATATTCTCAAATATACAAATGCGTACTATGTATTCGTCGAATATAGCTTGCCTACTGCGTTATATACAAGATGTTCGTAAAATAAAGGACCAAATTTGAACAGCGTATTCGTCTCATTGCAGTGCTATAAGAACCTCAACTAACATAGCTCCTCAAGTCCTTTATTTGCAAGGTATAGTGTTTCAAGTTTGATTCCTTGTTTCAGGAACACTCTATATAACCTATAGAACAGCAGAAATAACCCCTGAGCAATTAACGGGTCATTGTTGGAGTATGTAAAAAAATCTTAATCTGGAATGGGGACATTAGTGTCGCCAACAATTGTGATAACACGAATTACCTGTACAAATTCGTACATCGACCTCTGGAAAAAGTACAAAGGATTCGGATTTTTTTGTAACGCAGAGACTTAAAAGCGGCGTCGCGATGTAAATTAATTGGTCGGAAGAAGGCGCCTTCGAGCGCGTGAAAAAAGGTGACTTACTTCTTTGAATTTCCACGGAATGAAACCTCCGCCGGACAATGGGCGTTCTGTACCAACCCGGGATTCCTTTTTTCTTCCGCGTTTCTCTTCTGTTTGCGTGGTTTTTTCGTCGTTGCCCCCGCGACACTTTCATTCAAAAGAACACGACGTGTAAACGACGAAAAAAAAGGAAACAATAGTTGGAACTAACGCCGCGGATTTGGTGGCGTTAGATTACACCAGAAACAGGAACGAAACTAGCGCCACCACAACGTAGTGTCCCATGAAGTAATATGAAGTAAATCTTTTCTATTCGCTCGTCACAGGAAATGCTATATTTATATTTTGCTAATATTTTCCTGTGAGAATATTAACACTTTTTGTCAAGTTTACTAATTGTAAGAATCAGGATAAAGTGAATCATTCGACGTCAGAGTTGATAAAACTGAAAATATGTCTGGTAATATAATAATATTCATGTACAGGTTAGACTATTAAAAGTTACTACATTGGATATAACAATGACATGCAGGATTGTGGTACTAATCCGTAGCTAGTAATAAGCAAGAATACTTCAAACTCCTCTCCCCATACATTTGGAAGTCTGCTGTCAAATTGTCTGATATAAATACCTAACGTTGGCTGCCTGCTACTTATGGATCGGTCGTATTAGCCTTGTATACATATGTGCAGTTCTATTCGTTTAGTTTTTGATTTGTTACAGTCTTACTTACATTGTCTTTTTAAGTGTTTTAAATATTAAATTGTTTCTAAAGTGTTTCGAGTGTGTAATGTGTAGTGCATAATGGGTTAATGTGCATAAGGATGCAGTCAAAGAAGGAACAGCGATCGATTTACAAATTTCGCGTAAGTTTTTGAAAAATTATTTTTTATTTTGTATATTCGAATTAGTATACAACTAACAATAAGTGGGCAATATGTTTATTATAAACGTGAAAGTATGCAGAAGACTATAGACATAATTAATTATTAAAAGAACGGTATTTATTCCGTGTACACCCACGAGCAAACTCGGCTTCCACTAGGGGAAAAAGTGACGTAGGAGAAGGGCCTCCTACCACTTGGTAAATTTATTTCAAGTACTGAAATAAATTTTAAAATACACGTTAATTTGGCATAAATTTCAGAAACTTCCGATTTCAAATGGTAGAAGGCCCTTTCTGTACGCCACTTTTTCCCCTAACGAAAGTCGAGTTTGCTCGTGAGAGTACGTACTTCATTGTGTAGTACTAATTTATATGGGAATTTCATTTTTTACGGACATACTAGAATATTTTCAAAAATGTTGTATATTTAAAGCATTAAAGTTTATTAAATATACACTTTTTCGCTTTCAACTTTAAATACCATACAAAATTCAAACTCGACTACAGAATCAAATTCGTTTACATTTTATGTATATTTTATAATTCGATTAAAATGAAACTCTCCCAATTTAACTAACAATTTTGAATTCCACGTATTTATTATATTAAAGAGGATGCTTTTGTAAGCAAAACCTTTTGAGTATGGAAATTTCAAAGCAGAGCATTCATTCGAGATTGTTAACCACTTTTTAAGCTTTTTAACAGTAAAGAACTCATTTCTGCAACATATGTTTCATGAATAGAGAATTAATTTTAGGTGATTTTGGAAGCACATTTAGTTTCAATGTTACATTAATATTTGCCCATTCCTTTTCGTTTAATGTTCCGATTTTACGAGGCACTTCCGCTAGAAAATACATCGCGAATGTAAACACGGAAAAAGTTCGTATAGTATGATGCTAAAAATGTTTGGCCCTTTAGGAAATCGAATAGAAACAAATGAGAGTGAAACATACGAATTCGATATTAGTAAAGGTTGAATATTAGTTTTTTCATACTTGTAACGTGAAAATTTTGTATACAAATTCAGATGTTGCGTCGTTGTTTCAATTTATTTTAATGCAAAATCATATGTAAGATTACATCTTAAAATGACTAATAATATAAAAAATAGTTGAATTATATGCTTTATTTTATCTACCATTTAGTAGTTGTATCTTAATTTTGTAGTACAGATTAATTCATCATATTTGTAGATTCATAATTACAAATCTAGACACGTTTATATGCAAAAATGTCAGTATAAAGATTTAAGAAGAATAAAATTTATAAATACAAGTTATCTGAAGTATGTATTTCTCAAATAAGCTGATTATGATTTCTTGTTTCATCTTTTTCTCGAGTCATACCAATACCATAGTGGCGTGTAAAAATTATTTATAATATCCTACTACAAATTACATGTTACAATTTCGTGAAACGAACGAATCAATTACAATTTTTCCGGGAATAGATCGAATACTAGTCACGAAGAAATTAATTTTACAGTGATATGGATTGAATCCATGTTTCATTATTCATTACGTATGGTTCCATTAAAAAGAGATTAAAAGCTACTGGTACAAAGGGGAAGTAAATATAGAACTGGGTCCTGTGACATGGATCCTGATCTGGTGCGTTAAATTTTCAGATCACTCATAAGCTCCTATTTCACACGTTAAATGAGTCTACCTTCGAACCACCTATAGTACATGCAATTCTTTCGAGAACGAAAACATTAAAACTATTTAATTGAAGCTACAGTTCCACGTATCAGTTATAAACTTACTTAATTACAGTTATTAAAAATTCTGCCATGTTAAATCTATGTTATCCCATTATTTCGAATTTCAAAATATGTAATACTATTTTGGTAAACCAGATCTTAAGAAGTATTAAGAATATTCAAAATACCTACTAAATAAATGTAATAAATTTAGAAAATATACAAGGATTGATAAATATAAAATCTATATACGTACTACAGTGAAAATAATAGATAAAATTTTTTATTTAGTCTTAAGAATAACTGATAAAATTAAAAATAATAGATAAAGTGTTTGATTTAGTCATCAGTAATTTGTTACTAATTCTTATGACTAACGTTATCTCGCATAGTATAAGTTCTTATCGTTCGAACAGAATCATTTTTACAATTATTTTCGTATTTTACACGATTCTTCATTAAACGGTATGGACGCATATTCTAAAAAAATTGCGGTCCTATACTAATGCAAAGACAAAATAAAAATACAGAATATATGTTCGTATCTCGATTCATGTTAAAAAAAATTTAATTTCCATTGGATTTATGGAATTCATTGACTTGCAACACACTTTAGTTTTAGTCTACGATCACAATATGGACAGCAACGAAATATTTGAACATCTAAAGGTTGTGATTGTTCTCGTTACAATTATAAATTATGTTCAATTTCTTCCATTTTCTTTCCAGAGTGGTAAAGATTTACGCTTATATTGAATAGCATTTTGATCCATCAATGCAAGTTGCATCCCTGATAACCAGTTGTGTACAAGTCTCGAGCCAATTGCCAGCAATAAATAACAAAAGTTGTCTAAAAAACCATAGCCATCTGTTTCCGCACTTGACTTGGGGTTTGCAGGCAACGCCATCTGACAACATGGTAAAGCAAATTGGCAGAAAGTCTTGCAACATGACCTATGTCAAATTGAGGGCAAAATCGGAACAAGGTTTGCGCAAGCCAATTTGCTGCCTGTGTCAAATGTGCGCGTATGGTGTTTATAACAAATCTTGCATAAAACTTGTAGTTAGGTTAAACAGGTTTGGTTGACTAGGATAAAACTGTATGGCCTTGGCCATTTGCAATTTCCTACCAACATAATACTACATATATAATTAACAGCTTCGAGGAAATTATTTTTGCTTGTATAATCAACACAGTAAAGGCATTGACACTATCAGCGTAAATTCATGTTTCTCCATTTTCTCCTTTCTTTATTTCAGTTCACAGATGAACCTCGCGAATATCGCTCTTTGTTCTCCCGTATGTATTTTATAATGTCGCGTAATTGAGCTTGTCCCTTGATCCCGCTTTTCTGCCATTTCGTTCCCCTCTTTCTCGGGCACGTTAATATCACGCTGATTAAAACGTCATTGTGTACTCCGTCGTAATAAAGATGTCCGACAGTCGCGAGACAGAAGAGGTAGTCGCACGAATCTTCATCCACTTTGTATAAAACGGCCGATATTACGCGATAGGTCGATCGATGGAATCCACAGAGCCCTCTATAAAATCCTGTGTACTGTTAATCGATCCAACGGAAATTACGTGTCCACTTTGGCACAGGGTGCCGTTTTAAAATCCCCCGAGTTCTACCAGCCTGCAAATTGAATCCCAAAGTAGTTTCGGTTGTGTCGGTTAACTAACAGCGTCGATGCTTGCGACATCCAATGCTGCAGCGGCCACTATTGCGTAGAAGAAAGAGGGGAAAATGTTTTTAAGGGGTGGAACATGTAAAGGGGACGAACTTCGATTGCCATTTTGTAACTGGTCTACGATGAATGAAACGAGTATCTTCTAATAACACTATCGGGTGGATCATAAATGAATTTTACCACGGACATTTAACAGTTAATAAATAATAGTTAAACAGTAATAATATGAGTATTTAACTTAAATTTCTGAAGTGAATCATGATTACGAATGTGTGATACGTTAAATTAAGGAAGAAAAACACAAGTCAGTTATGAATCAGTCCAATATACATAGTGCATAAAATAATTAGAGGATCATATATTGTAGCCACTGAATCCGTCAGTGCGACGTACAAATCCTAGAAAATTTTAAGGGAAAACAAATGTCTGTTAATATTGTACGGAAAAAGTGTGAATTTATCAAACCGATAGTGTTTGTTTTCTTCCTTTCGATGGATTTATGCAACAGAATCGCCAATGATGATATTTTGGAAAATACATTTAATAATAATTTTTTGTAAAATTTTTTTTCTACCTAAGACAAGTTTTTTAAAAAATCGATTCTAAAAGTTAATTTAGTACAAATATGATAGATTTGACTGTTCCTAGCACTCACAAAATAAGTAGAAACGGTAGCAAAAGAACAGACATATCAACCAATTCATATCGAATGGTAGGAAAATATAACGATTCTTTTAAACATCATTTCCTCGAAAAAGAATTCCCGGAAAAATAATCTCCATTGTTTCCACAATAGAACATCTAATAAAAAGAAGGACTTCATTTCCTGCCTTTGAATTAGTTTTGCACGATAAATCTGCTCGTGTATATTTATACCGTCGATACTGCAGAATTTTGCATAAAACACTATCTATCTGCATTGGATTTTCACTGAAACTCGATTGTATATATTTAAAGAATTTTAGAAAATACGCATGGATATAGTTTTGATCGTACAGAACTTTAGCAGAAATCTTTCGCGCAAAGAATAAAACCGAGTGTACAGATATTAAATCAGTTTGTCTCTGATGTGGTTTAAGTATGGAAATAACTTCGCGGAGGAACAGTTGCATAATTACGTCGCCGTAAGATAAAGTAATGCGGTCTATATAATACAGTAAAACCTGTTTTTGTGCGGTCCTTTTTTATGCGATTTTATTTTTATGCGATTTGTTTTGTGCGATTTTATTTTTGTGCGATTTTTTTTGTGCGATTTTTTTTTATGCGGTATATGAATTTCAACGGCGTTGGCATTACTGTAATGTTTTCTATCAGTGTACATATAAATATACACTTCAAGACGCTCTGTTCATTTGGTTTAAACAGTTTCCCGACAATGTACATTCAATTATTTTCGCTCGACGCGCTAGCAGCATACGCTTCGTATTCCGAGTTTTATCCACGACTCACGTGATTAAGGATTCATTTTATAGTGAGATTAAAGGTAAATAAATTAATTACTTTTGTTTCTATTTGTATATAGTTTTTATGATTTTCATTTTATTTTTAAACATATGTACTCCCTTAAAATGAATAATTGTAGCCAAAAAAAAGTGAAAAGAAAGACAATTCCATTAGAAACAAAAAATCTAATATTAAATAGACTAGCAGATGGTGAACCAATTCATCACAAGAAGATGCGCGTTAAGGATTACGACGACTAGCAGTGAATTATGTAATGTGCATTTTGAAAACTTCTCCATGTATACAATGAAAAATTAAATGCTTTTATAATGTGTAATTTAATTATTTATTTTGTTTGGAAGCACTTTCTCATGTATTTCGTAAATAATTGACGTATTTTCTAAGTGCGACTTTTTTTATGCGGTCCCTCTCCGCCGCATAAAAAAAAATTTCTGTAGTATGTCGTACAAAGTTGTTTATTATATGTAGTATTTATGAAATTTCCGAATATTTTTTTGTGCGGTTTCTTTTATGCGGTCCCTATCTACCGCATAAAAACAGGTTTTACTGTATGTGTCACTGAAAGATAAACGGTTTGCTTTTCGGAAACTGGGTACAATCTGTTCCTCTGTAATTCTGGTTCTCTTAATTGCTACACTTGCATGATGTTTTAAGACGATTATGTGCATAAGTATTGCTGGACGTTAAGCTGACGTTGCCCTGTATCCCTACGAATGGTGATAAAATAATATTAAGATTGTGATAGTTACAGCAGGCGTATTTAAACAAAATTTTTCAAACAGATTGTTCGAAATAAAAGCATTATTCTCATTAGAAAGGTTATGATATTGTTTATAAGATTATTATACGACTCTATGAGTGTTAATTTGTTATTATATCTTACTTATACTGATAATCTTAAATCATCTGAAGGAAAATAAATATTAAATTGTATTAGAATATAGTAGAGCAGCGTTATATTTTTCACTCTTGCTAAAAGATATTTACAATACGGTACGTACACTTCATTAATTTTTCCTTAGCATTATTAGGTGCATTAAAGCATAAACTGTATTCCTTTAAATTGTTATTTATTCGTAATGACATTAAGACTCCATGCTACTTTAATATTGATTGTTGTTTTGTAACACTTTTCGTCAGTTTCTTTGCACGAACCATTACAAAGAATTTTAGATTTCAACTATATTACCATTTTATTAAACAAATAGTGGATTATTTATTGATCTACCTAATATAATTCTTTTTATAAAATGAATTTATTCGCATGGAGAGACCTACATTCTTGTTCTTATTTTAATTTTGTAATTTTTCTAAATCGTTTGTTACAGTATTATTTTAATGAATAATATCTATTACGTACCATGTAAAAATTATTTCTAATGTAACTTTAGAATATACCTATCTTCTAAGTTATATTTCAAGCCCACCTCGGCATATTGTATTACAATTAATATTTATTTTAGTAGTGAATGATACATTTGATTATAATTTTACATCTGCTTCGTACGCAAATAGTATCATATAATTAAAACTGAAAATCCGATTAATTTATACAATAGGTAGGTACATGTATAAGTACTAGAATAGAAGACCAATATTACTTAGGACGTCAAAAGATTACTATAATTCCTTTAGATAACTTCTCCATTCAGTATTTCAGGTCATTTAATTATAAAATTGATTTCTACAGCAATAACTGTATTCTTTGTTCACATTAATTTATTCGTTTTAGAGTGTAGTTTTCAATGTCACATGTGTAAATAGATTTTTTATTATAAATTTCGCTTAAGTACATTCAGACGAGATTATTAAGATGTTCAAATTAAAAATGTAAGAGGTACCTGGACAAACAGTGTTCAGATAATAATCGAGGTTTATTGTATGTACTTTGGCCTTCAGAAAATCGAATGGAAATGATATCGTTAATCCAAATGAACAATTTTTCCCAAAATTCTGAATTCCTCTAAACTCTAAACCTTTTTCAATCTTTGGAGAAAAGTATTCTCAACGACCAGTGGCCATTCGCTGCACGTGGCCCTCTTCTTCCAAAGGTTATAAGTGGATCAGTGTAATCCTAGATTTCTCGGAGTAAAAGGGAACGAGGAGCAGCGCGCACTTGTTTCGATTTCTTTGGACGGAGTAAGATCTCGATACGCGTATCGGAATCCTCTTGAAATTCTAGGGTAAGAGTTGAAGAAGCCTCGAATTGTCAAGATTCTTTCTCCAGTTTCGCTAACTGTTTTCAACGTCCTCGAAGAGATTATGTCGTCATGCTCGTTAGAGCGGTATCAAATGTCGAGTGGCTCAATCTTTGCAGTTAACTGGATCCAGATAGGATTTACCTATACGATGGGAACATCTTTCTGTTAATCTGATTTAAAAATCAATTTAGATTGTATCTTCAAATGGGGCGTGAATGTTTGTAATTGAATGGAATTTTTAATTAGTCAAGCTCGAATATCGGTAATTTGTATTGCCCAAATATTCGTAAAACTATATATCACGATTATTGAAATAAAATTTCTGGATTTTTATAATCAGGTGGTAAAATAGGTACATCCTTTCCATATTGTCGAAATTAAACTGAATTAAAGATCTTTGACGATCTTTCAGATAACAGATTAAAGATATGTTTTAAACATTTCATTAAGATTTACAGTTTAACATATGATATATAGAAACAGGAATATACGTATGTATTTGTATGTTTCGAAGAATTTCTATATCTATCCTATAGGTAAATAATTTTACTGCGAATATTTTGAGAAATCTCGTATCCAATATTGCAAAATCCATAAACATTTACTCATTGACATTATTTTTGCAATTTATAAATTATAAGTATTCAAACAAATATTTCTGACAATATCCTTTATTAGTTCTATTTTTTTTTCAAATGTGAAGTACATATGTATGTCCTCTTTTCACATTGGAACCTTTAACACTATACTGAATAATTATGTGTTGGAGATTGTATAATTGTGCACAGTTAATTTCACGAGGATAAAAAAATGTTAACCTTCAGGAAAGAAATCTTCTTTCTGATAAGTACTGCAATAATATAAAAACTTGGGTACTGTTTAACAAGGTACCCACTTTATCTTGAGCGTAACAAAGTCCTTCATGCTGCGAGTTAGTTTTGATTCACCTTCCATTTTGGAATATTAATTTATTGAAGTTTGCATTTGCATAAACATCTACAATCTAGTCGTATCACTGGTTCTTTGTAAGTATAGTAAAGACTCTATGATTGCTCGGAACTCGGGGCCCCCATGCGTGCAGCTAGCGTGGAGGGACACTATTCCCACCACTTGTAAAATTCGATCCGAGCCTTCGCAGCTGACGTTGTCACAGTGTCACCGCATTGGTCGTCAGTTTGTTTTCGTTAGACATCGGCTGATTTGATTTGTTACTGCGACCATGCAGTGCTTCCCAATACATTGAAAAGTTCAACCCACGTCGGACGTCGGGTGAATTGTCCGATTTCGGTGCCACTGTAACCACAGCACAATGTCAGCTGCGAAGACTCGGATCGAATTTCACGAGTGATTGGAATAATATCCCTCCACGTTACGAGTACCAGTTCCCTGGATAGCCCCGCTCAGTGGTGGGGATGACTCACGGACAGTTAGCGTAGAAGTCCCACCGAGCAATTACAGCGTCTTTACTGTATATACATACTTTGTTCTCTAGACATTCACTTGTGTCATTAACAGCGACACTACTATAGTGTTCTCGATGTACAGGAAAATAAGAAAACACACATTACCCTTTAAAGGTTGTTCTCACTTCGAACAACCAAAAAGTGGCAAAAAAAAATTGCCTAATACTTCTATTAACCATTTCTGATCGTAGGATTCCATTTGAAATTATTAACTTATTTAGCATTTATAACTCATATTATGAGTCTAAAGATTCAATATGTAACATCGTATCGTATAGTTTATTTTTTTCCCGTTAGATGAATACATTTTCACAAATAATACTTATGAATTGTTTAATAAATATACGTTTTTGTTTATGAACAATTTTCTTGTTTATGTTTCTTTAACTTCCCTATCATTCTGACATCCAAGGAATAACTATATGTAAACAAATTTTTTTTCGTTTCAAAGAAATAATTCTGGGTCCCTATAAAACCTGCAAAGTTACAAACAAATCGAAATATTCGGGTAAGCAAAGTTCCGTTGCGAGCAAGATACCATACATAGTCGGCGAATGTAAAATCTTATCACTGAAAAGGTTAAAAGCATACTTAACCCGCAGGACATAAAGTCGCAGGCGGCATTGACGTATGAAACTTTAGCGTAGCTGGCATGGATGTATCGTCCGATACCACTTAAACTTGTTTACAATGCATCAGTTTTATGATCGGGGTTGCATTACCGGGCCCCGGACCATTTCCATTAATGAACGCCGGGCGGCGCACTTTTATCATACGCCATTTGTCAAATCATACCGTTGCCCCCCGCCGCATTCGGCCCTCGGAAGCCCGTCCGCCCAGGCAATTTGTTTTCATTTCTACTAACGATTCCCTCGGTCGCAACCCCCCGCCCTCACGCCCACTTTCCATGCACTCCCGATGTGTACGAATCCTTCGAAAGAGTGCCCCGTTGCAATCCTTTCTAAACGATCGATCTTGCTAACGTTGCGTCTTCCTGCGGAGGTCGTTTAGCCGGCGCATTTCGCCCTCGGGATTTATGATACGTTCCGTACCGTGCTACCCCACAGTTTTTTAATGGGTATACGCTTTAACTGCTTATCATTTAACCCCTTTCCCAATGGAACGGTTCTTTTGCCGTTTTATCGTTTGATTAGAATTATAGTTCCATATGCGTTGGTGATATCGATCTTAATAATTGTTTCGAATATAGTTAGGTTTCTTTTTAGCTGTACAAGGGAGTAGTCGATTTATGGCAGGGCAGTGTCTGGGTCAAATTGACCTAAATTTTTAACAGCTCCATATAACACATCAACGAGTATAAGCTAGGAGATGTTTATATTGAGTCATATAAAACAGCAGATCTTTAGGAATGATTGCATACGAAAATATGTTTCTGTTGTTATAGTGGTAAATATTACGCGTATAACGCACACAGACGATTGAGTAATCGAGGAGGTATTAGTAGGCACAGAGAATTAAGAACAAAAGCGATATATATTTAATAGACGAATGAGAGTACAGGCACAAGACACAGACACAGTCTTGCACGCTCCGATTTGAACGACAGCTCGGAGTTCTCTGTCTTCGAAACAGGAGGTTCCGTTACACTGCATGTTTTTACTTCAATCAGTAGGTCAGGTAACTAACTACCTTATTTACCTGACATTCAGCGGCGCCAAAATATGATTTGCATATTTCTAACAGTTTCACATGTAGGAAGCATAGGGGTTTGAACGAACCCAGACACCGCTGCTGTAACAGACATTAAAAATCGTCCGCCTTCAGAGGGTTTTGTTATTTTACTAAATTCAATGTTTATTGGTGATACGGTGGACAGTATTTGTCACTGTTTTATAGTTTTAGTTATTTCGTCGAGGAAAGGGCAGAGAAGACATGATAAACGTAAGTTTAGATAGATTGGTAAGCCTAATACTAACAATATACTATTTAATATTTGGTATATATTTTAAAACTGTAGTATAAGATGTATGCAAAAGTAGCGATAGCTATATCGTTGAAAATTTTATTAATAACAAACAGTTGTTACAATGTTTTTGTTACTGGAGATAATAGGTGTATCGATAAGTACTCCATCATTTTTATGACATTCTCTATTTGTTTCGAAATAATGCAAATGTCTACCTTATTTTAATAATATTAGTTATTTGTTCCCATCATTCTTCGCCATTTTGATTGAACAGAAGATTAGAAAGATACACATTCTGAATCTAAAATACATATCACCACATTGGTAATACATATAGTGAATTATGTACTTACTGTTACACCTAATAGTTCCCCCCATATTCTATTAATCCTCTTTATTTTTTTGGCAAAAGTTGAATTTTCTGCCGCCAGAAGAAAATAAAGCTACTGCAATAAGAGATCAAATACAATAAGACGGCCATTCCATTTTTATACACCTATGCAATAGCATCTAATGATATGTAGATAAATTTCATAACAGCTGCAGTTTCTGACAGAAACCAAATTTGCACAAGAATTGGGGAAGCAGGCGGTTAATATTCTATCGTAACGGTTGATGTAATTATAAATATAATTACAAGGAAAAGTGGAATATTTGTCAAAGAACCTTGCAACGGATAGAATTATGTACCAAGACTACTAGAATATATAGAAAATGGCCTAAGTAAATTAACTGTAAAAATAAAATATGTCGGTTATTCCGGGTTCTATCTATGTACACTATAATAATCTTGAATCACTTTGTAACAGCAGCTATAGTTATATTGTGACACAGAATTCAATTTACGTTCGAAACACGAAAATCGAAATATTTCAATGTAATAATTTAAAAAAAAATTACAGTGATCTGATGTAAGATAAAACAGGTCTGGGTTAGGTGATGTAGAATTTTCCTGGAATTCGAAAGTTTCCTTCACATTGTTCTACTATAGTTGAAGTAGCGAAGCTCAATCATCCCGACGACTGGATACCGGTTTGGTGTCAGCCGGAAAATAGACAGTGGACCGTGTAATATCATTGCTCCGGAGCAAATCACGATGCCATGGTACGCGACGAAACGACGTATCGTTATACCACTCCTAATGCACGAGGCATACGATGCATCCGATGCAATGCAGTCGTATGCACTGTGTGTACGTACGTGCATCACATTGTTCGCAGATTTTCTCCATCTGTGTACACTTTTCGGCCTTGCTTTTCCTTGTCCACTTCGGGGTAAGTTGCTCACTTATTTTCGTCCCTTGTTCTCGACTTTCAACCCATTTGCTCTTTTTGTTGTCTTGCTTTCTTCCTTAAATCGTAGTAGTATCTACTATATTGATGTTTCTATGCATACGTGATTGTATCAATTATATTGATATTTGTACGAATACCTATGTTGTAGTATTAACCCCCTTCGTGACCAATAACATTTTTAAAGATCATTTAGAAGACGACCATTTTTTTTTCTTTCTAATTTGAGTACTTCATGACTAATCATTCTAGGGTAGAAGACGCGATAATGAGAAGAAAGTAATAATCTTTTGTTGAAAAAAACGAGAAGAACAAAATTATTTCTCCATAATATTCGATTACGACATATCCAAAAATATTTTAAAGCAAAGAATACATAATAGTAATGTACACGTTCTTGTGAAACTACATATACAAGCACTATAATAAAAGTTACGTAATATCTACCCAGTCACATCAGGCCGTCACTGTCACAGGACGCGTAAATGGCCAATTAAATTGACATATGTATTTCGCGATCGAATTAATTTAAGGATTAACGTTTATAAATCACCAGAGACTTTTTTCTATTAAATAAAATGTGATATTTTCTAGAACATAAATATGGAATTTGACGAAATATAGTGAATTATTGGTATTCCTATTATATTAGATGTAATGATGAGTAATTCACTATACTCTAACAAATTTAGTAAAGTAATTTAATACATATTTCTCCTATGTTAATTTTTACCTAATAAAATATCTAGAAAATATTTCTGGGAAGAAACAGTGAATCACTGGCTAAAACAACTACCAAATAATTTTTTCAATTGATCTTAAGTTGTTAGTCCTAGAAACATAATAATGGTCATCGTACAGTATAAAATATAAATCCAGGTTTCATCGATTGTTTTCATAACTAAATGAATACTTTTTATCGTAAGCAAACGAGCCCAGATACATATTTATTTATTTCAAAAATGTATGACATGTTAAAATAAACTGTAATTTCGTTTATATTTTCGCATATTATTAAACTGATATGATACTCGATATTCGTTATTTCACGTATTCTATGAGAAAAAATTATCATACTCGTAATTGCCATTTCTCTTATATGTGCATCGTTATACCAGTACCAATTATGTTTCTATATGTATAGTTAAGTCTGCTCTACTTGTTACGGAAAGTATTCCATAATTTATAAATATACAAGAAGTATACCTATCTTTTACCGTCGTTCGAGAAGAATACAAAATTCATTGTGCAGCTAGCAATCTTAATCGCAGTAGTACATATGTCAGTACCAAAATTAATTTTGTTGTAAACTTTTTTATAAATATATTCAACTCCAATATTTTGTCACATCTTGTAACAAAGATTCAATACTGTTTAAACAAATAGTTCTATATATCTCGAAAGAAATAAAGAGAAAGCCGAAATTTCTATTGTTTTGCGGATTTTATACATTTCTCTCTGATATGAATATATGTATAAAACACAAAGAAGCAATAGCTCTGATAACCACTACTGAAGTCATAGTTTATGAGAGATTGCATTAGTGTTATTTTGCCTAATATGTATATAAAATTCTACGTAATGAATCAGTTTGTTTTCCGATCTCCCGAAAAATAACATGCTTTCGACTCGCGACATTTTTCTTACGGGCCAGCTATGTATTAACATATTCGCAAGCCGGCAGTTTTGAGACAAGACACTGAGCTGAATACCGCGTAAAATTTTCAAAAATCTATAACTAAATACCGCAGGGTTCTGCTATTGAAAAGTATAACGTATTAAAATTCACGTTTTTAAAATATTGAACAGTATTATCTAGTTATTACATAAAGATAATACCTATCGTAACAAAAATTTAAATACTAGAATACCTATCCTAACAAAAATTTAAATACAAAAATACCTTTCCTAACAAAAATTTAAAATCAAGATAACGATCATCTTGCTAAAGAGAAACGGGTGAAAAATGCTACAGATTTAAAAATGACGTAGAACTACGTTACCGGTCCTCGGCTAAAAAGTTGAAAATGACGTACAACTACGTTATCGGTACTTGGCTAAAGATTTTAAAATGACGTAGAACTACGTTACCGGTCCTCGGTTAAAAATTTGAAAATGACGTGCAACTACGTTATCGGTACTTAGCTAAAGATTTTAAAATGACGTAGAACTACGTTACCGGTTCTCGGCTAAAAATTTGAAAATGACGTACAACTACGTTACCGGTCTTCGGCTAAAGATTTGAAAATGACGTACAACTACGTTATCGGTACTTGGCTAAAGATTTTAAAATGACGTAGAACTACGTTACCGGTTCTCGGCTAAAAATTTGAAAATGACGTACAACTACGTTATCGGTACTTGGCTAAAGATTTTAAAATGACGTAGAACTACGTTGCCGGTTACGAATATTTTACCACAATTGTTTATTATGTCCGCAAAACAGAAAATCCATCAGATCTTTCGCACTGACCCCGATACGATAATACAGTTTCCAGAATTGTAAATTTGCATAAACATCCGTAGTCCAATCAGGACTCCCAATACCAGAAGGCATTTCCCCGTATAAACTGCAGTGTAACCGTAACAGACAAGCAATCATTCGCGACTGTTCCGCGAATAACGTTCATTTTCATCCGTATAATCGGTCATTGAGCAGTTGTACGAACAACCCGTGGTTCTACCGGGGGTCCGTGATAGGCTCGCGCAAGACGCGCACCGGGGACGATCGTGCCCGCATTCCCCGCGTTGTGTGCACCCACGGTTACATTCAACCCAGTACAGCTCCGAATTGCTATTCGCAAACAACGCGCGCCGGTCTCTCCGCATACATGCATCGAATGTGCGGTTAATTACGATCGTGTGTGTGCTCACTGCTGCAACCGAATGAAGTCTAGAGAGAGAGAGAGAGAAAGAGAGAGAGAGAGAGGGAGACCTGGGGCACGTCGTCGCCGTGTCCGTCCCGTTATCGAGACTCTATTAATTGGATCCGAGTAATTTGATTACATAAGAAAAGACGCCTGGAATACCCACAAATTCATCCTTCGAAGCTTCTTTCACGACCCTCGCGCCGCGGGAGACGACAGAGTCGATAGAAATAGAACTGGAGGCGAAGATATCGTATTCCAGCGTGGCGAGTGAAATGTGATTTCCGTGACACCGCCTAGAACGGGACAGCAATGTTTTCTTTCTGGGGTCGTTAAACGATAGGTTTAATATACAGGGTGGTCTAGTATCGATGGTACAACCGGGCAGGGGGTGATTCTACGTGAGAAAATAAGTCGAAAATATGGATGGAAGAGTTTCACTTCAAACTTCGTTCTCGAGAAAATCGACTTTGAAAATCTACTGGATACGGATGCAATTGAATAAGACTTGACTAACGCGTCTGTTCACTTCATTCCGTTTCTACTTACTATCATGACGAATATACGTGTTACAGATGAATCTTCAAATTCCAATTTCTCGAAAACTAAGCCTCGGATGCCAAAATTTTATTCTACAGTTTCGACTTATTTACTCATGTAGAATCACCCCCTCCACCATCAATACTGGGACACCCTTATTCCGTAATACAGGGTGTCCGTGAAGTCACTATCTATTTCACAGAAATTGTTGAGAATAGGTTATAACTCCATGGAGGAGTTACCAAAGGAATATTTTATTATGCTAGTCGAGTAATTTCTTCCACTACACAGGTACAAGAACTCAACCAATAGGATTCCACATGGACATTATCGACATTACTATACATATACCTCAAATCTTTTCTCTCTTTTGCGAGAAACATTTTCCAGCATCCATGCAGTAATCGGTGCTATTGCTTGTAATACGATGCGATGTCTTAACACTTGCAGATTCTCAATTCTTCGATGATACACGTGAAATTTGATAAAGCCCCAAGCAAAGACATTTAATTTTTTTTTGTAGAATCAGTGGAAGAAATTATTCGAGTTGTACAGTAAAATGTTTCGTGGTGTCTAGTTTTCTTTTTCAACAATTTATATGGAATTGATAGGGACTTTGTGAACACCCTGTACTATATTTATAAACCATAATACCAAAAAACATACCTTCTATTCATACGTACGATGTCGAAATAAAAAATGTAATACACTAACATTTTCAGTGAAGTTTGATAGAATCATTGTTTTATGTTTGAACTGATTAAGTCTAAATATGGCTGCCAAGTTAACGTTTATGAAACTTTTACAAGGTTAAAATCGTTCTGTTAGCGAAATGGAAATTACAGAAAAGAAATGTCATCAGCGCATTCATTTTTTACCTTCTCGAATTGCATCTGATCTAATCAGACTAAGCTTTTTTATAATCTTACTGTAAAAATTATGTTTTAACTTCTGAATCGAAGCTGAATGATTCATATACAGGGTATTCAAAAAAAAGGTCCATAACTTTAGGTGCTTATAATACTCACCGAGTAGAGTAAAAAATGTCTAATCAACATATGTGCTAATATTAATCTATACCAAAAATAGAAAAGTTTATTTTCACATTTGTTACAGATGTCTCGTATGTCTTCCTTCCATTTCAATGCAAAACTCACATTTGCAGATCACAGATCGACGTACGTTTTTAAATATTCCCTCCGTATCTCATATTGCCTGTTGTCATAGAATATAGAACCTTGAATTAATGTATTTTTATACTAATTCTTCTGTTCACATTTAATATATTTCGAAGTGACTCACTCACAATATCGAAACGTCGTAAATATAAAAATTGATTTTACATCGAAAGAATGAAAAAGATAGACATTTTTTTTAAACATTCCATACGAGTGCCGTGGTAGACAAAGTATTGATGCAGAGTCTTCTATAAAATGGGTATTTGCATAATTAGTAGTAGTCTGCTCATCATTATCCGTGGCACCACTAATTCTCTTCGTTGATAAGAGGGATCAGCCGATTATAAAGAGATTGAGAAAGCGTGATTATAGAGCGGGAACATTGTATATTCCATTCCCTTTGAACGAAATGCAAGCTGTTTGAGAGTGTGCAAGACTTACCCTTGGCGATTTGCGTTTCACATTCTCGACGCATGGAAATCCACCACACTGAAACAATAAAATAAGAGATTATTAATTTCTGAATTATGTTTTGTGTATAGGTACTAACGTGATATAATAAATAAAATTAATCGTTCACATCTCTAAAGATCATTAATACATGTTTGGAAACTTTTGTGTGCAAAATTGAATTGTGCCAGCTGAAGCAGTTCAAAGTTGTAATTTTGAGAAAGTGTGTCAAGTGATACAACATCTTTCACTTAATTTCACATGAATGATAATAAGATGGTATGCATAAATTCCGTGAAATAAATTGAATTGTATAACCCAGTAGTATTATACAACAGGATTATTGACTTTTTCAGTATAAGGAATAATTGAAAGGGAAATTGTGCTATTTATTGGGTTTAGGCATAAAAAACTACCATTCAAGATGGAAAAAACGTGTTTTCTCTAAACACTGTCTGACACTACCAATATAACTCATAAGTAAATTGACATTGTTCATTCGGAGTAGAAACTTGCATAAAAAAACAAGAATTCAATAGACAAGTGTAGAAATTCTTCATGACTCAATTCAATAACATTGAGGCTACAGCACCGACAATAATTTGATATGTATTATTTAAACATACACCCAATACAAATGTTGACAACCAAATTAGAAATATGCCCAAAAGGGTCAGCGCCCTAATACAGTTGTAAATGAATTCATAAACGAGAAACGTAAATTAAGGATTCATAGAATGATATGCACGTCAGTTAAAATGGCTGAAGAACTATATACATAATATGAATATGTATGTCTTACATATGTGAGGATAAATATTCGTGCGGTAATTAGTGTTTCGTGAGAATCAGAAATTTTTAGATTCAATAAGCTTTGAATAAGTGTATGAGTAATTAAAACAAATGCAAGGAAAATATTATTATTTACATGCGTTTAAAAGAGTATTAAAATAAAAATATTTAAATCTGTAACTTCCGCGATCTCGTAAAATAAACGATTTTAAAAATGACTGGAACACTTTCTTTCTGTGATTATAAAAGAATTTCGTTAAAAAAGTACTGTTGGAATCTACCAGATCCTTCCTTTTATCGTCTGACAATTAAACACAGAGAAAGTTTTCGTTCATATATTCCTGTATTTAACATTTGTTCCATTCCTAATTTCTCAACCACATAAAGAAATAATTTCCTATCCACGTTATACACAATATTATTATTATTAATTTGCTTCTTCATATTTTCTGATAAGTTTCAATTATCGAAATTAAAAACTTTCGCAATATAGAATAAACCTTTTAAAGGTATAATAATTTTGGTCACGAACGGAATCTCAAAATAAAGGTTTCGATTACGTACATATGTCGTCGCATACATTGTAAATGTTACTAGGAGATTTTAGAGCGTAAGTAGCATTTATGCAGTGATGATATACGATGCCGTGAAAAAAATTCTTCGACGATCCTTCATGCTACGTATCTTGAGCCGGAAGGAGAGGTATCTTCAAAGAGCTTACAATGCGATTTCGGTGAATCCTTTTTCACCCTAACCATTTTCGTTCTTTCGTGTTATCGTCGTATACGTGCTCGCCATGTCATATTTTGTGGTCTGCACGGGTGAGATAGGTTACACGTTTTGACGTTGGATCGTCGCATCTTAGAAATGTTGTTACATCACGATATAGCTTTAAAATTTGTTAATTATCAGACCTTCAATTCCATAAACATGATATTAAAAATTACTAACTATGCGGGGTTCTTAGAAAAATTTTTCTTTACGCTCACAAAAATTAAACCACGTCATTATTACTATCAAATACTTTTATTCCAAGCTTAACAATTATTTACTATTGATTAATATAGATAAGGATTATTCATAAGATTAATTTTCACTGTAATAATGTACTTATTGTACAGAGCTTTTTAAATAAAAGATCATGTATGAGATTATACTATGCTATTTCTGTTGAAGATCTGTTAATCAGAATTTATGATATTTAAATAATATTTCTTTGTGATATTTAAATAATACAAAATATCCCTCCAAAATACTGTGTGACGCTATTGGAATATTAATAGTATTTAATCTTGTTAGAGATAGAATTTTCTATTCCATTAAAGCTATTATCGATTGACACGGAGGGATTTACCGGTGAAAATCACCAGAAATAATTTATTCATGGCCGTATTGGCCAAGGGATTGACACGACTGATGAAGAAGAGAGCAGTAGATCAGTTCAAACACTGTTTGGATCTGAAATGCAGGGCGGTGGCGGCTATTAGAGCAAAAAATACCGTACGCGGGTTGAAAAGGGAAAAAAGAGGGGGTTGAAACGACGAACGAAGGCGAGTACAGCGATAAACAAAGGGTGGATTTCGGGGGTGTGAGCACGATTCGTGCGAACACTGACACGTACGCCCTACGGGGTAGATAAGGTCGTTGGTCCAGATCGAAAAAAAGCTCCCCGAAATGTTGTTTCCGCTTGGCTCTGTTATTACTTTCCCAACGTTATTCACGTCTATTGCATTTAATTCTACGATTCATTGGCGGCGTTGCTAACTTTCAATCAGGCTTCCTTTGACATAATCTTTGCGTAAATATTTCTTCATCGTCTCATTTGTTTAATACTGGATCGATCATTAATACGTAAAATGTTTCTTTCAACTGTAGCACGTGTGTACTGCTCGAGTGGTTAAGTATTATTTATTACGTAATATTTAGTTAAAATTCAAGTTAAATTAAAGAAATGCATCCATGTTTATGGCATGGAATATTTAGAATTTTTTACAATTTATTTGATTGATATCACCTCCTCTAAAATATTTTTCCGTTGTCATACTTTCATGTGCCAGATAAATCGTTGATACGTAAAATAATTTTATGTACTCTAATCGTTGTTGCGGTTTAGATTCCAAATAGAGAAATAATTAGAAACTTTTACGTCCCATTTATGTTCATTAATAGAATAAATGTGAGTGATAATAAATAATACTTTTAAAAGATGTTATCTGTACAGGAGAAGTAGCTATTTTAGTAGGATTTATTGAATTATTGCATATACATACAAAAATAGTTTAAATGCGTTTTTCCCGAAACGTGAATTTTTTCACGGGCGCCATAATAAAAAGTTTGATTATGGACTGATTTATAAAATTCTTGTGACATTGTATTCATAATTCACGTCGCTATCATGTTACCTACAGAGATTAATTTTGGATTACCCATGTTTTTATTGACGAAATTATTGCGTGAAAATATCCGTTTTTTTGTAACATTCTGTTTGAACACATGCCAAAGATCGCCGGATTGTTTCTTTAGATTGAGGATAGGTAGGATATATTTTAAGAATATTCTTGATTTTTCGACTTAAGACAATACTATCATGAGTACTGACGGCGTCCGTCAAGACCTCCAATTTCGACATTAATACAATGAGTGCTACATATTTGACACAAAATTTGACAAAATTTAAACAATAAAATTTTGTTTATTCTTTAAGTATGTAGTAAGAATGTTCAATACGGGTTTTTACCGTATATTATTCCATTGTTTTTCTGTAAATTCAGGAAAATCACGTACTTTTCGAGCGTTTTGACCGGAGGGTGCGCTTAATCAGGCCAAAGGACGCTAGTCCCGATGGGTCCGAAATAACCAGAATGGTATATATTTATATATTATTTTAATATGAATATTCTGTGAACCTATGTGTTTTTCTTTGAACATGTGCTAATATTTATTAGAGAATTGAAGTAATAAGTAACTGGAATAGTAAACTAACAAGACTTGATAAATCACAAAATTGGTAACATTCGTCGATATATGTATTTGATCCAATTTCTCCTTAAATAAGTGCACGGTAGTTATCGAATCATACAGAAATGGAACACCCTTAAATAGTACACTTGGGGCATAGATGATCTTCATTTAATGACAACAAAACTGTTTTTCATTTGCCTCACATCTAGTATATTACAGCTATTAAAAAGTAACAATGCTGCTTCACAGATATGTAAACTCATCCGTTTCAGAGGGCGATTTCCAAATAATTATCTTAAAAATATTCTGCATTATGTTCCGTGAAATACTTAGTCAATCGATCAATTAGTTATAGGGATAGTGCGGAAACATTTCAAGTAAACCGTGTATTTACTCAAATATCACAGAAAATATTCTACATAGTTGGTCATACTTTTCCAATTATTTTCTTTTGTATTATATATCAGAAAAATAAAATCGCTCGCATACAATGAGGTTTAAATGGCACAATTGTCTTACCCCTTCAGTTTTCATTTTTACGCTATTTCTTATGTGGTCATATATTCTTTTCAAACTTACTTATCCCCACCTTCTCCAATGCCTAGCACAATTTTCGTCTAAACGCCTTGTCAAAGGGAACCTCAAGACCAACAAAGAATTCATTATCCCTTCCTTTTATCTTACTTTTTACTGCAATATTCTCTCATAAAATCGCATTTTGTCTCTCATCATATTATCGCATAGATAGCCCTACCACTTCATGACAGCACAGTAGCCAGACAAAACAGAAATGAGTCGCTAGTCGATAAAAAGAATTCCAAAATCGTGTCAACTGCCTTATAAAAAATGTCGTTCACATCTTATAAAGGATATACATTAGCTTGCTGCATAATAAAGGTCGAATTAGGACGACAAGATCTCAATGACTGTGACATGTTTTAAACTGAAGATTATAAATCGGAACAAGATCAATCTGATTGAACACTTATTATGCAATAACCTAAGAAAGTCCTTGCATTCATGCTGAACAATAATAAATTGAATTGTACCAATAAACAGTCCCCTGCATTTGTTTTAAATTTTTGCTTCCGTTTCAGAATAATTGAACACTTTGAAAAGAAGATCAGAACGGCGTTTTGAGCGGACGCTGCAATTCAATAATTTCGTAATAATAGTGGATTACTCGTTAGAAACACTTACATTCAACGACACAGTAACTAAACACGAAACCATAGCTTCATTTATCGAGCTGTTACTTTCATCGAAAGTAAATTGAACACACACGTACAATTCTAGCGTAGGCTGCAGAGAACCAACCGACATTGCCTTACTTGAGCAGAAATTATAGAGGCGGAACTTTTAATATCTGGCAATATTTAGCGTAAACGCAAATCGGAAAAGTTTAGACGTAATTAACGATAGTTGGAGACTTTGGCGTGGCCGCATAAATGCCCATTAATATTCATTTTTGTCGATTAGACGCCGAACTCACGGGAAAATTTTCTACGCATGGGATTTATCAGTCGAGTATAATCCAACCGTTTGATTCGTACGAGGGGAATTCTGCCAAATTTTGGCTTTCGCGGCTTCCATAGGGCAGAATTTTGAAACCGGAAAAAAGAAGGCGGGTTTCAGGAGGAGCAGCCTTGTATAAGAGGATTCTCGAAATCCGCTACTACGTGAAAAGGGAAATTGAAGTCCGACAAATTTTTACGATGCCGTTAAATTGCCCGAATAAAGATGAAACTTTTTGATAACTCCGCGACGCGACACTATTACTTTGAGTAATCCCGTCGCGGGAACTCGAAAATTATCCTCCGCACAGGATTACATTTTCGGAACCCTGTTACCTTCGAGCCCCTCGTCTCGCGGACGGCCCATTATTCACGCAACATTTTTCGTCGCGGCCTTCGAACATCGAACCTTTTTACCGTGAACACGATTTTATGCGGTACGGATGCGCCATAGAATATTTAATAACCTTATCACCATGCCGGTTTACAGCAGCTATTCTCACGGCGATAGAGGTATAATATAGGCACCGTGCGTCGACGTTTATGTCTCTTGGTATTATATTATGTAACTATTTTCATAATGGCCGCGGTCTACAAAGAGTTTGTGGGAAATATGCAAATATATTGCTTTGATTAACTGTGTACGCCGAGATTTTACGAGGCGTGTTTTTAAAGTAATATTCGTTCGAAAATAAGAAAAAAATCGTCAGAGATATAAATTAATTATTTTAACCAAAAAATATTTACACATTTGTGGTATTTTTCCACATTGTCACCATGGGCTTAGATACATTTTTGATATCGTGTCACCAGTTTTTTTTATTCCACTGTCGAAGAAGACCGCCGCCAGAGTTTGTACCATGCATTGACACCGTTCTTCGGTTCGTCATCATTTTCGAATCTCTGCGATCGCAGTCATTTTTTTAAATGCAAAAGTAAGTGGTAGTCACTTGGCGCAAAATCGGGGCTATAGGATGGATGGTTAAAAATTTCCCAGTGAAATTGTTCCAACATTTCATTGGGAACCAACAGATAAGAATGGCACGTCTAATGTAAGTTATATGCTCTAAGTTTCATGCGTAATAGTTTTTTGCTAACAAAAATCGAGTAGCAGCACGACTATCACAGTTGGTGGGATTATTTATTGCAACATTCATCGTAACTTATTGACATGCAGTAATAAATGCGAATCTGACTAAGACTAAATGGCCGCTAGCTAGTTAAGGAATTAGAAAAAAATACTATTTACTTGCGATTCTGCTTCCTTACTTCAGTTGGCGGTAATTTTAAAACGGACCTTACTTTAAAGACACGCCTCGTATGTGTCTCGATACACGTTCGTCAATAACGAGGAAACTTATCGCTGTTTTTTTTTTATTTAGGTTCACGTCACATCGACTGCTAGGTCATTAGCAACAGCCAATGTATTGTGTTCTGATTAGTCTGGATGTAAACAATTCAGGGGTACAGTGCAAGAGGGTGCTATGCTACAACAGTAGCATTGAGATATATTAAGGGTACATTCTAGTGTAAACGCCGTAAAAAAACAGCTTTATTAGGATTTATGTAACAGAAAACTATAACACGTAGAGTAAACAATCAGTCTATGGTCTATTAACATACATTTTAAGATATGAAAACAATTTTTTTGTTATTTTGTTTAATATATACTGCAAAGACCAGCCGTGAGTATAAAGTTCAAAGACATGTATTATCAAACTATGTACATAAGTTCTCGAGACCCACTCCTCCAAAATACAAAAACCAGATTCTTTTTGAAACTTACAAGGATGGTTACCGTATCATAAGTTTTAAGAAATGTAATACACCTATACATACAATCATAGCATAAGCAGGAATTTGACCACGTAGATATAAATTAAGGGATAAGAATTAGGCACCAAGAGGTGCCAAATTCAATCAAAATCTCATTTTTCAATATTTTAACCTAACCCACCCTTGCAATGGAGGGGCCATTGGTAAAGTATGGTACGTTTTGGCTTTAAGGTTCATTTTGTCATGGAGTAAGTGAATCAGATTGTACTTTCTCCATTGTGATTTGTATTTCATGCATTCGTCTAAAATATGAATTATGTAAATGCTTTTGTTGCATCGTAAACAATAAGGAGGGTAGGTTTTTTAAAGTAGGTAATCATGTATACCGTTGGAATATCTAATTCTTAATCTACACCTCATCCAACAAGTCGAGTCGGTAACTATAAACAAAGGGAGGTGATGATTATTTAGGTGGGACACAGACAGAGGGAGTTGCCAGCCAATAGCTGGACTTAGCACGCGAATGTTTTAATTATTTTTACTGACTCGTCTCGAACGGACCATTGAACGCCCCCCAGATCTCTTCAACGCCGACATTGAGAACCTAAAGTCTAAATTATTTTATTGTCGTCAAATCCTGCGAATCTGAATTTCTAGACAGCTACAAGCCGCATGCGCTTAGGTTGTTATATGAGCCATTTCATAATTTTTAACAAAGACTGATTCCAGGAATTCAGGAACAAAGCGTAAGACCAAGCAAAGAAGACACCATTTCCATTTTTCTGTTTCGCTTGGATATGACAATTGTACAATAATGAGACTATTGGCCATAAGAGAAACATCTGTAGTTTTGTTAAGATTTAACCAATCGAGAAGAGCCTCCCTTCTTCGAAGTTACTCTCACCTTTACATTCAACCAGCATCGTCAGTCGAAATTTGACCATCGAGCAGTCAACCTCTTTAAATAGATCCACGTCATTTACCTCCGTTTGTTACTTCGTTCTGTTTGTATAATTCGTTATTGGTTGTCACCAAGTAGTTTGTTTATCAACCTAACTGTTTCACCCAAAGTTAATTCAACATGTGATGTCGCAAAGCATTAAGGCAATTGGATGCTGAGGAGTTTGCGACGCAACAGCTAGGATCATCGAGCGTAAACAGCCTGACCTGGGCTATGTCATCGATCGCGGTGACGGATTTATGGTAGAGCACTACAGGAAACGTAACGACTCGGAAGCCCATGTGCCCTTCTCCTCGGTTGGATGTACCCTCTGATCGAAACGTATGAATTATGGTGGAACCCAGCGGAACACGTTCAAAGTAAACCGTTTAAAAGAGGAAACTAATCTGTTATGATGCAAGAAAAATAAAGAAAATACAGAACTAATCTGATGTAAAGACGACAGCTGGTGTAAAGACAAGATTCGGTCTAATTATTCTTAAGGCTAACTTAAGATGACATCCAGTAAACAACTGTTGATAACCTTCAGTGTAAAAGTTTCAGTCAAAACTGATTGTTTACACTTATATTGACGTCTAACTAATTCAGTGATTACCCATCATATTAATTTGATGTGAACAAATAGTCGATAGTGAAATTCGTGAAAGACATACACCTTTATATCAGCAATGTTTACTAAAAGTACAGTATTTAATCTAAGCAGAGGGTCTATACTATGAATAACCCTGCTACAGTAACCAAATGAAGTAAACCCGTTTAATTGCAAATATCTCAATAAATACCCACTTTAGACTATTATGCCTTGACATTTATTTATTCAGTTTTTTACGATCGTTGAATGTCCCTAAAGAAATATAAGGTATTCCATTGAAAAAGAATCAAGGTAATTTTGAAAATTTTATGTAAACAATAAATAAAAAAATAACTATTCCAATGTGCGCCTTCCTTGATGTCATACACCTTTTGTTTGAAACATTTTTTCATACAGAAAGTAATTTAAAAATAATCTGAAGTGGTTTAGTTAGGTGCCTCGTCCTCTAAACCTCTCATTATTTTGAGCAGTGAAGTGAAGATGAATCATTGTCAGATACAGTACCGACTATATTTGACAGCATTCGTAACTGAGGAATTTTTAAACACATCCATGCAGTCAAGAATTTTCGCAGAATGCTATTCCCACAAAAACTGAAGCCCAACCTCTTCGCCGAGTCAATATTCCAAAAGAAGCTCCGCAGCCAGAATGTTTGTCATCCTGTTACATCGTTTGCTGAATTATACACTGGTTGTAGTACATCGTGGCCGTTTACGAAAATGTTCTGCATAAATTTGCACGGTACACCGTAGCCGACTTCGAAAGCCCGCGGTGAGGGAACTGCTATTCCCTAGAAGAAGCGTGTTCTTCTGGAATCATGAATATCTCGAAGACCGCATCGTGTTCGTAGGAATTTATGGCTCATGCGGGTGCTTAATATTTATGGTTTGTTGTCGACGATGTGCTTCCTGTCCACCATGGTAAAAATCCTTCGAATTGAAACGCTGACACGCGATGAATATACCGAGTAGAGCCTTGCAGCATCGCCAATTAAATTTCGAACTGGCCAAGTTCCCTTACGATAGAAAATTTTTTCAAAACTTTCGCGAAAGTTTTTCCGCGAAAATTTGCATTCGAATCTTCCGCGAGGTGGCGAGGCCAATTGAAAAATGTAGACCGACCAGGAGTGTAATTTTGTACGATTTCACTCAAATTTTCCCAGTGGAGAGAATCGTTTGGGATCGAGGCAGAAGGGTATAAAGAGCAGGACTGCTGGAAGAAAAGAAATAGAAATCTCGACGCTCCAGGTGGCGAGACTAGACGAAGACGTATCGATTATCTCGCTCGACTTTGCGCAAACGAAACCGCAGCGGCGCGAAACTACGATCGAAGATAAAGCCACGTTTCTGCCACCCCTCCACCTTCTGGCCGAACCAGAAGGACGAAACCGGAGGCGGTGGTGGTGCGGGGATGGTTAAAATCTTCCCAGCGGAGCGTCTTTCTACCCTTCGAAGATAAAACTCCGGGGACGAGTTAATCATCGATGGGCAAGCCTTTTCTACTCTTTTTGAATCCAACGAAAGAATAAAGAACTGGCGCACCGCCTAATGATCGTGAATCTTCCGCAAAAAAGAAACGAGGCTAACGGGGGGAGACTTATAGAAGCTAGGTCTTACTAAAGAATTTCTGTTGGATGGCCGGGGACAAATCGGCTATTCTGTGACAGAATATTCGAGTAAACGTCGATATCCTGTCGTACTGTGGTGTATCGTTACTGGGGGACATTCATCTCGTTTATAAGTTGATTTATGGAAATAATGACTGGGTCGGATAAGTACGATCAGATTGGATTCGATGTCTGCTGTAGCATTTTTTGTCTCCGTGAATATTATGAGATTTTCAATTTCGAGCTTCTTGGTACTGGAGTGATATATGTATATTTTTTATATGAATAAGTTGATATTAACGTTTTGAGTAACTCTGTCCCCTTTTGTGATATAAAAATGAATTGTTTCTGATCAGGATGAGTGTATTGCACTCTTTTGATTTCAGATAAGATTTAACGAATAATATTGGTAACATTAAAGCAAAAAACTTGATCTATGTATTTAAATTGTTTACATTTTACATTTTTTTTTGTACTTGTATTTAGTTCTTAAAATTAATTGTTCGTTGTGGAAGTAATGTGGTTCTGAAAAGTTTGTATTGTTTGTAGTTTTGGAAATTTCAACTTCACTGTTTCACATAGAGAAAGACAGGCAGATGGAACAACCACGCACTAGGGGATTCTACGTGCAACAATGTTTTCATATGTAACTTCGTTTTCGAGAAAATTAAATTTCAACATTCGTCAGGAATACATGTTTCAGGGAATGCTGACTGAAACGTCTGACTAATGATTACCATTTCTACTTTGAATGAATACGTACGGTTGTACGTATGTTGTCGTTTTTTAACTCAGAAACATCAACTTGCATTATTGTGGATGTCTAATAACAGCAATCCACTGCTAATGATTATAAAAATTAACGTAGGTTAAAGTAATCGTTAATAGACAATGATTGCTATAAAAGGGTATTCAAGTGCAGGAGTGAAATATGTCTTCTAAAACTCGATTTCTTTAGAAAGTGAGCTCAGTATACTGGAAATATTTCAAGGAAGTTATAATTGTACGAACGATTATTGTGTTTATAATAATTTTTCATATCGATTTGTAATAACCACAATTGAAAGATTGATAACACATCATTTGATCAATTGTTTCTAATATGTATTAAAGTGTAGGCTTGAACTCTCTGCATAACACTAAAAGAAACAAGGTGCGATGTTATTCATTGTACAATAAATAAGGAAATAATTCTACAAAAGCAAACTGAAAATGTAGAATAAAATTTTTGTATACAAAACAACAGTTTTGAGACAATCATATTCGAAAAATCGTAAGGCACGTGTACGCCTCAATATGACGGGTTATAGTACCGTTACATAATTGATTATTTTTATTTAATTAACAATATGCAGTTTACCTTATTTTTGACAATATTTTCATTCAAATTCCTATTTATAACATAGTGACACGGTTGAAATAGAAACAGTACAGAATACCATCGGCTGTTTCCATTACAAGTAGAAACAGTGAACTATAGACAGACATTGGTACTCGTATTTACATGTATTTATCTCGGCAAACTTTCAAATTCAGTTTTCTCAAAAACGAAGCTGTACAAGAAGAAACTTTATTCTATTCTATACAAGGTGTTTCGGAACTGGTGGTACAATCTGGGAGGATATAATTCTACATGCAACGATAAGTCGAAAATGTAAAATAAAATTTTTTCGTTCGATGCTTTGGATTCGAGACCATCGCATTTGACAATCTGCTGAATACACATGCAATTGAATAGGACGTGGCAAACGCGTCTGTTCACATATTTTCTGCAATAACGATATAATTATAAAATCACAATTTCAGGGAAAGCGAATTTGAATCTTTCAATCGATATAACTTTGTTCGGACATCGAGTAAAGCGACTGCCCTGACGTGGAAAGTATTGGAAACTCAATTATAGGATTCAACCGACAAAAAGTACAGACAACAACCTCTTTTTCTGTAGTAATAACTCAAAAACTGCATATTTTTAGTTCTGTCACTGTTGTAGCAAATGAGCGATATGTAAGAGATGGATTTTAACAATCGATTATCTTATAAACAAAGCATCATACGAATAAATTTTATTCTCCATTTTTGACTTATTTTTGCATGTAGAGTTACATACATACTCTCGGGTTGTACTCAGGGACTTAAACCGGTATTATGCCATCAAAGCTATACCGAAATCTATATATTACCGAAACCCGACATAAATACCGGTATTTTTTCTGTTTGTATAAGGGTAGGGCTTATATAGGGTTATATAGGGCGAAGGTACATCCGAAAATACCGGTATAATACCGGTATTTTACGTTTCGGTAGAAGTCCCTAGTTGTACCACCAGTTCGGAAACACCTTGTATATTCCATATGTTACCTTTCTTATAGTACTCTCTCCCGCAATTCTACCAGGAATAACGGTCAAATATAAAAAAAATCTTAGATCGTACCATATATGGGATTCCATTATTTCAATTACATAATCGTACGACTATAAAACGGGAGACTTAATGAAATAAAGAATCCTGTGTAACCATTCTGCCCGGCCACTGGTGCTTAAGTACACAGTTATTAAAGAATGAAGATAAACAGGTTTAGAGCAACGTCAATATGAAACGAAGTTAATGAACCGTCGTTAGGTAGAATTTACTGTGCCCGCAGGGCGACTAGGCACCCGGAGTAAATACTTCACGTGAACGTAAGTTTCCCTCTCGACCCGTTGGCCGCCTTCGAAATAATAAGGAATCTCAGACACGCGCTACATCTTCAAAATTAAAGCCCAGCTATTTATACTATACGATACTGCGACGTGTTCCGCGGATATTTCAGAATTTACAGCCCTAATACTGGCCCCCGCGTTCGCCTTTATACATATCCTCGGACCGGGGGAACGTCGATATCAGCATCGGCTCCTCATTTTTCCTCCCCCGTCGCGTTTCTCGCGTCGAATTACGCGATCGAGCAGCTATGTTGGGAGAACGAGAGAGGAGAGGAGAGGAGCGCTCTCTGGGCACACCGAATTTATCGAATTTCTCCAGGGACCCGGCCAGTAAAGCCGCCTCGACGCTCGAGATTCTCGACGGCTAGCTGTAACACCGTCCCAGCACGACGTCCGAACGTAAGAAGAACATCGAGACTCGGTGGGAAGCTTAACGTATAAGTGAAAGACATAAAAGTGTGCAACAAGGGAGCCTTGGGTATTCGAGGAGACTCAGGATGATGTGATGTAACGGGTGACCCGAAGACGAATAATCAAACTTTTCTGTGGACAGAAACGAAACCAGGATGTTATACCGCAGTGTCTAGGAGATATCGACAAATTCTGCCCAATTCAATCGAAAATGAGGAGATTTGCTACTAAAAATATTATACTATTATACTATATATATTAAATATTATACTATCAATAATAATTTATTGATAAATACTGATCGTCTGGAGGTAAATTTTCTATATGTCAAAAATATTAATTGGTTGCCTTGATTTTTACTAAGAACCACGCCCTTCCGAGATTCTGGGGTCATTGTCGTGCGCTCCATCAGAATCCACTTACAAGAAGGCACAGTTACCTTCCTCACTTCCTGGACAGATCCTCCAGTAACAATGTCCTTATTCGTAACGCAATGCGTCGTGGGGCTGCTTGTCATCTCTAACTTTCTTTCATCTGTTTCCCATAAATAAACCTACGTCTTCCGATAGCCGATTGATCCGACGTGGTCCTCCGCCATCGTCCGACGCTAGGTCAGCTTAGACTCATACGCTCTCTCGCAAGACTGCACGCATTCTAAAACTCTATCATAAATCCTCCAAGGATCAATAAGCGTCAGGCCATCCGCCTTCGACTCCACTTGGAACACATTGATGTTAACATATCCGACAAACTGGAATGGGTTCACGCCCATATTGGTCATGATCAGAGTAACATGGTGTCTCAATCCTCGTGTACAAACTTGGTGAACACCCATTGATCCCCTAGGTAACCGCCAACAACGAATTAAATGACATGTAAAATATTGAATTTGGGAACAAAAGATTAGCGATGAGTTACATACATGCTCTCGGGTGGAAATAATAGATACATCGCCGTGCACCTAAGTAATCTACATAATAAATATATTTATTCCATTTTGGACTTGTAATTTTCATTGAAGATACAAAAATATCACGAGGACACCCTTGTCTGGCAGACTGTGGTCTCAGCGCACGGAACATTCTACTACAGTTTGATCAGTTCATCCGAAGCATTCGATACAGCGACGACGAAAGCAATAATTTCTGAATAATCTCAGCATCGCTGGTGTCGTGGCCTTTTCTACTGGTAACCTCACCCCCCTTCAATTTTACTCTCGAAGCTACGGTATTAAATTCCTATTATGTCAGTGCTGAGTGGAAGCCAGCACGGCCGGAGGCAAGAAGAAGGTGGAGACTCGAGTTAAGGGCGCAAGAAACGAAAGGCCCCGGAGCCAGGGGTGTAAGGTATCGTTTGAAAAGAAACTCGATGGCAGTCGAGGCCAGACTTCCACTTCTGGACGTTTTCTTCGACCTCCTTTATACATACTGGGTCTACGACTCGCCGCCTCGTAGTTTCGCTTCCGGCTTCTCTTTTCTGCTCGAAGAGAATGCCGACTTCTGGTGGATAGACCCGCTGCTCGACCTCCTCGAAGTCGACTCGGAATCTGGCCAGATAACGTAATGTATCGCACTTCGTGATAATCTTTCTTTACTATCGTGCGAGAGAAACGAAGAAGCGAACAGTGTGCTGGTTATTTCTCACGTGTTCCCCGGTGAAGTGTTAGACCGCAGTGATATATAACAGGGCATCTTTCGAAATAATAACCTTTTCAAGAGGGCGGTGTAAGACAATACTAGGAGTTCTTTCCTGGTAAATGTTGTGATTTCTTGTTCGAACGAATTTGCTTCATTAGGGTAAAGTAGCCTAATATGAGACCTCAGCCTATCTCCGCTACGGAGAAGTCTCGAACGTCGGAAATACTTTCAAAAAATGCACTAAAAGAAAACGCATAAATAGTGATAGTTCAACTGATGAGTGTGAAGAAGACATTGTTCTGAACGATGAAAGTGATGACGATGAAAATTGTGATGCAGAATGCGTGTTATTTATTCTTCAGATATACATTGTGAACAATGGGTTCAGTATATCAAATGTTACCGTGGGCCCATGAAGACTGCGGTGCAGATACAATTAATTTTATACGCCCAATGTGTGAAAAAAAGAAAACAGAAAAAATAAGTTTTGACAAGATGAAACCTAGGTCTCATGTTAGGCGACCAATTTTTGAATTCATGTTTTTGCATACTTTTCATTTGTATTTTATTGTGATGGAACTCTGTCTGTTTTGTTATAATTTCTAATATGTTGTAAAAGTGCACACATCTTACATTTAAAACGTCTATCGTAGGTATTTCAATAAAGGTATTTTTAATCAAGCATTATGCGTCCTTAAAAAAATGGGCCTCGTATTCGGCTACTTTACTCTACCATTTCGAAATAAATATTAGATCCTTAACATGTTCTGGAACAATTTTCCAAAAATGTTTTAGCTACTCTAAAAGAGTTTTATTACGTAACATAAGAATCCCTGGATAGGAATACTTTGATGATTTATATCAAGTTTATTATTTTGATTCTAGTAGAAATATTATTTCTTTTATAAACTGTGTATATGCTAAATATTTATCGCTATATTCAGTTTTCGTATGTAAACCTTTCTGCAAGTTGACATTTTTATAGACTAATTTGCACAACTGGAATTAAAGTAGAAACTTCTCTTCATCGTCAAGGTTTAGCCTTGCAGTACATGTAATATATGTATATATTCATGTGTACAATATTATAAGTGCGCATAATATACCAGTGTTTCCCAAACTATGTTCCGCAGAAAGTACATAAGTATTCCATGAAAAATTATTTTTGTTTTGTTTTCAATAATTAACGTTTGAGAATAAATTTTTGTTTATTTCTTAATGCTTATATTTACTCATTTGCTTTATTTATTATTTATATCTATTTACTCTATAAAATAACCAAGGTGTTCCATTAAAATTTCAAGATTTGTGAAGTATTCCGTCGTCGAAGAAGTTTTGGGAAACGCTGCAATATACAGTGCAATAATAAGGCGATATGCAACAACTTCATTATGATATTAAACATATATGCTTCGTATTATGTTGAACTTTCACTTATTGAGCTATATTACACTAAACATTCATTGCGTATTAACACGTAATAGTTTCAAAGGCATTATTGTTCAGATTATACTGTATTACTAAAGTTTTACTCGAAGGGGTTCATTTTCGTCCGGTATTCCTGAATATGATCAGCTACAAATAAATGTGTCAAATATTTTTAGGTGCTGTACCTCTGTGCTAAATTTAATTAAACTCCGAATATATCAACTGGGTCATATATCTTGTAAAAATTTATATCTTTTTCAAAAAAGTGGTATCAATCGATTTCTTGCAAATAAAACAAACGCAAGCTAGTAAAGTTTATACATAATCAGTCGCAGTAAACACCTTAATACTTGAAAGACTAAATCTAAAGAGCGTAATAAAATAAATTCGTCACGAGTCAGCTGACTCATCATATTATCGTTAGACAGCCATACTTTCGATGTTCTATTCACCTAGAGGAAGCACATAATTGTGGTAACGCTCGTCGTTAACATGGGTTTATGGCACAGTCAAAGATTTTTTGATGTCATTAGAAATCTAGAAGAAAACGTGACCGCGACATTTGCAAGAAAAATATTCAGGGTACAGTTAAAAGAGGACTGTATGACCGTCCACGTGTCATAAATTCAAAGTTTCGAGGTGAGAACATCGCACTTTGTCTTAACGATTCTTGGGAACTGTTGCGAGGAAAGCAGATCCTGAGGGAAAGTCTACGATGTTGCCAAATTGCTGTTCACCCCCACGCTAGAGAGTCGCTGCTCCCCTCTCTTTAACGGCACCGCAATACAGGCGCATTGAAGGGGATCTGCGGGTCAAGAGGAAGATTGAGATATTTTTGGGAATCAGTTAGTTTAGAGTTAGTTTAGAGGGAGAGTCACACTCTAGAGGCGTCAATCATGTTGCTAATTAATAACTCTAGATGAACAGTCAGGTTCAACTCAAGTTTCATTTCAAAGCAGTCAAGCTCTCAAAGGAGAAAACATGCAATTAGGCCTGGAATAGCATCTTCTTGTAAATATTTATAATACAGTGAGTAAAGCTAGTTGAGTTGCCAGTCGTATTATTGGATTACCTTTCGAATTTTAGCACGTTCACTCCGTACTGAAAACGTATTCTCCACTTACACGTCTAAGAAAGCGATATGGGTTTCGCATATCTTATGGATATAAACATACATACACTTCAGTCTCACGTTCAGAAAAGCGATAAAAATGTTTTATAAACAAATCGTGTTCTTTATTTTCAGCTCTTTGTCAGCTTTTCATTAGTTCTAATACAACACATCGGTCTTTTTATTCTTCGTTATATTACATTCTTTAAAGCTGCGAGAAAAGCGAACAAATGGGGATATGTCATCGGCAGGTGCCATCATGCCACGTGGCATAATTGGGATACAAAATAGGCCGATCGGTTTTGCCGGTCCATTGTGCCGATCGGCATAATGGAGGCGCAGCTTTAAAGGTTAAATTTAATTTAGTCATTTTGTTCAATTTTATAATTGGTGTTAAGTGCCGATAAATATTTTATTCTAGGTTTAGTTCAGACATCAAGCTAGTGGGTTTCACATTTGACCGAAATATGCGTGGGTTTTTGGAAATAGACGTGGCTCACTATTCTTCATTCACTGGTTTGATTACTGCTCGTCCCCACATCGTACCATAGGCCCATGTTTCGTCTTCAGTTATGATTAATTTTGAGAAATTTTCATCTTCTTTCCTCGCCTTAAACGACTGCTAAACAGACAACGTATCGCAATGCGAAAGAATAATTAAGAAATCGCAGGAGATGCTAAACTTGATTTCAGTGTCCATTGAAAAAAAGTGACTCTATGACGATCCTATGGAATTGTTGTTAAGATTAATAACGAATCATTTATACATAAAGTCCTTGTCACGAGGGTGAACTGTTAAAAAGGTTTTTTAAGAAAAAATGAACTTCCACACTTTCTAAAACTATATTATACTATATTATTTTGCACAACATAATATTACACGATATTATACTTAACTTTTAGGGGCGGGAAGCCCATTTTTAGGCTTCGGAGAGGTTGCTTATTTTTCGTAGTATAACACTATGACAAATGTATAAAAGTTCTAACTAGAAAATATAAAAAGTCATGAAAAAGCCAGCTCGTGCTATAATGGTTAAATACTAAAAGTAGATGAACACACTCTGAAGACTGGTTCTAGAGTGAATGTAGAAAGAATTCGCACGCTCGACTTCGCTGCTTTTATATTGTTTTCTCGACGGATATCTTCTGATTACCTTCGGTTACGAGAAGTTAGATTGGTGTCAAACCCCGATTTTTTTGTAACTTGACAGCCGAGTAAAGAGCCTCGTGTTACTAACTGAGCTGCATTAAGTTTCGGCGGAAATTCATATTTAAGGTGGAAAAACACCCTTTATATACAAACCGGCGTAAACAGCTTTAAAGCGTTTTTATGCCTCTAAAAATTGTCTACTTATGTTTAAATAGTATTAATAAACTCAATAGCAGAAATATTTACGAAAATTGTCCTACCTATCTCCTAGAAATCGTAAAGACAGCTACCCCGAAATATACTTTGAGCGAAGTAAGTTTTTCTAATTTTAAAAAGTCCTTGTAAAATTGACTGACAAAAAGTATGATTAGTATTAAGAACTCTTCTTCCTCTTGTTTCTTCTCTGATTGCAAATGAACGGATGTTTGAATCGACTTGAAAAAATAACAGAATGTGTAAAACATGTGCCATTTCCCGCAGAAACTCTGATATAATCCGAAAAAGTTGAAATTTTCCAAAAAAATTAGAGTCATGGTTTTTTTAGTAGCGCACAAGCAAGCCACCAATTTAACAATTGTGTTTGAATTTTGTATTTCGTAGGATCGGTGGGAAACTACGGATCTAACAAACAAGAATCATCTTGTGACATTTAATTACGTCACTTTTTAAGTCCCATATCATGGCAAAACCACAGAAAAACGATGAACTGTTTACCAGTCTGCACAGCCATTTTGAAAGCATATATATATTTCATACCAATTTTTTTTTTAAACCTTAGAATAATAGTAAACATTTTATGGTAAAATGATACATTTGGATTTGCTTTCTTTTTCTTATAAATAAATGAAACAAAAGGTACTTTTTTCACGATAAACGATTGCCTAGTCCGTTTAATGCACAGCACAGTTAGTAACTCGAGGCCCTCTACTCGTCTGCAAAGTTACAAAAAAATCGGGTTCTGACACCAACCTAACCTCCATTGTTAGTGTGAGCATCTGTAAGCATCAGAGCCTGGTTACATCTTCGAACTCTTTGATCAGACCTTGCATATGAATTTTGATTTTGGACTATCCTGACCGACATGTGGGAGGGATCAACACACTGTGACTGTGTTAAAATTGCACCTCAGTATAAGAAATTGCGCGGTGTTGCAATCAAATCGGTTGGGGAAAAGTATATCATGAAAACTTCTCATACTTTTTTCATGATTAAGCGTAGCCGCAGTTCCCCTCAGACCGAAACAGGTATAATAAATCTCTATAAAAGAACACCCGGGGAACCTTCTGAAGATTGCAAACTATCGTCGAAGAATAATAGCACTACAGGATTCCGCAACCAACGGAAGTTGTCCCCGGCGAACTTTCTGAAGTAGATCCTGGAAAATCTCATCCCGTGCAGAAACGACAGCGCCCCCGTGACGATAACGGTGATGCCCGTCTGACAATGTTTCGAGAGGCGTTCTTATTCGATAAAAAGCGTGCCGGGTAGTTTCGCGGTCATAAATATTCTGAGACCAGCTCAGATCAGCGTGAAAGCTCGGGAACGAGTCGCGTTCCCAGACTGTTCATCCCCACGGCTCGCACTTTGCGCCTGGTTCCCGACACCTGCCAAGACTGTCTTCACAGTCTTCGGACTTCGACGCAAGTTCGATCAGAGTGGATAGTTCGGCTTCGTAAACAACGTTGAATTATTCATAGATTGGAGCTGGATAATTCATAAAAGAACACCCGCCATATTGTCGACGAACCTGTCTTCTACTGCTGTAGCGAGGATAGGGTAACTCCATGTGTTAGATGGGAAAAAATTACTTTAGATTTCGATTGACTTAGTGTTGTTAATACATTTGCAGCCGAGAACGTAGTTCTACGTCATTTTAAAGTCTGTAGCTGAGTGCCAGTAACGTAGATCTACTTTTTATATTTGCAATGATTTGCGTGCATTTCACAATGACGAGGACTTTGTTATTTGTTGTTATATCATTTTTTTAAATTTTATTAATGGAATTATACAACTCTTTTAATTTTAATATTTTCAGTCATTTTTCATCAACTTTTTCAATTTGAAAGGTATACATTTGTTTTTAATCCTAGACAACAAATGATTATAAACATGATATGATGTAACTATATTTTTTTTATTCATACCCATTTAAATAGCAGAACCCTGGGGTATTGAATTATAGATCGTTGAGAATTGTATCTAAAAATTGCACCGTCAGCTGCGAATGTGTTAACTCATTCGTCTAACTATAAGATGGTATTAACACGTTCGCTGCCAAGCGTCGACACTGTGTCAACGAGTAATTTTGTATGTGTCAATTCGTTGTGATATTAAAGGTTGGGCGACATCAAAGTTTAACGTTGAATGTATTTAAAATAATGAACGTTGAATTACTTCGTTAAATGTGGAGACGGCGAGTATGCATGCGTGTATAGGTAAGAATACGAATCTGTGGTACATGACGCACCCTCCACGATTTTCTTGTGGCAACGAACATGTTAATATTTGTGTTTGGTTAGTGCACTTTAAATGGCGATCGGATGTCAGTAACATCAACTTGGCCCATAATAGTTGTGACATACATTCCTGTTATAACAATACTTATCGAATATGAAGTAATGTAGTAAGATAATATGGAATTGCTGAACATCTGAAATAATCACTGATCACTTAAGAGCTACAGTTTAGATAAGCGTTATTCAATAAGTGACTTTTAAATTTTATAAAGGAATTTTTTATACCAGGAGTAAAGAGATATATCGAACATGATTCTAACACTAAAGAAACTTTGAAAAATCACATTAGTTTGACTCCATGCTATTATAAAGAAACGTAACTCAAAATTGCAGTTACTGACCGGTCTTAGCACAGTTATTGACCGGTCTAGATACAGTTGTTGACCACTTACTGAATATAAAAGAAAATGGCATATTTTGTTACCTTACAATCAAACTAAAACCATCTGTTGACATATAAAAAGCAAAAAAATATTATCTTGAGGCAGGATGAGTTCCATGTGCATCCTTCACGTCGCGACGTATGCCGTTCTGCAGAGACACAATTAGATATGCAACAAGTGTTTCCAATACTACATATACTTTCATAAATGAAATAATGAACAAAAATCTTCATTTGATAATGTTATGCTTGACCCAGTTTGTAAAGTCACCGCGTATAAATCGATAAAAGCTTTAATTTAGTATTATTAATAATTTCGTAAATAACAGAGAATAGAAATAGATACACACATTTCATTCATAAACTGAACGTATTACACTGCGAGTAAGGTTGAAGCACAACCGAAATGTTAATGAAACGAAAATTTTCATAGAAAGGAATATTTTAAGTTAGATTGCTCGCATAAAACGTGTAAATTCTGTAGCAATGGTCTGAAATGAATCAACTATGTAATATAGTATTTTTATAAATTGGATCTAACTGAAAATTTTAAAGAATGACCGTGAAAACAAAGTTAATTCTAAATTCGTGATCGTCTAATTTTGGCAAGCTAATTGACCTTTAACTTCAATAGTGAAACGGCAGAACTCATTCGTGTGGAAAAAGTGAGTCACGATGCAATCCTTCTAGCGATGGAGATAGACGTCAAGTAAATTTGACGGGGCACGTAAGAGGCGTACGATTGTATCAAATAATAATCGGAAGTGGAGGCGATTTTGCGTTGAAATTGAACTTAATAGCCGCGAAATAAGAAGTCAGGGAACAACATACCTTTGTCACAATCAGTCATGAGTTAACGGTATGAGCCTAACCTTTTGGAAAAAGAACATTTTCGTCCGTAAAAGGCCATTTTCACACATAAATTCTATGATGAAACTACTGCAATAATCGTATCAATATTTGACCTATAATAAACAATGTATTCGTAAATTAAACAATGAAACTTCCTAGGCATGTTAATAGATAGAAAGGAAATATTATTTAAAAATTAAGACGAGTATATGTATTTTATTAAAAATTTGTAAGAAAATTATTAATCAAGGAAACGGTAACAAGAATGTTAACAATATACTGATTTAATTCATGCACATTCGTAGTACGCTTCCAGATTGAAATACATTATACTAAATATTATTCGATAATTCTACAATAATTTGAAATAATAGAAGTTGGTAGAAGAGACAGAATAAGTAAATATCACAGATATTAAAGTTGATATGGATTTTATATGAGACATTTAGGTTTATACCACATTTTTACTTATTTTTACTCTTAGACTGCTCTTTTAAAGTTCAAATGTTTATCTTTGAAAGACTATGAGTATGTAATAATTATATTTGGATTAAACCTGGGATTAGCGATCTAGGCAATAAAACCTGTTTTTACTTGTGTACAAATTTTTCTAACCACTTTTATTAGATCTAGTGGAGTATGATTTCAAATGATCTTAAAGAGAAATCTGAGAAGCTTATCATTGGATAGGTTGTATGATTGATAAAACTTATAGGAAGTAACAAGTTATAATAATTGTTACTGTGGAAACACATCACGCAATCAGGAAAGAAAATTCCTTTGAATATAGCAATGTAATTTCCCTGATTAGAATCGGTACAACATACAGGGAGAAAGTAATCTCACGAAATATCTTGTATTGTGGTCTAATTCGCCTAGAAATGCCACGGAATAATCTCAAGTATAGGAAACGTGGTTATAAAATATTTCAAATATTTCAATCTCAACTGTTGATCAATTTGTTAAAACGTTTCGAGTAGATAAACCTAATTCTGGCATTTCTAAATTCCATTTTCCATATTCAATATTCATATTTCACTATTCAGCAAGCAATATCATATTTGTCACTAATATTTATACAAATTTAATATGAATATATTGTTCCGTCGTACAGGTATAGTACTTCATAGCAGCAGCTATTATTTTATAACGAAACTCCAATTTAGCTATTCAATCTCCCGTAATAATGTACGCGTTTATTTCTTGTCCATTTCATTTGAATAGCGTACCTTCTTAATCTTTTCGACACCCTTATACAATAGACGAAGGTTCCAACGTTTGGTCGTCAGCCGGTCTCGGTCGCATTGTACCACCGAGACGAAAACAATATCGCCATAAACTTATACCGTTGGGTGACGCCCGCAACCTCGGCGCGGTCAAGCCAAACTTTGCCACGTAATTTTAATTATTTGCAGGCGTACGTTTTTTCCTGAAGGAACCTTATCCTGCACCACGAACCTCGGGAAATCCGAGGTATATCTCTACTCCTTCAGAGTTCAACCAATAGGAATTCGTGATTGTTGTTGATAAAGCATATCGCCAACGAGGGTGACGCCTACGACGTCAGAAGCGCGCCCGAACTTTTGTAAATATCAGACTCAAACCAGAACTCACCCGGTGAACATCACACATACACGCACACAAACACACAATATTGTAAATACAGACATTGAGAACCAATCAATGTGTGCTTTATTTTTGGTTTCATTTCTAAGGATCGTGTAACGGTTCGGCGATTAAGTGCGAGCATTGCGCGACCTAACATATATTGTATATCAATTTCACGTATACTTGTATTATTTTGGGGACCATTAAATGTACATTGTTTATATTTTATTGAAGTAGTAACAACATATGTATTACATAATCCCTCGTTACTTGTTTTGTCTCTTAATTTTTTACAATAAGTAAATATTTTTTATATTAAAGTGCAATGAGAAGCGGATGTAATTTATAAAAATTATCTAATTTTTGTACATCTGTTTGTATACATGGTATTCAAGGGGATGATTTTTGATGGAACGACGTGGCAAATGTCTAGATGAAATCTTTGTAAACAAGATTTTAAAAAACTGTAACTTTAACACATTGACTGCCACAGTGAAAATGGCCGTACGTAGCCAGACCCAACTTATCTCGTTTTTTAAGTCATAAATCGTCGAAAATATATGCGTATAGTTAATAGAGGCTGTTGGTCATGTTTTAAACTATACTGCGATCTTAATTTTACGCACAAATTTTATATCAATATTTAAATACTCCAGTTTAATTGCAATGTACGTGTCACCCATATTTGGGTGACGTGGCAGTCAAAGTGTTAAAGCTGTGTTGGATACGCATGCTATTCAATAACCCCTCGCTACCCTGTCTGTCTATTACTTGCTGTTTTCACTTGCTCTAAGCATGAGACTGCAATGTTTGCAAATCTGAGTATGTAAATGCATTATATATTTGTTTTCACTAGTTATTTAACGCAGTTTCTCACTACGTATTGAAAGGAGCCAGAAGATAAGTTTAAATGGCATAGTTATTGGATAAAATCAATGCAAAATAATTTTACATTAAATGACAAAGAGATTATCTGCTCTCCTGAAAAATTAAGTCTTCGCAGTTTATCAACTTTATCATTGAAACGACGATATAACACAAATTTTAAAAAACAACCTTTTGGAACATTAGTTTTGAGTATCCTATAAAAACATGCTATTCTGGTCTCTCGTCTTATTATTTCATGAACAATCATCCTCTATTAGTTGTGTCAGTCAAAATAGGTCACCTGGAATATTAAATAGATATTCATTAACACGTACATAATTTTCGTCAGTTCAGTATCTGTACAATGTTTTTACACTACTGCCAAAAAGTATTGCCTCGCTTATGCACCAGCGGAAAAATGTCGAAAATTAATATTCCATAACTTTGGAAATATTCATCCAACTTGGTTTAATTTGCTTTCCATTTAAATAAATTGTAATGAACCTTGAATTCCGACAATTTTTCACTAGTGCACAAGTGTGGCAATACTTTTTGCCAACAGTGCACATAACCTTTGTGTATCGTATCCTTCGACTATTTCCGTTACCCACTGTCTACCATACACGTCAGAAATACTTTCACAATTAACTAAGATATTTAAAACGAGACAGCGTCGGTACAAAAACAAAAGAAAATTACTCGATTCAATGGGAATCAATGATCGCGATAGAACTCCTAGGGCGCATGAAAATAGAGCTGGCAGCGGTTCCGGAATGATTAGTCAGGAGATTTAAGATGTCCGCTGAAATCATCGTGAAAGTTCGGGCAGTGAAACGGGCGGTCATTAACCGAAACTTTCAAAGCCTGGAATACTTCTAACCCAGAGGTTAAGAGCGCGTGAAAGCTCCAGATAATTGTAACGCTTGCTCGCGAAAAAGCGTTTCCTCTTTAAGGGGACCGCAACAATCCCAAGCCGCGGAATCGATATCATCCAAAGCACATCTGCGACCGCACATCCACCCCGTAGGGTTTTCCATGTATATTTCAACGCAAACATTTGCCGACCCTTTTGACGAATGACAAAATGTTTTCCCTTCCGTGCGCGCTCCCTGTATTTCACCCATAAAATTGCTATCCCAAGCACGAGACGGGAATGCGGTAAAAAACATTTGCAGTTTTCGCGTTCGAAACATCGATTGCTTCAGGCACGCAACGCGGCAAGGAATTTTCCGCGAAATAATCCGTTTTTGTAAAATGTTTTTTTTTTCTTTTTTACGATCCCGCGAAATGTTCTAGCGACCCTTTGTCGGTTCCAGCGAAACGTTTCGTCTATTTTATATTCTTTTGTGCTATGTTTCGGAACTGGTTTCAATTAACGTGTGTCACTTTCTAGAAAGGGTGTGAAATTCTTGACAAAATGCACGAGACGTTCATATGTGTGAGCAAGGAATTTTTGAAATTCTTATTACTTTAGGAGAGAATAAGTACTGCAAGTATGTAACATGTGCTTTTATAGGCAGAGGTAAGCGAAATAGGTAGTTTGAAAATAATTTGAAAAATTGTTTGAAGTATCATTATTGTAGCGTGTATACCTATCATTGAGTAGTTCTACTTATATATATATGTATTTATAAATGTTTCCAGTGTTATGGTGTTATTATTGTTTCAGAACACTTTGATCCATTAAGGACCAATATTGCATTCATGCAACAATTCATTTGCAACTTTTTTTAGTAACTTGTGTTTTTTATGTGTAAAAATTATGTAATTTCACTGCTTGGTAAACGGGTTAATATAAACTGATAGGATGTGGTGGGGTCGATGAGAAATAAATAATAACGTACCACCGTTTATTGTAAGTAGTAATAGTACTTTATGGTCAGAAATACCAGCAATCGTGCTCAGAAATAAACGAAGGAATATTCAAATTTTACTTTAGCGAAAATCAAGTACCACGAATATTAAATAATAAGCATTTACTGTTGGTCAAAAGAATATCTTTCGATTATCCGAACATTTAAGGTCTTGTATGTATCATACTATTGTATATGTAAAGTATAAGGAAACATCGTTAAGGTTGGTTAGTAGATTTTTCATACAATTGGCTCGTCTTTGTAACAGCGCAATTCATGTTGTTACATTGCACAGTGCTTTAATCTGAAAATTATTTTCTAAATTGAATATTTATATTGTGAAATAGAGATTGTTTATGTAGTAACAATGATTTAATAAACATAGTAATGGAGAAAGACCGTTGAATAAGTTTTGTTACAGTTTATTTTGAAATACTAGGTATTTACATGTAGCGGAAGCAATTGAACAATAGACTATTCGATAGTTCAATATATAAAGTGTGAATCGTGACAAACAGACCATCATAATACTTCTATTACTGTTGAGAGTGGAAGAAGATGTTATATAACAAATTTGCACTGTTATTAAAACGAAGATACGTAACTGGGCCGTTCGAGGAACATTGAAGACCTGAAAATGACATTGAAGATGACACCAGAGAAGAAATATATTTATTCGCATTAACAAACTCCTTAAACACTGCGACGTTGCTGTAGATTTTCTTCAATCTCCGCATTCAACAGAGACATCTAAACATTTTACATCTCATAATTCAGCCTATATATAAAAACTTTACAGGTACATATGTAAATGATAAAATTCGAATGTGTTCGTTTCTCACTGTATATGACTATCGTTTTAATAAATAACGATTCTCATGGCTAATCATTATCGTTCGATTATCCAAAAACAGTGTCAGCAGACGAGTTCGTCGAATCGTAGCTCTATGCTAGTAAACCTACACGTTATTTCGATCTGTCCCAATGTGTAAAAACAAAATGGTCCGAAACACGTATAGTCTATAACCTGCAGATTACAGTTTTTCCCACCAGTTTTATTGTGATTGCGTTGTACGTTCCGCACAAAGGGGAACGGTCGCCAGTGATCATAGAATGGGCGGGCTTGGATCATTTCTCGAAGGGATGGGAACGTGAAAGAGAGTTACAGAAATCCGGAAGTGGCGCGCTCTGGAAATATGGCGGGAATTTCGCCGGAAGCGGAAAGCATTCCCACTCTTCCGCGTCGCGACCGCGGCCTGGTTTGTTCGCAGAACCGCCGACAAAACCGAGGATCGTTCCTCCGTGCTCGTAACTCGTCTGGCTATGGACCAGTGTATCCGGCTGTTTGAAGTTCCCGCCGTTTTTCGATCGACGGAAATGGTTAATGGGACAGTCCCAACGACGGTTTTCAGGCGAACATTGCAATGATAATTAGTTTATGACAGTTGAGAAACTGAATATTATCGATATCGATTGCACAATCGTGAATAAGAAAAATTATAATCTTTTGTGACAGTGATTACAATCAACCCGTGGGCGCGCAAAATAACAAAAGGATGGGCGCGAAGACATGAGAAAAGACAACAGATTCGAAAAATTATTTATAGAAACCAAAATAAGAAAAGATATATTTTGTTAATACAGAAATAAAATGACACCCTTAAAAATAGGTAAATACACATAAGTGACACAAAATGTATTTTGATATTAATTATTTAAAATTCTAGAAATTAGTGGCTTCCTTGAACCTGGCTTGCAGAGCTAAGCTTTTCATAAGAAGATGTTATATTTGAAATTGATACTCCGAGCTCTCTTTCTATGTTTAGCTGAGACCTATATTTTGTCTTCAATGCAGCTACTACTGAAAATCTTGTTTCGCAAGGATAAGACGCAGGATAAGGTATAAGTATACGAAACGCTTTTTCATTCACTGCGGAAAATTTATCGTTCAATCAATTGCTTATTACTGAGTTCCCTTGTAATTTCATCACTTGTCATGAAGTCTATGAACAGTTCTTGTTCTACAATTGAGAGTCTTTCAGGAGTATTTTTAAATGGATCTCTGATCCACTCGTATCTTACTATTTCGTTGCATCGGTTAGTTTTTCGTCAGTTATAAAATGTCTTCTAAAATTTTTAGTCAACATGGTTAAATGATTTTCAATAGTTGCAAATAAAACTTTGATGTGTTGCTCATTAGCTGTATAAGTGTTAAGAAATTCATTCCCATCTGTAAACATTTCTAAGATTTTTTGCTTTACGTTTGTGTTTCATAATTCCAGTTTTCTACAAAAAGCATTTCCCTTGTCACTCCTGAACAAATTACTCGGAAGAAAATAAACTTCGAAAAGAAAATGGTGACCCAAAAAGGGCTGGGAAACTAAGATCTAATATCACAAAAATGTAGGTATGAGTCACTATGGACCCAATATTGGCCTCCACACTATTGTTACATAGTCGACCTCTGGAACGTTGCATAGGGATTTGCGTTCGTTATTAATCCTAGGGAGACGGATATTTTGGATGCTCGAATAGACGGCGGTATTTGAGTTCAGATAGACCCCACGTCATATGACGTTAGATCTATATTGGGACGAATATTCTTCAAGATATGCTGATCTTCTTATGAAATGCTAATATAAGCAACTGTACGCTTCGGTTAGTTCTGTAAGCTGAAATGGTACGACAAATTTCTGAAGTCCGGGTGAAAATATACCCAAACACCGTTCAAGGGTTAAAGGTTTTAATTCGGTCAAAATAAAATAGAGAGGTGTAACTAGGGTCTGTTAAGATGCCCATCCATTTGTTGCGTATCCTCGTATCGTATCACCGTTGTATACCAATGTGAACGGCAAGCGTTGCGTATGAAAATGTATCGTATGGTGATACGATGCAATGATACGCAACGGAGATTCAAATGAATTGACTTTTTACATTAACACTAGAACTACCAAGCAAGTCAAAATGACTTGTCAATACACTCTTACAACGACGATTAAAATGTTATGACAATACATTTTCTCAGATCTTTTGCACCTTTTATTACGATATGAAAGTGAAGAAATTAGTTAATTTCTAAATTTCTAAATGTTCAACATTTTTTCACGTTTATCCACCGATCGAAGCAAATATGCGTTTATCGTCGGTAGTTCTAGTGTTAAGTGCTGTAACCGAAGTTGGCCGAAGGTTGTTGCATATAAGAGACAATACGAGAGGAGTAAAGCAAAGTGCACGTATTCATTCGAAATTCGGCAGTTATACTTCATTCTATATTCATTCTATATTGAGTCTTCAAAGTGTATCCATCTACTAAGTGTAATATGGTGTAATATTATGTAATGCAAAATAATATAGTTTCAGGAAATGATCAAGTTAATTTTTGTTAAAAAGAACTTTTTAACGGTTCACCCTTGTGCCACAAGTTAACTATAATGCTATAATATTGACATACCCTATACATAAGGAGAAACATCTTATCCAAATGCACAGTCGTTTATGAGACGTTTCTTGGGCGGAGAGTTAATTAAATTCATCGCCGGAAGAAACCCGCGCCAGTCGATGGGAGCGTTTTCAGCCGAGCATCATATTTCAGTGAATTCTCGCGGAAGTTTCGTCGCGACGACTGTGAGGTGGAAACAGTTCGTCATTATGAAAAGCAATTTCGTGGCAATGCAATTACAAGCTCAGGGCATCGTCATTGCGCCAGCTGCGGAGCCGTGTATATGCGTTTTAATGCACAGAGTCGGACCCCCTGCGAACCGTCCCCGATTCCCATCGAGCTGTCTGTGAGTGGTGATTCAGGACAGCCAGAATCATGGAATACCAATACGCTTCTTAATCGATCACCTGTCCGTCCCAGCGTGACTTGTACAGACGTGACGTAACGAGGAAAAAACAGGGGAATACAGTCACATACCAGTTTAGCATTTTTCACACGTTGACTGTTATGATGGCCACTGGTTACCAGAGCCATTAACCTCTAAAGGACGGAAAGCCTATTTTTTGGCTTCGGAGAGGTCGCTTATTTATCGTAATACAGTCTCCTCTCGATTATTGTCCCGAACTCGGATCCGCGCCAGGGCAATAATCTTATAGGGAAAAATGCTTCAGACCCTCATAAATTCATTTTTTTGAGGGGTAACAAAGTATGTACTTGACAGGTTCTACGGCCTCCCCAGTGGTGAGGATAACACTTGCACAATAATGTTGTAGAACAAGCCAGACGATAATTGAGAGGTGTCTGTATAACACTGTAACAAATATGCAAAAGTTTTAACTCGAACATATAAAAAGCATGAGAAAACTTGCTCTTCCTCTGAAGGTTAAGTTGCATGAAAGTGTATTCAATTTCTAAACAGGACCATTGAGCACGTCGTAAATGTAATTAGTAATGAAGTAATAATAAAAGTAATGAGTGTTCAAGTTAATCTATAAATACTTGTATCGTTAACTCTAGAACTATCGAAGCAGTCAAAGTGACTGGTCAGTATACTCTTATATCGATAATTGAAATGTTACAACAATCCTTTTTCTGAGATCCTTTACAACTTCGATTGCAATATGTAAATGAAGAAATGAGTTAATTTATAAATTTGCGTATTTACAAAAGTTATACATGTGTATCGAACCGATAGAAACAGATATCCGTTTATTGCCGGTAGTTTTAGTACCTATTTATATCAGAGACATAAACAAATGAATTTTAATATGATATTATGCCTATAGTAGGGACGGTGGCAGTCAATGTGATAACCAAATGCGAATATTTTTTTCCAGTTGACCAATGTAACTTGAAAGAAAAAATTGACATGTCGCCTGTAACTGCACTACTACCCAGTAACAATCCTATTTTGAAAAAAACCTAAAACCTTCAGAATTGAAAATTTAAGTTCCATTAGTCAACTGGTCAATAGTAAACAGTATATACATTTAAAAAATTCTTTGAACATTAAAAATTAATGTATCTTCTAAATCATGATCCAAAACAAGCAAAATTATGGAACACCTATGCCCTCCTCGATCGATCGCACGTCCATTTCAGGGTGACTTATATACACGTGGCACAAAAAGGAAAATACAGGAGAAACTTTTCACCTCTGATTTTTCGTTTCTGATATGCCATTTCAGTATTTCGTAAACGTACTGTGAATTTTCTGGGTTTATGTCATATACACGTATGCGAAATATGTACAATGGGATAGAAACTTCCGTCAGGTTTAATACATTTTTCACTTTATTCTTGATCAAGAAAAATTCTTCATAAAAACAAGTATTTCTTATTTGTGTCATTTCGTGTAAATATCCACAGTCTACTCATAAACATGAAAGTGGTCCATTATAATAATAATTATGATATGAACGCTTCTATGACGTGGATGTGACACAAAAAAGGTAGTAAACCAAGAAAAAATTATGTAGCGCATTTATGCACTGGTATGGTTACTATAAAAGCTGTTTTGCAAAGAAAGTACACAAAAAATTTTATAAAAAATATACAGTACGAAGGGAGCCATAATACGACAGTAATAACTTTCTCATGGTTACAAATGCGACAGATTTCAAAGTCATCGTTATTTTTTAGGATAACATTTTGACTGCCTAAATTTAAGGTCCATGTCTTCATCTGATCAGTAGTAAACAGTATATAGAGATAACAAAGTTTTTGGACAATTAAAAATTAATTTAACGAGTAGAGGGTTACTATTTTAAGTTTATAAACTTGGCTCCACCTATTTGTGGTGTTTTTGATCTCAATTATCTATTGAAAGTGTTAATAGCCTCCAACCCTTGTACGGATATGATAAAATTATCGACGATAATGAGAACAAATTACTAAAAATGGCGTTTCAATGATAAGAAGCTCGAATAACAAGTGGTATACGAAAAAATAGAATTAACTTCCTAGTAGTTTATCGTCTGAATTCTAACAATAACTGGACCTTTGTATACCTAACCCAGACCTCTTTAAATAACACAAGATGCTCGAATAACGGAGTATTCGCTTTATAGTAATTCGGATAAAGGAGGTTCCACCACTGTATCGGAAAGTGATCGAAACGGAGCGCTTATCGTTCAATTTCACACACGAGCGAGGCACGCGACGCATGTCGTACACCCTCTGGCTCCCAGCCTTGCTAATGCTTCCATCTACTTACGTCCCATTTCCGTTCACTTGAGCGAAAGCTTTTAAACGTGCCTGAAGTGGGGCGATTAATACGACGAAGAGAAAAAAGGGTAGCTACCTTTCTCTTCTCTCAATCAACGCATATTTGCAGCGTCTCACTTGCGATTCTAAATGGACGAACGATTACTGAGAACACGTCGGTCTGCAATTCGTTAACAAAACGTTTATTGAAAGGAAATTATATGAAAATACGAGAAATAAATGCTGGCATGTTTCCAATATTATTAATAAATGTGGATGTTCGTTTAAATCAATATTTTTGCATATTAATTTATGATAGGAGAATTGTGCCTCACCTAGAAGATACTGGATAACTTTTGACCCGTCTCCCTCATTTCAATTTAACGATTATAAATAAAATGTAAACAAATATATGAATAAAATGTCAAATAAGTATTTATATTTTGTATTTCTTTTTATAGCAGTAATATAAATTGTGCATCCTTCTTCTCTACGCGGCCTACGATCTACGATCCCCACTATTACAATACTGAGACATCTCCACTATCGACCTGTTGAGTCGATAGTGGGCTATCAAGGTTTCAGTGGCCGATTCCGCGCTACGACGACGGAGACAACAGGATTAATTGACATTTTTGTTTCTCAATAAGTACCTTCATGTGATAGAGTAATAAAACCAAGTTTTTATCTATCAGGAAGGTATTAACTATTGAATGGTCAAAGAATTATTGAAATCGGTACAATTCCTGAGATTACTTGATACAAATAAACGAACTTTACTGCTTTATAATATTAGTACAGAAGTATAGATTATACAGGTAATAAAAAAAAATCCAGCTACTAAACTGAAAATGAGGTTTGTATTCGGGACACTTCCTCATTTCAGTTTGCTTTGAAACGAAAGCTGAGCTTCGGGACTGTATCAGATCTCAAAGGAAAATAAACGTTTAGCTTTTTTCTTCCATCCTTAGACTAATAAGTAAGCTGTAGAAATTTATGCAAATTCAGTTTAGAAAAAACACATCAAAATCAAATTTGGCTAGAATTTTTATTCGTATACGTACGATTGTAATATGTTAACAATTACAAATGAACGGTATTCAATTTCAATAAAATTTTTATTTGACTACGTTTTTTATATTAAGAAAAAAAAAATGCATAAACATTCACAGTCTATAATAAACCTCCAGAAAGATTTAGGTCTTAGATGTAGCAATTATTATATGTTAATACTGTAATTAGATTGTATCTTGCAGTGTTCTTTCGGCATAATTGATCCATGCATAAAATTATTTCATGCGGCTCGGCTGATACGATTCAATTGCCAGGCGCGTAGGTGACGAACGTTCCACGTCATGAATTAATAGTAGGTGTTCCATATAACTGTGCCAAATACGCATAAGAAGCGCAAACACATTTATCAATCGGTTCGAAGGTAAATTTTGCGCATCCCGCGATACACGGGACCTGTACGCGCGCTATTGATCGACACATAATCTACAAATCCATCCATCATAGTCCACTCGTTGATAGATCATGGATGCGTTACCCGTTGGAGTGACAGTGATAGTTCGAATCAATTACCCTTTGAACTTTTAATGCGGACATTTTCATTAACTCAGCAAAATTATTTATTTCTGTAACGGTAGATTAACCATTCAATCCTGTAGAAGACACAAATCGAAGAAAAAGAAATTTGTCAAAATGGTAAAAGTTATGCTCGATTGATAACGTTTAATGCATATAAATTATACAGTCTCTATTCGTGAAGTTTGACTTTAACTTTTAAGTACAATACTTTACCTTAAGTTCACAATCACAAATCTAGTGGAGAATTTTAGAAGCTATAGCATTTGAATACCTTCAATTGACGGTTCCATAATGATAACTAGAAATAATGTTCAATCGATTATTAAAAGTGTTGCGAAGTAATTGTCGTATTATTCATCTCTGAGACGAGTCTGGATTATACGTCCGGTGGTTGACGTGAATCTGTCGTTCACGACGCAGGAAAATTCGCTCCACCCGATGAAAACTAAAAAGTGGGGCATTCGGCCCTACCAATGCAAATGCCAAGGCGCTTTCCCAGCCCTCGCAACGCCTACAAACCCAAAAGAGAGGATGCGCTAGACAACGTGGAGTCAGAGAAATAACAAGGGTAGCGCCAGGATGGTTACACAGAAGACCCTTGTTCCCAAATATCGAACTCCGGGCCTTACGCAATGCGTGGCTACACAGGTTTACGCTACGTCAAATGCCATCGATAGCGGTACGGTCAGGTCAACTTTCCCAGGGAGTCTCCTGCCGTACTTGAGTCCTAAACAATAAATTTAAGAAAAAGGCACCAGTCGACTCTCGAAATGACATTTCTTAATTTACCGTAACATAAATTAAATTACGATGGCCTTAACATAAGCTCGTCTCAACAACTCACTTTTGGCTCTCACTGCATGTGCACGTTGTACAGTAGATTCCCGTATAACGCGGTTAATACGTTACGCGTTGTATGAACTCGCGCTAGGAAATCGTAGTGTACGAGAACTTATCTCACATAACGCGTATAACCTAAAGTAACATGTACGAGGAGTCGCGTTATATGAAAACAGTAGTGGCAATATCTTTGGCGCGTTATAGGAATTTGCGTCATATTTTGTTATTTTGAAGTCGGAAATATCGATATTAAACGGACATATGTTTTTATTTAGTATTATTAATTATTTTTCGAGGGAATATTTGAATTTCTCAACAAAAATGTTGAGATCTGCTTCACATTAATGAAGCTACGGATCCTTGCTGACGAAAGTTAAATATTAACCGACGATAGAATTTGACGCACTTTTGACACGAGTGTTGCATCGGTTTCACCGTTAAAGCATTAAACACAGAAGCAGAATGCAATATTGAGTTTATCCTGACGCACAAGAAAAAAGGGATGTAATGGTATTCAGTAAATTGTTCTCAATGAAAATAATTTGAAACAACTTCTTCCTGCACACCCTTTAACTCCAGTAACGCTAAAGTCCAGCCCGACACTTGTAACCGGGCATTAATTGCATCATCAGATCAAGGAAATTAATCAAAGCCGCACGCAAGCTCACAGAATAATTACATCGGCCGGCCGTTAATTGCTGCATCGAAAAATGAAATAAGTTTCGCGGGTATTGGTCGGAATTAACCACCCTCTCCTCCCTCTCCCACCCACCCCCCTTCGGGTCGATCAATCAACGTCGAAACGGAATACTTATCTTTCCAGCAAACGATATCCTTTCCACGTCTATTAATCATGCTTATCCTCGTTTTCTTTTCTTCCGATAAACGAAACACAGACCGGCGTGGCGGGCCCCCGCTCAATATCGCCGGATTGAAAACTCCCCGGGAAAAACACTGTTCAAACATACATAATTGATAGGCAGCCGCGCGTGTGCACGCTGCGTGCATTAACTTATCCTCCGTTCGTTGCTTATCGTCTCGTATTTCGCTACGTAATAAACGATTATTACGGAAAATAATAAAGTCGCCCGCTACAGCGAACCGGCGAACATAGTAGGAATTCTTCGTGCGTTTGAAATTCGCCTTTAAGGGGGGATCCTGGTGTAACGGGTCGAGAAAATCGATTTTTTTTTCACAAATCGATAGTATAACACCTTGAAAATGTCCTCCCAAAACCAGAGAAAGAAATTCAAAAAATTAAACCTGCTACAGCCGTTTTTGTTACGGAGGAGACGACGCTCGTGGTGTAAATGGCGCATCGCAGAGGCTGCAGGTGATATACAGGGTGTAACAAAAATGTTGTCCGACCCGGAAATGGGGCACTCGGGGGGTGAATTGGAACAAGTTTTTCCTTAGCAACAATGTAATCTGAGGCTTTGTTACCGAGATATTAACGAAAAACCCCGACCAATCAGAGCGCGAGTTTGCCATCCGAGTTCCCGCGCTAGCGGTAGCTACGCGCTGCGACTGGTAGGCAGCGTAACCACGGGAACTCTGCTGGCAGACTCGCGCTCTGATTGGTCGGGGTTTTTGGTTAATATCTTGGTAACGAAGGCTCAGATTACATTGTTGCTGAGGAAAAACTTGTTTCAATTCACCCCCCGAGTGCCCCATTTCCGGGCCGGACAACATTTTTGTTACACCCTGTAGAAAACCACAGACAGCCACCTGCACTTGATCCGGACGTTCAAAAAAAAATTCTTTCAATTTACGAAGATTTGTCGCGTTCGAATTTATTAGAATGATGTTTAGGGGGCCATACGTAGAACGCAAACGAGAGTTTTAATTCCACCGTGTGGCGATTGGTGCCTAAGCCTAAAGTGCGGCTTCAAAATTGTTGAAATCGGTTCCTCCTTAGCTGCTGGACAATTCAACGAGGGATACAATTTTGTTCTGCAATTGATGCAAAAATTGGATTTAGTCATGCGGCAACAATGTCAGATGTTCGCCAACGTGTAACGCGTAGCGGCTGAAGAGATAAGAGCGTCACAGTTTTAACAGTACCAGAAAAGCACGAATTGCAAGGAAGAAACAGAATGCGACCTTACTTGAAGAGTGTGAGGAAGAGGAGGGTCTAATGTATGGGCCTGGTATAGCGGATTACCATGAAATAGCTGCAATTATCCGAAAACTGTTATTTATCTTCGCCAAAAATTTTAAACGCGTTTTTCAAATTGGCGTGCAATATAACTCAAAAAGTATTCAACCAATCGAATTGGCCTTTTGCATAGATATTCGTAAACATTTTCTTTATGGAATTAACCTATTGTTTCAATGATATTGTTTAAATAAATAACTTTTTTATAAACATTTAAGGCAAAATTTAGCCGAAAAAGGTTAATTTTTTCTTCAAGAGGCTGCAATTTATACAATTTTGTTTCTATTAACTTATATTTAGATTCATTCTATGCGTACACTCTTAAATTAAAGAAATCTTGTTGAATATTTGATTTCAAACGAATACAGCAGACGTTACGTTGCACGCCGCGAAATAAGTGCGTTACCGACAGAGTGGGAAGAAGGTCTCATAACTTTGTTAGTTGTCATCCTTTTTTAATACAAAAAAATTTTGTTATAAACTATAATGTGGTAATATTACAACCTATAAATTTGAGAATGATCGATTAAGTACTTTCTTTAAAAATAATTCTCGAATATTCCTCAATTTTCAGCGTGTTACACCAGGCTCCCCCCTTAAGGGAACGCGTGCGTGGAAACGAGAGGCGGGATCGGATGATCCATGAATATTCGGATCAAAGATCGAGCACGATCGACTTTCGATTTCCGAGACGTTTTAAAGTCCGGATATTAAGGCGGATAAGGTCTGGCTGCTTCGGATTATTATCGATACGCGAGATTTATTATACGGAAAGCTGGCTAGGGAGTCACATGGCACGAAAGGGTTATACGTTACATATTTTTCTTGCATGGTCCCTTTATAGACAATCCATTCGTTATGAATTTATTGGGCGTGGCAGAGAAGATATTAATGCCGTGGGCACTCGGTATAATCGGATTTTGTCGATCTCTCTATAACCACATTACAGTATCTACTAATTCGGTGTAACAGTACCTAATCCACTATGGTTTTAATATTACTGGCAATGCAGTTTAAATTCAGAATAGTTTTTGAATCTACTGCCAAGTTGAAATGATGGAGAATCATGGAAACAAATAATAAATACTATGAAATACATCAAAGGGTATTGAATTATCTCAGAACAAATGTGAAATTTCACAAAAAATGGTAGACTACTTATTGCTACACCTAATACATATATCGTACGGCTAAATAACTCTAGGAAATCCTAGCTTTAGCTTCGTCAGGAGTCAGAGAAGAGGATAGCGATATGTGGCTATGTAAATGCAGATTTATTGGAGTAATTTACAGACATTAGTATCAGTCAAATTTATTCGATTAAGATTTGCATCATGTCCCAAGTGAAATAAAAATCTCATTAGGCTTTATTAAATATTTCACTGAGATGTTTCATTCTGTAAACTCTAGTTTCAACTGAATCTATTAGTTTGTTAAAGAAGAATAAATCATATTGCCTACTTACTCTATTACGTTACATTCTCTCCACACACGAAATCGAATAGAGCCAGCCTTTACGAAACAAAAGTATAACTCAATAATTTATAACAAAAGGAATTTTTAGCAAGTTTTGGAATATTGTAAGTGTTTATTAACGGTTCTTTAATTGTTACCTAAGTATAACAGATACATACGATGGTTTATATAAGTGCCTTTTAAAATAATAGAACATGTGATTCTTTTTATATCGGTCATTGTATTATATATTAAATGAAATTATATAACCTTGAATAATGGAGATGGAAAGAAATTATTTTCATTTCAGAATTGTATCTGTGAAGTATGACAACTCTTCAATTATAGTAATTTTAAGCTATTAAGATTTGGAGGAATTTTAGAACTTATCGTTAACTTAAATACTATAGATGGCATTATCTACATATATAATATATTCTTGTTCAATTTATTTTGGAAACTTTGAATCTGCAAGTACAGTAGTCATACTACAAAAGCTGCGCGATCTGGCGATGAACATAAAATTGAGAAAAATGTCAGAAATTTAAAACTACAATCGCTCTATCACTGTTTCTTTAGATCCAGTCTTTGTCAATTTTGTCAAATCCATACAAAACCAAGTCTTTTATCAGCTGTAGTATATTACTCATGATCAGACTATGCCCCCGACTTCGAAAACGCATTTAAATAAAAGTTTTTGAATAAAATCAGATACTATATTTATGTCTTCTTACCACAGACTTATCCTTACTACATGGTTCAAAGTTCTGTCCAACTTTAATGTTTATATTTAAAATGGTGAATTTGCATACACTTCCGCAGTATATTCATGACTATAACTTTTCATCGCAAACAAACCATAGACTGTGTGTCGAATACAAATAAATTCGAAATTCCTCATTCTATCGCCATCTAGTCGTGGATTGCCTATCAAGGTGACCTGTTCGGCCATTACAAAGAACTCCTCTACGCGTTCACGATGTACCTCGAATTCATTTAACGAACCTATTTATATTCACTGCTATTCTGCCTATCTATTTACCCAATCTATTTAAACGAACGTATCCTTACGCGGCCGTTAAGCGCGATGCAGTTCGCATTAAAGCTGCAATGGCTGCGAAATAGGAGCCTCCCTACGTGCAATGGCTCTTTCCGCGGCCCAAGTATTTATACGAGACACGGAATCACGCTCCCGCCCTCCCCCCTCGGCATACATATACAACACGATAATCGGTTGGCGTATATCGCTGTTAACTACGTAGCAATAATATTAACGTTCAACGAACCACCCTCCGCACACCCCTTCCCCTCCAGTGTACGTTGCGTTCATTCTCGCTGCGCTCGCTACGAAACCATCGAAACTTCCAAACTATCAGAATCCTGTGTTGCTTCGGTAATTTCGCTTTTGGAGCCGTACCAGCTCGCGAGCTAATTTATCGCTTTTGATCATCGTTTCCAACGGACAAGTCTTTGGACTGTAAATTTTTATGATATACTGGGTGTTCAAAACAAGGATTTAAAATGTTGGGGGCTTATAGTACACACCGAATAGAGCGAAAAATGTCTAATCGACATTGGTCTACAATACATCTTTTCGATGTAAAATTAACGTTATATGAATGTTATACAGGGTGAGTCACCTAACGTTTGCAACTCTAATATTTTTGTTGTGTTTAAAGATACGTCAAATGTCTTAAGGATAAAGTTGAATGGTTCAACGGGGCTCATATGATGCCAAACAATTTTTTTTATGTCGTTTTTTTTTCAGATATCAAGGTCACCTTCATTTTTTTAAATGGAACCACCCTTTTCCCGTGACCTTGAATGACTTTGAATAATTATAGTCACTGGATTCCTAATGAAAGGGACTATCATTGTAGGTGTTTAAAAAAGGGTGATTCTATTTTTGAAAAATGAAGGTGACCCTGATATCTCTAAAAAAGTAACATAAAAACAAACAATTTTTTATCATTGTGTGAACCCCATTGAACCGATCAACTTTGTCCTTACGACATCTGACGTACCTTTAAAAACAACAAAAATATTTGAGGTGCAAACGTTAAGTAACTCACCCTGTATACATATAACATTTCTATTTTTGAAAGTGTACGACACTTCAACATACATGGGGTGTCTCAGATCACGTAGTACAACCTGGCAGGAGATCATTTCATAAGAAACGATAAAAATCGAAAATAAAAGAATAAAATTTTTAACTAATACTTATGAACTGGAGTGTATGTTATAATTTGCTGGAAACGCTATGAATATCTGACGAATAGTTCTAATTATTTTATGTCACTACGATTACATAATTATGAACAAATGGTGCTGTGTGATATGGGTTCCACGATTTAGGAATAAAATATTTTTGAAGTCGGTAGGAATTAATACTAGAACTACCGACGATTTATGTATGTATTTGTTTCCATGACTATGAAAAAATAGTAATAACGCTATTATTAAGAGTTGTATTCTTAATAGACGTCCTAAATATAATAACGGTGATAGTAATAATATTTACGAAAGATGTCAATGTTCTAAAATTAAACAAGTAGAAATGGTAGGTAATGGACACGTCACCCAAATCTCTCAATTTATTCAACAGATCTTTTCAAATAAAAAAAATGTAAGAATAATTAGTCACGTGAAAATAAGTTGCCAATCTGGAGTAAGTTTCTGTGCATAGAAGACATTATCTTTGAAGAAATCGATTTAGAATAATTTATCGATAAATACAGCATGATTAATGTGTCTTGAGTTTGATTAATTGTGAGTATTAGCGGTCGTGCTATTTATTCCCTCTAAAGGTCATTATTTTAACCAATACCTACATTCTACTAAATTACCCATGGAAACGTGAGATGTTTGATAAGTATATGCTAATACTTTAGGGGGTGACTTTGATAAAAAAAATAGCTGCATGAGCATAATTTCTAAGTAGTCATTCTGGTGTTGCTTTCTTAATTCATTGCGTACGGCGCTTTATTCGTAAACCTAATATGATAAGAAAGTGTACTATTAATATTCTTCTAGTATGTAGTTGCCTTGTGAACTATGACAAGGTTCAGTTTACGTGACCATTCAACTGCCAAAATTAATTGCTTTTACTTAAGTAATCATAAATATACACTACTTAAACGACTTAGAGTATCACGTATTGCAGTTATTGTGCTCGTCAATATAACGTATAATTCCAATAAAAAGTTTTATACAAATAGAACTAGACGCTTGTATCTTGTAGAACGAATACCAATTTATCAACCCTATAGCATTTGTTTAATTAGCTTAACGCAACAGGACTGCCAACAGTAGCCAAAAATAGAACGCTAATCCATTTGCCCAGACGAAATATGTTAAACTCTTACTTACATGTATTACATGTATACTTAATTTTATGTATATGACCCGTTGGATGTAGTAATGGTGTAAGTCAATTGTTAATCAATTTTAGTTCATATCATAGGAAGATAGCATTGGCTTTATTCTATCATATGCATAAATGATTTGTAACTCATAGTCTCACTGACGACTCAACGGGAGGTGTTGAGTATATCGTCTCAGTGTGAGTTGATTTTAATCCATACCCACATAATTACACTGGTCAACATGATTCTTGTCCCAAAGAACATTTATACCGACTCTTATTGATTTTTCTGTGCTAAATACGAATTCACAAGCGGATATTTGCCAGCACCCCTAGTTTTCGAGAAATTGAATTTTTAAAAAAATTCAAATTTTCTCCTTTGAATATTTCCTGTGTTCAAACAGTAATAGTTATTCAGTGCGTGGTGACATCAAATGATTCTATAAACTCTCCCGAATGAAATAGTATACGTTGTTATTGCAGTGTCAATATTTAACCATGTTTAAACAATGATCAAAAGGAAAAGGACACCCGGTATGCACCAATTTTTGCAGATATTTTTCAATTTACTTCGAAAACTAAGGGCGTGGGAGGAAATCTGACTATACCACACAATACACCAGATATTTTTCCTTCGGAAAGCATCAACAAAACTGTTAAGTCACGTTTTGTTTACAATACAGAGACGAAATAGTTTGGCAAAGCATGCGGCGTCGATAGTGGTGCTTAACAGCACAGCGCACAGTGAGACAGAACGACCAGACAGCGATCAAAAATCAATTTCCGTAATATTTTAAATTTAAAAAATGCTGATATTTTTTAATAGACAAATTGTATTTTAATGTGGTGAACTAGATTTTGTAGTATTTGCTTTCGTTTCCTTGCGATCGTTGCTCAAAGTCAACAGAAGGCTGCAGAAACTAAATGCGTATCAAAAGCTTATATATTTCCCATTGACGATTCTGAAAAATTTTGCCCTGAGAGATGCAATTTTAATTGTGGCAGCAGCAGGCGTACCTACTACCGAATACGCTGAATAACAGTGGAACGGTTGCGCCTACCGCCTTTGAGTACCACTGCCAGCGTCGCATGTTTTACTAAACTATTGCGCTTGTGTATTGCAAACAAAACGTGTCTTACCAATTCTGTTCATGTTTTCCTGAAGAAAAATGTCTGCTGTATCTGATGGCGTGGTCATATTTTTTCCTGGGCTCTTAGTTTTTGAAATATATAGAAAAATATGTGCTGAATTGGTGCATTTCGGATGCCCTCTTCCCTGTGATCGGTGTTTGAACATATTTAAATGCTTGTTATGCAATAACAACTTATATTATTTTATTCGGAAGATTTCGTAAAATAATTTGACGTAAGAAGCAACAGAATAAGTGTTACTGTTTCAAAACAATTAATGTTTAAAGTTTAAAATTTTAATTTTTCTTCAAATTCTAATTTCTCGAAAATTGAGAGCACTGTTAAGAAACGACTTGCTGATTCGTATTCAGCGTAAAGAAAACCTGTAAGAATGAACTACTGGTTGTTAAAAGACAAACTAAAGATTAAAATTTGTTGACCAGTGTTATCAGGATACTTTCGGAATTCTCAGTATAAGCATCATACTCAATTATCCTGCTATTATACAGTTAATGATCATAGTATAATCAGTATATACGGATACACTCATATGATTATATCAATTCTAATTCATGAGAACTACCAAACAATAATGATGATAATATGTCCGAATTAGATGCAAAATTGGAGTCCCAATACAATAAAGCAAAGAAAAGGAACGCCAAATATTTTGATGACACAATTTTTTTTGGTTCTTCGTAAAATCAAGAATTATACCCCGTCGGAATGAAATTACTATCTATAATAAGTTATTCAGAATACTGTATAATTCAGACTAGCCGGTATAACAGAAGTGCATTACGAGGAAACCGGATGATAACGAGAACGCAAAAAGGAGTTCCGTGAAAGGAAATCGGCCATTGTCCCTGCCAACTCCACATTTCTCCGGGTGGCCGGATGCCAAGAATGCATCCGCGCTTGTTCGTTATTACGCTGAACTATTCGAATTTTAACGGCGGTGCTCGTTCTGCCAGCGACAAAGCATAACAGACGTATCTGCGAGCGATTAGATAAGAAGATAGATCAGAAATATACAGGGTGGGCCAGGACCAATTGTACACTGAACAGAAGGTTATTTTATATTCTACATATAAAAAATAAATAAAAAATGTAGAATAAAATTTGTTCGTATGTTGCTAGCTTTCCAAGATTAACAAATTTGGAAATTCACCGGATACACGTGCAATTAAATAGGGTTTGAATAACACGTCTGTTAATTGCAGTGCATTTCTACTTAGTGCCAGCATAAGTACATACGTACGTGTAAGATGAATTTTGAAAATTAATTGTCTCAGAAACAAAGCATCACACATAAAAAAATGTTTACTAACATTCATCTAACATGTACGTATTTGTGTTAACAATAAGTAGAAACGGAATGTAATGGACAGACGAGTTAGTAGAGGCCTACACAATTGCGCACGTATTCAGCAAATATTGAAATTCGATTGCCTCGAAAAGGAAGCATCACACGAACAAATTTTACTCCAAATTTCAAACCTACTACCTACCTACATTGTTTCTTGATAAAATCAGAATTCGATTCACTGAAAGCCAAGACTCTACGGCATAATTTCCTAAGCTTCTTTGCATCATCGCCCCCTTTTCAATGTTTTCTTTGTTTAATCGAAATTTCCAAGGGTAATTTTGTGTGTAATCTTTGAATCATAGAAAGTTAGATTGAAAATAAAGCAAATAAAATGACCAGAATGCCTCCCAGATCTCCTCAGCGCCTGTCGAACGGTAGCGTCCACGTTGAGAGTCTATTATCTATACTGTTTCATATATTCATAATACGTTATCTTAACATCTTACGTCATTTTTCCTCAGTAAAATGTCGGAACAATATTTGTGATTTAAAATATATCAGCTTATAATTTGGCAAAAAATAGTGGTTTATGTATTAATACACCTAATAAAATAACCTCTTCAGGTTTTATCGTCAGTTCGGAAGCACTGAGTATATCCTGAATATTGGTCGTCCTTTTCTCTGGCGATATTACTCGCGAACAAGTTTAAGTCGACACCCGTTACAGTCCTCCATAATTCCCCACGGTCCATGCAACATAACCCCTACAATACGCACGGATGACTCGGATTTATCGACGCAACAGAAATTGTGTTTCCTCGGTTCATCCATAAGTTAAGCTCGCCCGCGCTCAGTGATAGATTGAGGTTATGTTCACCCTTGTTCGTCATTCTAGGAAATGATTTATGTTGGGAAACGGAATTAGGAACTTTGTCGAGCAACACAATAATAATACAACTTTATTAAATAATAGAAGGATTGGAAATATCCACGTCCGGAACAATGCGTTTTTGTGCATGTTTGGGAATCGATTGTCTTGCCCTGAATCAGTAACACATTGACTGCAACAGTAAAATTGGACGTACATAGTCAGACACGCTTTAGTTCGTTTTTTAGACTATAAATCGTGGAAAATAGATGCGTTTAGTTAATAGGGGCTGTTTGTCTTGTTTTAAATTAGACTGCGATATTAATTTTATCCATCTTTCCAATGTTTCAGCTAAGTTTAAATGTTAATTCTCATAGTTTTTAAGAGTTCCCGTCGCCTAATAGAATAAGAATAACAATATCGTTGCCTGTGTCTACCGATTTTGTCATTCCATTGCGTCATTTTATTTACCATCTACTTATAGGTATATACAGTTTTACTGATAATAGCACAATTTTAGAGTAATCAGACCTGGACACTTTTTAAATGATATTAATTGAAATATTATTTCAAATCACATATTATTTTATTTTCTAATCACTTGAAATAATTTGTAGAAATAGTTATGAAATTATCTTTCGAAATTGTATCAGGTAACTATGTAGATCTGAATTTGGTTTATTGACATTTTTCTAAAGAATAACACCCCTCTTCCATCATCGACACCAGTGGCACGATTATTTTCTTTCGCGACAATATTAGATGGACCCAAGCAATAATCTCTCACAGATGAGCGTTTTCAAGAGCGCGTTCTGCTTAAAGCAAATTGTTGTAAAGATTTCTTAAAATAGAATTTTCATGTTGCATATTATTTTGAGTATTATTTCTTTTTTCCAAATTTGAAATACCATAATCACAAAATAATTCATTATTTGATATTGCTATTGCTTCAAATATATTGATAATATTTTTATTTTCAAATAACAGCATTGAAAATAAAGTTCTGAAATAAATTACTTTAAATAATTATTACTTATTTTCATTTGAGGTAAAATTTGAAGAATCTTTGGTTGTGATAAATATAAGGTTTTATGCAGATTTGAGAGACTTGACCTGCCCTGTAATAATAATTTAAGACACTGGTTATACGTATATTGATATTTTCTGCTTCTTTTAACGATTAATGCATTTTTCTGAATTATTCAATGTTTTGAAATTACCTCTAAAATAACCTAATTCTTCTCTTTTCGAAAATAGACGGTATCACGTTGTGAAAATGGAAGAACTAAATTAATTTTTCGCATCTAAAAGAATTGTATAACGTAAACTTGCAAACGTTAACCTTCGGATATGAAATTACAAATTTACGATTTCTAAATACTTTATTTTCTTGAATTTATTATTTATCTTTATTATTATTGTATACATATATAAAACTGATCACGAATGATTGTTAAAAAAGTAAAATACCACGCCACCTGTGGCAAAAAAATGAAATAAAACTTCAAAAATGCAGATATAAGAGTGCATGATTTCGAAGTTACAGGTTGCTATATAGAGCACTAATATTAAACGTCGGAAAATAAAGTGAATTGATTAAGCTGCAGACCGATGTGAATAACATCTTGTTTGCTTATTTTAATGAGCATTACATGCCCCTAAATTATTGCACAATTTCTTCAAATCACCGAGTATTAGTGTTGATACATCGTATATAGACTGTTTAAACATTAAACGTGCGGAACACCGAGTGAACCATTTAAAATACACATTCCCGCCCGCGCGCGTAATTGCACGAGACGAGCACGCCCACGAGATTCATTTAAATGTTAAACGACGTTTGCCGAACGTTGAAATTCATCGTCGATTTCCACGCGTTCGTCGGTTCCATTCGAAAGAATAATGAGTAGAACAATCGTTGGCTTTTGTTTAACACGGCAAAGAAACTAGCGGCGGTCGTTTCCGCAACGTCGCTCGAATCTATTATTAAACAAAACTCTGTTTTCAAAGAGGAAAAGGAGAGTGGATTTTGAACGGCGCGCGAAGAGAACAAAATGCTTTTTAAAACGGTCCTCCCCCTCCCCCTCCCACGTTATAAAATGCCGAAACGGTGTCAGTGGCGTACGTAACAGTACGTCTCTGTGATGACTGGCCCAGATTTACGGGAACGCAAGAAATTCCTGCGCGCTGGCTGGATATCACCCCGACTTCTTATGAAATTCTTGCCGTGAGTTTCGTGTAGGTATACATGCCTGGGTGAATTTAGTCTTCAGCACTTTGCTGCTTATAACGACGCGTAACGGAGTCAACTTAATTCATTTGTGTCGTTAATAAATACTGTTCCATGGAACGAGGATGTCAAAGATGATTAATTTTTTGGAGATTGATCACTGGACTGCGGATATTATGCATTTAGGGCTCTGTGAAAAATAATAAAAAACCAAACTTTCGTCATATCAAACGAGTTTTCTATTTTACTCTGAATACTTAAGAGGAAAAATAAATTTCTACGATTGCTTCTGTTTTTATAAATTACTTTAAAAACTTTGATTTTGCATAAAAATCCGCAGTCTATTGATCACTATTAACCTTTCCACTCCCACATTACTTGGCAATTACAAGAAAGATATTATTATATTTTTGTTGGTATTATACATACTACATATAAATGTGTCACAAGGACATTTTAACATTTTGAAAGCGTTTAATTTGTTGCCGTTTGACGACCTTTTTACTTTTATTACAGTTATGTATAGTTGTACATTATGAAATTATTATACATAATGAAACCCATTTTTCGAATCTTTGATCAGTAAAGAAATTAAGGATATAAATATTTGTATTTCGAACAGGAAGAATGTCTAAAATTTCTTCAGTTATTTTTGATACAGCATGTATTAATGAAAATTTAAACAGTATGTGACAATGAGTATAAATTGCATGGCATGTGAGCAATAATAATCGTTTCATCGAGTTGACAACTACAATGTTACCTTCATATACGTATATGTATATTCAGAAGAAAGTATTAAGTTGCGAATATTTCAATAAAATGTTTATTACTTTTGCTTACCTACATTTTTACCATTCTTCAAAAATATCATCATGATTTAATTTTCGAGACATAATATACGTAAATATATTTTATTACACTTCATAAACTTTGCACCATTTATTTTTCTAATAAACTTTGCACCATATATTTCTAATTTTTACAAGATATAAATGTTTAGAGTACCAATACTTAAAATGAACATTATTCATAAAAATGTTACTACTTCCTGTTTCTAAACAAGGTTTCAAGTATTCTGAATGTTACATTCAACATACATTAACCAAAGTTTCAGTGATAAGAAATGTCTTCATTTTCAGTGGAATTATCAATCGAAAGTCTGACATATGTGTAATTTCCGAACGTATACCTCATGGCAAAGGTAACGCCAATTTTTATTCTTTATTACGTACAATGTAAAAGAGGTAAGGTCTTTTTATAGATGAACATAGAAAATAACGATTTATATTCTCACAGTTAGTCAAATTTCTGTACAATAATAACATATTACAATGTTGTTGTCAGTAAAACATTTTCTACCTGCTGTATTAAAAATATCCGAACCAATATCCGCATCAATTTTTTCCAAACTGCTTCCAACTCAATTACATTACCGTGCAGAAAGTAATTAAATGAAAGTATATATAAATAAAAATCGAAATCGTGCAATGAAATCGGTTATCGCAGAAACACGATTGGTAATTAATCTCTCTAGCATTGGCTACTTCTACTTACAACATACGTTATATATTTTCCATAGAATTTAATATCTGCCTAGTTAATCTGTACCGAACTACGGCCAAAAGTAAACAATACTTATAAACATTGACGTAAATATGAGAGACTAACAATACACAAACATATGACTTAACACTGAAAAACATACTTAACTAAAATTCAGAATACTTCAGCAAAACAAGTTCAACTGCTTACTTCCATATTATTATTAGAAATTTTCGAAACTTATTTATTATTTACAAATCTGAAATTCGTACTTTCAATGTCCATATGTATTATGAAAAACAGCTTGATTGGAATAATCAACGAAATTGTACAGCTTTATTTCATACAAGATGAGACTAAAGTGGAAGTGTCTGTCGCCCCATTGCAGCCCGCCCTACTAGCTGAGTCAGGAAGATAATCCACCCCCCGACAAACTCTTCCGGCTCTCCACGAATTGCGTGCGCGATCGAAAGTCATAAAACGAAACTTTTTTCCCTCCCGAAAATCACAAAAGCGCACAAAACGCTAAAAATAAACTGACTATTTAGGGCGGTCGCTGCACCACTTTATCGTCTTGTGTATCGATCGAATATTTCCCTCTGTTTTGTGACGTGTTATTCGAAGTATAGGGTTGCACGCCGCGTTATCGCACGTGATGATGCGCAATTCATGGTGACTTAACAGTTCTGGTGTATTTAATAATTAATAATAAGAGTTTGTGCAACAATAAAATAAGACAAACTGATTCTTTGTACTTACATTGAAGAGTACAAGTGCAAATTCCTATAATTTGGAGATTTGTTTCATTTGTTTTCACGATTTCCTATTTTCGTTTCCGTTTTGTGATATTATATTTGATAAGTGAAAGCTAAATGGAATTTTATTTCCTCTATTGAAGACTAACTATTCAAAAGTACTTAGGCTAGAATTATAAGCAGAGCCTCATTAAATTTCTGAATAAACTTCGAAATACTTAAGTAATTTACTTTGTTGTGTTTTAATAATTTGTATACAGTATCAACGGATATAGCTTATTAGTGTACTATAAAAGAACTGCAATAAAATAGGAACGTATCATTTGACTTTTTGTTGTATCTTCTATCTTCCAGATTATTCATTACTAGGTGATGAGTTTTTGGCACTAAAGATATGTTAATAAATTCTACCTATTTATCAGTACTAGAAATATATAAAACAGAACAGAATGATAATTCTTGCCAAAGGTTTAATAAAACATTTATGTTATTTTTAACATTTCAAAATTTTCAATGGATGAAATAAATGTCTATCCTATTTTTTCAATATCATTAAATATTTCTCACATGTTGTGATAAACATATCCAGGCATTGTAGAGTACATAGTACTTACTAGACTAAATAAATATTCAGTACAACAGAGAATTCATGACTTCGTGTAAATGAAGACTGTCAGAAACAGAAGAAATTTCAATTCTTATGAGGCATAGTTAGAACACTAAAAAATTCAGAACCAATTAACAAGAACTACAACTTTCGGCGTATACTTGATTTACGAAAGTAAACTGAAGGGAGACATTCTTAATTTTCTACATAGCTACATGACGAATATTGAACAATATAAGAGAAAGGTTTTTTCTGTTTTTCTTCAGCAAATAAGAATGGTCTGAACCTTTGGCACGTTACTACAAAATTTTAAGTTCTATGAATGTATGGAAAGCGGTTACACAATCTAACGTACGTTTTAACGTCAACAACACTAAAAAAATTTATAATATTCTCAGAATATTTCCAGTCTATCAATTGTTCCCGCTCTTTCTAAAACCTTTCGAATTCTTACTGTAATCTCCAATCAATAACCCTGCTACAACGGTTTTCGGGTGTATTCCAACCAAATCCTGTTATCATTTCTTTACCCTGTCACGACTTTACACACTTTCTCGAGCTAACCTTATTCTGCTCTCCTTAGAAATGTTCTTAAGTTTGCGAAATGCGTAAGGAATTTCTTACTGATCTGTTTCTCCTTCCTCGTCATTATTCCAATAATGCTGAATTAAGAACCGTAGCAGTGTTAAGTACTACTACGATTCAGTGAATCCCATCCCTTAATCTTTCTCCTCGCACCGAAGTACCCTCAATGACATAACAGTTTACTACCCCACAAAATTCACCCTCCGCAAAAACCACGTAAATCACCCACCTTCGCATCCCGACTCGTCATCTCCTGCCTCCTGGGCACCGTGTTCTCCCCGTCGGCGTAAACGAGATTCCTGATGAATCCGTTGAACCTCGGCTCGAAAATCACGCTGGGCAACGCGAGCAACGTGAGCTTGCTGTTGTACCAGCTGGGCATACCGCCCACGTACACGTCAGAATTGCCCGCCAGCTTACCGAACCCGAACTCCTTTCCACGTGACGTCGACACGGCGCTAACTCCGTCGACCGTCAGCGTGGTGTTCTCATTGCACCTGGTGATCTGGACTTTGTGCCAGTGACCATCGCCAAGATCGTGGCCGACGGTGACGATCTGGGCGCCACCGCCAAGATTGTATATCAGCCTGAGTGCGCTCTCGACAAGCTTCACCTCGAAGAAGTCGTAGGTGCCACCATCGTCCGTGTAGAGTACCAGACCGTTACCTTGCTCGGTCTTGAACTCGAACTCGAGCGTGCCGTTCAGGCCGGCGTTCCATTTTCGAAACTGGGCGTAACTGGTCGCCGAGCCCTCTAGAACGAAGGAAAGGGCTACCTGGCCTAGCAACACCACCAGGAAAGGCAGGATCCCGGCCACGTTGCTGGTCACAAGGGGGGAATGCATGGTTCGTGTTTAGGTCCTTGTTCACTGCTAAATCCTGAGCATCAGACTATTCAGCGATGCGATTATCACTTCCTTACGACGGGCACTTCACTAGAACCGTTTCTCGTTGTTCCTCTTCTTTGTCACATTACACAGAACAGGTAATCCTCGTGTGATGTAGGATGAACGTTTAATTAGATGTGGTCTCGTCAGCGGTATGGTCGAGCTTGACTCGATGAATCGGCCAGCTTAGACTCGGTTCGTTGTGTACTTCTTCACTGGCCACGTTGTGCCGGCTACGCTTGCACGTGAGCACGCACGCGCGGACGATCTTGGTTACGTGTGTAGAAGACGGTTGTGTGGAAAGAGAGAGTGACTGTACACGTCCGTGTGAAACTACGGTGGAGAATCGGTCTCGTAGGTCTTGCAGCCTCGGATATGTATTTATTCTCTCCTGTATAGAATTATGGTAAAAGATCTAGGGAGTACCAACGTCGAATTCCGAAATTGGGAATCAGGATGGGAAGTCGTTTCCTGTGAATCGTCGATGAATACAAATTCTATACACTGGAGTGGTTAGCCAGAAATCGATAGGGGAAGTAATTGTAGTCTAGCTTGGATATGTATATACGTTTTCTCTATATCAGTAGATATGTCTTCGATCGGCACGTGACACGCTCGGACCACACGTCCCCGTCACTTTCTTGCCCTGAAACGCGTATGTACGTTGCAACTTACACTTCGATCCGACGTTTTTCGCTGAATACTTTATTGCTTCTGTAAGAGTATCACTTCACAATTCACGTTGCGCACAATTTGATCCTGACGAACTTTCAGCCACCCGTATGCGAATCGACACTAGATTGCGGTTGTTGAACTCACTTACCGGTAATCAGATCAATGAAACCTTGTTTGCGAGATTCTGATCAGCTGGGTCGACGTGCAGTCGGTATTTTCTCATCGAGATCATATTCGGCGTATAGTCGAGCTTTGTGAATCGTTTCCATGTACGATTGTTTCCTGTATTTATTTTACTCGTTAACTATCAGTGCCAAGGTCAACGTTCCTTTATCCCCACGAAACTAATGCATTCGAGTTCGAGACGTCACCTCTATTCGAAGTCTCCACTGTCTCAGTTATAACTCGATTGTTATTTCAATTCCTTCAAAACTGTCACGTAACCCTGGAAAATATCTGAATTCCACAGCAATTAAAAAGTTCCTAGGGTCTCTGATTCTATCGTCGGTATCCGTCAAGTGCCTCCAGCAGCGACCTAACCTAAGGCACCTCGAGGCACCTCGTAGCACGTCGGTGACACACTTTCTCCGTCTGTCCTCTCGACGTCGTCGCCTCGTCAAGTGTCCCTCAACCTCCGGCTTCCTCGGTTCCCGGTATCGTTTCTCTCTTCTCGCGTACGTTCGCAATCCCGAAAGAGTCACCAATTACGGATCAGCGTGATTCTGTCAGGGTCACTCGAATGATCCCGCTGGATTCGCTCCGTCCGACGTCGTTCCGGGGCTCATAAATTCTTCAGAATATCGGCGTATCTCGGCACAGCGACACGACCTCGACCTCCTAATACACGGTGACACACGAGCACTTTCTCCACGCAACCGTACGCGATCGACTCGCTGTTTATTCCCATCGCCCGATCATCCCAGTATCAGGCTCGACGACGCGGATGAGTGAAACGACGCGTCGTTTCCGTAGCCACGCGAGAGCGGATCGTTCGAGGGACGCGACACGACGACACCGTGGCGCGCACACACAGACACACACGGAATTGAAAATCGGTCGAATCCCCGTTGTGGCTCACCCGCTGCAGAAAACCTCGGCTATGGCGTGCGACGATGTGTCCCCCGGACAACAGGAAACTCGTCTCGGCCGTTGAGGCTACGCTGCTGGTATTCCGCTCGAAAGAGGTTATACACCGCGTCGTCGTCAGTCCGTCCAGCGTACGTTTATTTCGCGATCGATCCGGCTCTCGTGGCTCGGCGTACGCCCCATTTTTTCCCCGTCCAACCCGTGAGGTTCCACTAGGCAGCAGCCACTGCACCTGAACCGACGAGGTTAGGCAGCAGCCACCCGCGAACCAATACCCCCTCGCGCACGTTTACGATCGTTCCTCGTCCTCGTCCGTTCTCGGATTCTGGGTTTACACACACCACCCCGCCGGGACACGTTCCACAGCCACAAGATATACGTGTACGATCGTTGGAACGTGTAACGTGTTGTGGAGGCACCCGTTTTTGGCGGAGGTGGATCAACCCTCTCGACGGCTCCCGGCTTGATACTGGACTGGCGTGAGGAGAACGCTCGGTTGAGACGGTCGGTCCCGTGTTGGGCCGACGACGTTGGTGCGACGCCCCCGGCACGACGCCGACGCCTCGCGTACGTCGCGACGCGCAAGCGCCATCGTCCGCTTAGACGCGGAACGGACAAACACGCGCGGAAAGAGGGAACGGGACCGGCTGATGGTAGGAACGATAGGGTCGGAGGAGGACGGACGGCCGCGAAGATGTGGCGGAGGGATCCCTCTTCTTTGTAGTCTGTCCTGTTCCAGGGTAGGAAGGGGGTGTGGACGACGGTGTCGGATCCTATGGTGGTGTACGGCCGCGAGATTGCTCACGAGTCCGTTCCAGCGTGCTGGAAGAAATACGCTGCCGGCGCGGGATTCTAGCGCTGAGAAATTGCTGGCTGAAACCAATGATCGGGAAGCGTTTGTTGGTCCGCGCGCGTACGCATTGGGGATCGCCTTGGCTACTTTGAACGTTACTGGCCGGCTGATGACTTTCTTGGGTACCGCTATATGCAGGGTTTTCGATTCGTTTATGATGGGTATATATGAGAATGTAGTGGAAACGAGGGGGAGGGAATTGGTCCTGTAAAGTTTCATTGAAATTGTTGGAGCAATGTTTTGATTTGAGCGAGCTCAATTTCTAAGGAAATTGATTTTGAAACCTCGTGAAGTATTAAATGTAACTGGGCTATCCTGTTTGACCTATAGTTGTTATTTCTACTTACGGCTACATGTTACAATTGATTGGCTCTGAAACATTTGAATGTAAATTCACTCGAACAAGCTATGTGATTATATTATCTATGAATTGCACGCGAATGTATTAAATGTTTTTCTTTATTCGTTCTTTATTCGAAACTTCTTAATATCCGTTTTTGTGTGTATAAAACAGAAAACATGAATTGACGTTTATGAAACCTGGAACAGTAATAACAATTACAACAATTATATTTAGTAACGATATGGTTGTTAATATTAGTATTAATGATGGAATTGTATTGTTCGATTTATGTCTATCTGGATACCTTCCATCTACCTGTTTGTATGAAGCTTTTACAAAAATAAAATAACAATATTGCATAGTTAATTTTAATAAACATTAATATAAATGTAAATAACTTCAAATAAATGAACAAGTTATTGAAATTGTATTTAAATAGTATCTCGTGTGACGAAATATGACTTGTACGTTTCTGATTCATTTTTGCATGTACAATCAACTGTTTCTCGGTTATAACGTTATTTTCGATATAACCTCTGTTAATGATTGCAACATAGATACAAAAGAATCGACCAGTCCTGAAAATTGAACATGAAATTCATCTGTTGATAAAACTTGAGAGACCCTGAGCATCCTACATATATCAAACTGTATTCACAAAACCATATTCGATAACAATCTGAAACACAACATAATGCAAAACAAATACATTTGTGATTTCGGAATTTAATTTCAAACGTCATGTAGAAATGATTAAATGAAGCAGATTCGGGTTTCTTTTATTTATCATACATCGAAGTTTTATATTTCAGTTCAACAGAATGAAAATTATTTTAACATATTCAATGCCCCCATAATTTAATCGAAAGCCCGCAAACTGTTTAATTAAAATTCTATCCAGCACTAAATTATTTATTATCGGCGGAATGGAACTCGACGATAGAGTCACGGAGTCTCACTTAAAAGCCTTTTCCGCGAAGCGTCGATTTACGGTGGAAAGAACTCGGAATAGTAACTGTATCTCTGATGCACCTTGAAGTCTGTTTAAAATTTATTGTCCCCGTTGTTCCGCCGTATCGACTTTTCGAGTGTATCCAGAGTTCTGACGCGTTGATGCCGAGCGTGTCTTAAATTCTTCTGCGCTGATATCGAGCGTCCCCTGAATTCTGATCTCTGATCCGGGAACTCCCGTGACGTACATTCCGATTTTTTCAGTAGATGTGAAAAAAAAGTTCTACTGAAACAATGGGAACTGTCCACGATTGACAAACGATCGTTACACGTGTCACATTCAATTCCCATAATTGCGGTACTATTTATTATAATATATACTATATATATATACATATATATACTATTTATTATACTTCTTCATGTAGGTACATAATATTACTGTGGATAATTATCAAATAGAAATTTGAAATTCACGTTTTATTATTGGTGGGTATTAAATAAATTTCTTATTATGAAATTCACGTTTTCTTATTCGTGAATATTAAGTAACTTTTTAATTGCTTTGGTACTATATCTTGAGAACTGACACGCTTGATCGAGAAGACAATAATTTGATCACCCAATGTGTACTATTATCTTACAAAACCCCAATAAAATCGCAGTCGGATAGTTGAGGTCCTTCCCTGGTAAGATCCTGTTTCCCGGTTAGCCAATACATACTTAAAGAGCGACATGGTATTATAGGACCTCTAGAACGAAATAAATAGTGCTGACAGAAAGGTTTTCATGTAAATCATAATTAATTCTGTACGAAAATAAAAACAAATGATGAGTGGAATTTTTTTCGTTCGAGGCTTCCTTTACGAACTCAATTAAATGTGAATATTGGTTAAATAAGCGTGGCATTGAATACGCGGTTTGCTAATATGTCTGCCCATTACTTACTGCTTCTACTTACTGGACGGAGAACGAATAGTCAGAAAAATGCGGTAAAGTTATCTTTTCAAAGCCGCTTTACTTTAATACAGAATAATACGTAAAATGGATTAATTTAAATATTCAATTCATTTGTCAATGAAGAGTCGATGTCTGTAGAAATACAAAAAACTAAACAAGTTAAAACGAAGAATTAAGTGAATAAGACCCTTTGATAAAAAGTTACTGTAAACGATGGTGGAATTCTTCAGTGCATAGTAATTAAAATTACTATAATATAATAAATGTTACAATAGTGACGAGTGACATAACAAATTTTTGTAATAAATTTATTTGAAAATTGTCCTGTAATCCGGTTTCCCCTGAAAACCTAAGATTCTCTTCCCCTGAAGCATACAGGTCCGTTCAAGCAGTGCATTTTCAAGTAAGTTCGTTCTAAAAAATAAATCTGAAGTTTACCAACAAGTTTATCTAATCATCCGCGATTTAACATTTTGTTAATCAGGTAATTGGTTCAATAATCCTTACAGTTTTACCTGTTCTACAAACTTATTAAAAGATGGCTTAAATACTAATCAAAAAAGTAATAATAGTCGTATTCAAGATTTTATATATTATAAGTATTGTATGTTCTTCATTTACATCTATAAGTATATTATTTCATAAATTTTCTACGTTTGCATAATTTGTGTATCATCTGTGTGTGACTCGTAAAAGTTTCACGTTGAATTCCTTACCTTCCACTTGTTATAAAATCATTTGATAAGATGTCGTTGATGTATCTCCTCATTTTGTCTAAAAGAATATCAACATAGTGATTCATTAAAAAAAAACTCAAGATTGTCTTGAAATGATTCTGAAAACAAAAAAATAAAAATATCTCTTACAATTAGTTTAAGCTCTATTTCAATCGGTGCGTATCATAAGACACATTATGCAATCAAATTTATAATCCACTGCAGACATGAATTTGTATTAACGTCGACAATATTTTCCATATAAAACGACCCTATATAGGGAGAATCTAAGTATTATTGATTTAGCGAGATTATATCTTATTTTATTCTTCTTTTGAATCGAAGAAAAATCCTCGTTCCATTTACAGTAGGCATCGGAAAATGAATTCGGACACAAACGTTTTTTTTTTTGTTTGTTGTTATGGTTATATGACAAAAGTTCTGCCTTGCAGACTGTTTACTATCAGTCCGACGCCAACTTTCATAAATTCATAAAATGTTATAAATGTGTAGCACTTTCACAGATTGTACATGTAAAACTAAAACGAAAATCAAGAGTGATGGAATTCCGTTCGAGGTTATAATTATTAAAATTATATTACAAAATTTAATTTTATGTCTGACACGGCGGGTTATTCTGTTTGAGAGGCTCAGTCTTCGATTGTTGCACATGCTGGTTTCATTCATTTGATTTCATTTCATTCGTAAATATATAACTAGGTCGACGATCGATACCGTGTATCAGCTGGGAATCAACTGTCGTAAGTAATATAATCCATCAAGCCAAACATATTCCGCGTGTATTTTGCCTTTACTTTCAACAATTAATAACTCGGAAACTAATCCTTGGAAACAATTTCGTCATTCTTGACTTTCATCTCACAATCAGTTTAGCATGTAGAATTAACCCTGTGAAAGTGTCCCCTATTTTTATTGAACCCCTGTATAGCTAATTATTCACAAATTTCGAAATTGACGACCGTCAGTCTTCTTTCAGCGGAAAGGTCAATATTCTACGGAACTCGATACTAACGTAACGGAACCTCGATTAATTGACCCCGAGGTCGGAACACGTGACGACCGATGACGGATTCGGTGGTCCTTGATCGACCGGGTGAAAACGAGCGGGACCGCAATGTACGGGTCAGAAACGACGTGGAAAAGTATCGTAGGTAAGCGTGGGAGGGGGTGGGGTAGAGAAGACTTGGAGGATGGAAAAGATGGAGGAGCGATGGAGCGGTGGGAGTAACACGGACCTGGCGTCCGAATAAGAGAAGCTAGACAGGGGAAGAGGAAGGCCGCAGAAGTACCGCACAAAGGTGGGCTCCCGGGGTGGTCGGACCAAGTAGAAGGATGGTAGGTGTCTGCCAGAAGGTGGAAACCGACGGCACTACCACGAACTTGCCGTGGCAATGCTGAGAAAGCATGGCACAAGCCCGTGAAAAGCACCGATCCGCAAGAACGATACAACACGAACGGCCAAGACGGCTAACGTCGTCCCTGCCTTCTTCTTCCCTTCGTCTTCGCCCGTCCCGTCCTACCCCCCGCCCTTGTTCTCCCTTCAGTCTTTTATGGCCGAGTAGTGGCTTCACCCCGGGGAAAAGAGGATTGAGTGTTGATTAAAAAGTATTTGTCGAGATATATTGTTGTCACTGGCCGTCAAGGATCCAGTGTCAATTAGGGAAGATCGACAGGAACGCTAATTAATCGAACGAAACGTCTCGAGGGGCGAACTCACCGTTTCCGAATGTGTGTTTATATGGAGATATTGCAAGTGTGGAAGTGAAATTTGAGTTCAAGGTATGCAGTTTATTGAAAATTGTTAATTAGATTAGATTTATAGTGGTATACAGGATGGCATACGTCGTTCATAACAGATGTTTAACCTTAGCAGCGAACTGTACCGAGTCTATATTCAGAGCGTAAGTTTCAATATTTCGATAATTACAGAAATTAATATGAATGTATCTTACCTACAAGAAGGGACACGAAAGTGCCCCTTCGATTTCAATGAAACTTCGTACGTTTTTTAAGCAGGCAAAAATAGGGGACACGTACTCTGTTTTATCGACTGAGATGCGACTTTAAGGGATGAAACCACCCCTCAAAGTTTCGACCCGGAAGTACTATCTCGAAAACTAGAGGAGACACATGAAAACTTCTAATGGCCGAGTTTTATGGCTTTTTCAGTACAATAATATAGTGTTAACAAATTGTCCACAATACAATTTCTTTGTAAAAACTCTTTTTTATATCTTCATGTATGTAAATTTGAATAAGTTGTAAAGTAAACATGCAAACATTTTTTTGTTGTAAAAAATTGTGTTTGGGACAATTTGTTAGCACCATACTATTGTATGTTGTTCAGTGTTATCAAGTTCAATTTCTTATCATGGATAGAAGTAATTTAGGACAAAAAAAATGTACACTTTTTTACTGCAATTCTTAATCTTATTAGCTTACCAAAGGGTAAAAATAGCATAAGGATTCCAATTATATCAAAAAAGAGAATTTTTTATTTGTTTATTTTAATGTGTTTCATTAACAATAGAGTCATTAGTCACCGCGTATCTAGATCGAATAGTTAAACAATAGTTTACAATTTCGATAAGACTAGTATCCAATAATTATAAACAGTCAACTTGACCAATAGCTTTGAAAAACTATGGCATATTTTTAATGTTCTCAGTGTTGATTAAGATCGTCTTCAAGTATTCTTTGGTAAACACACAACTTTATACAAAATAATGGACTACTTATTAGTCCAACTAGTAGAATTATCTGATACTGTTCGTACAATAAAACGTCTGGTTAAACAGCACTCACCTAAGTCGAGGTTTCGTTGTATTTATGAATCACCACGGGACGTTCCGAGAGAAACGAATTGAGGATCCGTCAACGAAAGTTCTCAAACTGTCCATTTCCTTTCCCGATGGTTGAAAGATGATAAAAGCGTCGCTTTAATTTTATTCCACTAGTGGACCATCCGTTACGCCACACAATTGCCGCTGGCAAGAGTTGTTTCTCGACAAGACAAAACAGAGTTTCGTACTTGGACGCATTATGTAACGCAAGGATTATTTGCAGCTTGCACGAATAATCCGTGTATATCTCGGGATCGAGATTTTGCTGTGAGCCGAAGACCAACTTCTCGGTATCGAAACGGCATATAAGAAGGTGTTTTACGATCGCTGTTGAATTAAAATCTTGGATAAATTGAGGATTTTCAGTACCGTATCATCGCGACTTTCGGTATATGCAAGGTGATCGAGATGAAGGATCGAAGAATGTGAGAGCACGTAACATTTGTAAGAGTATCTGGTCAACACTGGAATGATAATTAATCTGGTAGGAGAGGTTGACATTTTATTGTGTCAATGAACTCTTCGACAGTACAGTGCGTACCAGATTCAGGCAGATGTAGAAGAACTGACAGTTTTGGGCCAACAGAAACTCGTGCAAGCTACCACGTCAAAACTATTAAGTGCACCATCGATATTTTTCGAATTACAGAAGTATACAGGGTGTCCCACCTAAATCTCTTCTGTACTTTTAATGATGTTAGAAATGTTTCGAACACAGTTTGAATGGTTTCAGAAGAAGAGTATCATACATGGAACATTTTCTTTGTGATCATTTTTTTGCGAATTTCTTTTAGGTCGTCGATATTTCTTTGCTTAACAGCATGTACGCTTTTTATTGTACCATGCAGCATGTATTGAGAAGCATTCAAATATATCTAACTTATGATTTTAAGATGAACTTGAACATTGAAAAAATAATGAAATTCTGTAATAATGTTACGGTGGTACAGTGGACTCTAACTATATTGCCACTCAACATATTGCCACGCATGGCACTTCCCCTTCACAAGTACTTTCGAGCACAGAAATTCGCTCTAATGCCACGTTACGTACGCCAGCTCACCAGCATGATCCAGCGCAGGCGCTGGGGCCAAGACTATGACGATAAAATTCAGCATAAAGGGGACTCTCAACTCATTGCGATTTTACTCCCCTATAGCCCCGACCATGGCAATATAGTTAGAGTCCACTGTATATGAACTTACTTTCCATGTTACAAATACGCAAAGTGATGTCCATCGACGGCGTCACACTGTCCACAACGAGAAATCACGGATTATGATATTGTTTCTATCTCTTCTGACGTGATAACCGCACAAGCTGTAAATATTATTCTTCGTGTCTTCCGAAGTAGTGGTTTGCTATTGGTAAACGTTTTTCTTTTTCATTGTACATTTCATTATTTTTTCAATGTTCCAGTTACCCTCAAGATCGTGAATTAAATATATTTCAATGCATTGTAACACCTACTACATCATGCAATAAAAAAAGTACGTGCTGCCTGGCAAAAAATATTGGCAACTTTAAAAAATTTGAAAAAAATATTATTAAAAACATGTTCCATGTACGACAGTTCCTTTTTGAAACCATTCAAACTGTGTTTGAAAAATTTCTCATATCATTACAAATAAAGATCTCTAGGTGTTCGGTTTTAGGTGAGACACCCTGTATATTGTTTTGATGGCAAACAGTGCACAAAACATCATCAACAGGCAACGTTCGAAAATTAATACTTCGTCCAACGTCACAATATTTTCAAATTTTAAAGTGTAGGTAATATTTGCACCTATAAACTTCAGACTGAAGCTAGTTGACATCTGTTTCACTGAACGCAGTCGCAGGTAAAGGTCTGCCGACGAACATATGCCGTATCCGTAAGAAAATAACGTTACACAGCATCAAACGACGAGATGGATCGAAAGAAATGTAATCCCTTAGGGGTGGGACTTGACAAAAGAAAACGTAAGGAGCAGGAAGAGACACGGCCAAAGAGTAGAAAGTGACAAGGGGAAACGACGTGTGCTATTCAATCATGGTGAATGAATCCGTTTCCCACATTCATCTTCGTGATTTACAGTCGAATGTTCACGTATATCACGAATTACTCGTACTAAAAATAAGCGCAACATAATTATAACGCTTGTCTTTTCAAGAATTTCATCAGAACCATGTGAATCTAAATTTTGTTAAGTTCATTTAATTGTAATATAATTTAATGATAGTATTTACCCATGTCATTTTGAATTTTTTAAATGATACAATATAGATTAATACGACTTTTTGTTACACATTACATTTGGAATCGGGGGAAATACTAAGAGATATTATAAATAAATTATGAAGTTGAAAAGAAGAATATGCTAACAAAACCAAGGATAATTTAACAGGGAAGAAATAATGTGTAATACTTTGTCTACAATAATAAGAATAAACTAAAAATACTATAATACTTCAATAAATACAGACTTAAATACGTAATTTGCTTAGATAATTGCTACTGATATGTTAAGAATAGTTGTGATAGATTTATTATTTTCCATTACTACTATCAGAAAAGGCGTTTCAAATATACTTCACGCATCATCATATTTTTCATTAGTAAGTAAATATCTATTACAGCGAATGAATGAACTTTATCGGCCAAACCAGTTTCTCTTTATCACCACTTTACATACACAAATACGATAAAATTCATGAAAAAAGGCCGAAAATTTGGAATAAAAGTTTTGCAAGTAAAACTTTGGTCTAGAGAAGAATGTTTTCAAAAATTTTGTCAGATACACGTGATATTGAATACAACTCAGCTAACGTGTTTGTTTATTACTTGCCATTTGAACTTCAGCATGTCTGATAATCCTTTAAATTCTACTTTCCTACACACGGAGTCTTGCATGAAAAACTTTTTATTCTAGATTTTCAACTTATTTTTTCATGTAAAATGGATTATATCGATTGTACGATCACGCTATTGACTCTGCCTTGAGTTTGCTCCACTTTTATTTCTCAGAGTTTCGACAGCAAATTATTTAGTAACTCGTTGAGAATCGCTTTCAAATTATGCGAAATGAAGTTGGATCAATGAATGTGTTTACTGGATAAGTCGTGACACCCTACGAAAGGCGCAAGGAAGCCAATATACCCATCGGAGTTCATCTCTAGAAAGTTCAATCGATGGATGGTGCACGATGCACTTTTGGGCTGACCTGGGACCGAGAAAAGACTTGTTCTGAATTTTAAAGTTTGAGGTCTCAGACGTTCTTGCTCCGCGTGTAGTCGTCAATCTCAGATTGATAAAATATAAGTGTTATACCAAAGTATTCAAATTTAGAAAATACTATAAATGTACTCAAAATTATTAATAGATACTAGTAATCACAAAATTAATAATAATAATTTTGCACTTCCTTGAATGTACATTTCTAGTTTAATGTAAGTTTATCTCGTGTTTATTTGATTTCTCTTATATAAGAGGTATTGTTACTGAATCGTAACCTCAATTCGTAATTAATATTGTTTGGAGCAATTGTGTTTGCAATTTACATGTATTTTATAGATTTATTGCTCTAAATTTTCTAACTAATACTTCAAAAACTTACCGATTATTATTTTTACTCTTTTATTATAATGTATCGTCTTCATTTCTCCAAAATTTATCCTATTGTATGATACAATCGGAAATATATTATTACACACACTGTGTATGCTGAATCAGCTAATGTCGTTGGCGACTCGATTGAACGTATTGAACATAATCAGTAACGATATTAAGCGAAAAATAAATGGTAATAAATAAACTAAAAGCATGAATATTATGAACTAAGAAAGTGTGATATGTAATCTCCATATCTAATTTATCAATTTCTGTCTTCAAATATTAATAAATATCCATTCCTCCTCCGCGAGAAACGAGTGATGCCGATAAAATTTTGTTGCATTCGGTAACTCATCGACAGGATTCACTTTATCAGCCAAGATCAAAAACCTGTATTCCACAAACCAATTTTAATCACAAGCTAGTCGTCCGGTTAAAGTCATGACCGCTTTAAAATAGGCGAAAACAGTTGCTTGGCGTCACGGGGTATGAAATCAAAGGTAAATTAATTAACTGAAATGGCGATGTCGCAGTATCGATACTGGGTGCCGTTTCTTTGGTCACGGACAGTGTTCCGCGGCAATAATTATAAAGTCCAAACCGGGGTTCTAGACGGGCATGTAATTAACCTACAACCGACGACGCCATTTCCTTGAAATGGAAGAAATTTAAATACCAATAACCAAGCCCGGAGGGTGTCTTAGCGAACGGGCGGAGCGGCGCGCACTCTAGAATCCTGGGGCAATCTAACGAGAGGACCAGATGCTCCGGAAAGCTTTATCAAGCCACGCTTCCAAGGCGACGATCATACCAGAAACGCGAACATTTTATTTTCTTTATTACACGCGTCCTATCCCTGGCGGACTCCCATCTAATTCTCGTTCATTCGTGAGTTCACTGATGCGACTATTCTCCGATGGGCCTTCGTCGATAAAATTAGGGAAAACGAAGACAACAAAAGAGAGCAAGGAATGTGTTTTAATCGTTATTAAAAGAGTATTCTATAGTGTAGACGCCAGTCTGCAATCTGATATTTGGGATATTTTTCAAAGAAACTATACCTAACACTTTCCGCGGTCATTGTTTCAGGGTATATTTATAAGTATTTCAAGAACATTTATAATTTTTTTAGGTCGAGGAAATATAAAAATTGGCGACCCTGCGTGTCTTCGTACACAATCACTTATAAAACACTCCTATCCGTGAATTCGACCGTTCTGCCGATCTGAAATAAAAAGAAACTAAGATTCTTAATACTTTGCTGGCGGGTGGTTTTAAATTAAGATCGTACGGTCAGAGCGGATTGTATTTATAGCATGCACGAAATTAAAAATATTTAAAAATTACTACTTAATTTTTATTTGTCAAAATTTACATATAGAAAAAGCAATTTTTCCCTATTTTTTACTATGCTAATTCTTATTTAACCTCTTGTGTAGGTTTAGTTTTTCTTTCATTCAAGCATGATTTGAAACACGTACTCGGAACATATATTTTAAATAGATGCAGCTGAAATGGAGCTTTAATACTTTGTCCCTGAAGAGGTTACGAAACACGTACTACTACGTCAACCGCTTTCAGCTTTTATTCTTGAAAAAGGGTACTACTATGTCACCCACTCTCAGCCTTTGTTCTCGAAAGGACATACTACTACGTCATCCGACATGAAAGTGTTAATTATAATGAGTTCAGCTATAGCAGATACCAGAACGAAAGAAAAATGGCGGCACTTTGAAATTTGACTATCGACTGTTTTATGTTTCTTTAACTATCGGGGACTTAACGGAAATAAAGAAAGGAAAGACTGTGAATTCATTTTGGTACCTACTACAGCCAAACATACTCTAATTTAGAATCTTCTTGGTTTTTTTATTTCAGATAGGCTGAACAGTCGAAATCACGGACACCTTTATTTTATCAGTGATTGTGTACGAAAGCTCGCAGTGTCGCCAATTTTTATTTTTTCTCCACATAAAAAAATATAAATATTCTTGAAATATGTGTAAATATATTCTGAAACGTTGACTGCGAAAAGTGTTATTGTTTCATTGTCAAAGAAATCCCAAATGTTACAATAGAAACAGGTGTCTATATTGAAATACTCTTAATGAAAAAATAATGTAGCCGTGTTTTACACTAAAATAAATTTCATAATATGTATGACAAACAAGGTGTTAATAAAAATGTGGACACTTCTACAGACGATTCCATATGCTCAACTAAGACCAAAATGAAGAAGGACAAAATTGCATTGGAAGCTTCCTTTTCGAGTTATAAATTATTGAAATTACGGGTGAAATACGCATGAAATATATCTGGCGCGATGGGTTATATTTCTTGAACAGTCGATTCCCAGCTGATGCACGGTATCGATCGACGACCTAATTAAATTTATGAATGAAATTAAATCATATGAGTGAAACCGACACGTGAAACAATTGAAGAGTGCGCCTTCTAAGTAGAACAACCCACCGTGTTAGACGTATCTAACGCGTATTTTTCCCGTATTTTAAACAATTAATAATATGGAAACATAGCCTCGAAGGAAAGAGCCTAGCAAAGTTAGCATGGACAGGTGGTCCTCGTGCCAATTTTTGTTGTTATTGTTGGGTAAACAATGTTCCTTATCCGAAACATCATTCTCTGACATTTTAGATCGCCATCCCATCGTTTATGAGTAATATGGGGGTAAAAGCCTTAAAATTTGATTTTTCTACTCGGTTACTACTTAAGATATTTAGATGAAGCAGAATGAAAAATAGGTACATATTAGCTCCACTTGAAATTTTTGTCAGAATTTAATTAGTAAGGGTAGAAGATAAATGATGTATTTTTTGGCGGTGATTTTTGCAACGAACCCTTTGATGGCACTCACCAAAAAATCAGCAATAATACTCATACATTGATACTAATACTATCTAAAATGTTAGAATCTAAATTAAGAGAAATAAATATGAATGAATCCCATACGTCCAAAGTGTATACTCACTTTTCACTCTCACTGTATGTATTGTAGTCGATGCGACGTTAAAAAGAAGAAAAAGAAAACAAGCTTCTTTATGGTTTCATAAACGTTGAAAACCTCCTGTACCCTGATTATAGACACAATGTGTCCACAACGAGACAGTTTAACAACGAAAAGTATCGACGGGGAGCGATTCGAGTCAGCGCGTCCCATTAAACGCAATTACCAGTGACTCGATCGATCGAAGGACGAATTCCGCGTCCCACATCCTTCCTTCTTAATTTCCTCAAAATCGCCTCTAATTCCGCAGGGGTGGCCTGTCTTCCGTTCCGATATAATACGGCGGGGCATTCTAATATCGAGAAATAAATGGAAGCGGAAAGCGGCGCGGTGATGATCAGGCCGTGATGCAGACAACTCGAGACGTGAATAGGGGAGAGGGAAGGGGAGAGAGCCGCGGCAGAGGAAGCTGGAAAATAGTTTCTGTCGAAACCATGCGACGGGAACGCATATCATTGACCTATCCTTTCAATTTCTCATTTTCCCGGGAACCGTGAGGGGAATCGGTGATTCCGAATAATACCAGCCACCGGGCGTTCCCTAATCCACGTAGGTCTGTTACATTTAAACACCTAGTCGTACACTCCTGTCCATAAGTCACTTACCGTGGCGATCGAAAGAAAGTTGAATGGGAGAACGTGCTAACGAAGACAAGTATAAACGACGGGTTGAGAAACATAGTGGTTTAGGCAGACCTGGGAACTTCGGAATTAATATTATTTGAAATATCATTTCAAATAACGTGTTTTATTTCATCATTATTTCCATGCCTGAGATCACGTCTGAAACAACACTATTTGACATATTATTTCAAACAACATGTTATATTATTTTCTAATCACTTGAAATAATTCGTAGAAATTGTTATGAACTTGTCCTTCGAAATTATAGCAGGTTACTATGTAGGTCTGAGTTTGGTTTATTGACATTTTTCTAAAGAGTAACACCCCTCTTCCATCATCGACAGCAGTAGCACGAATAGTTTCTTTGAAATGATATTATTTGAAATATTATTTAAAATGACATGTTATTCTATTTTCTAATCATTTTTGAAATAATTGTTGGAAATAATTGTGAAATTGTCACGTTAAATATTTTATGTTGTATCAGGTGACACGATCCAACACCCGGAACGGTAAAAAGCATGAAAGTGTATGAGAAGCTGTGAAAGTACTATTATGGTACATACTTGTTATACCAAAAACACGTAAAATATTATGCGACATAAACTTGCCCGCCATCATTTCGGTAGAAATGGCCCATAGGTTTGATTTAATTAATAACGATAACGTGGCGTGTAATATCCATAGCGGTCGTCGGGGAGTGTTGTGACCATTATATCGATTCAAATTAATTCTCTTAATGGCTGCTCGTAATGTTACGAATTCTTGGGTATTGATTTCTGCGGATCCAGCGGACAATTTCTTAACATGTGATACATTGCACTCAGAAAAATTACATTTTTCTCATACTTACTAACATAACATTTATATTTTATGTGTCTTAATAAGACGTGTAAATTTTCAAAATGTTTATAATAGCTTTTTACATTATTTTTATTTATATACATATGTAATATAATACTAATTTCAACTTTAACCTAGTTCTGCAATTAAATACATCCTGTTAGTAATATTTGGTTTAGTAAGATCGTTGATTCATTACTATTTATTAATAAGGATTGTCATTCAATTTGATTTTAATGATACCGCAATATAGTCTGATGTATTGGTATTTTGTCTAATGAATTATGTTCTGCAATCATCTGACACTGTAACGGATAGTGAAGTTTCTCAGTACTAGAAATAATTAGTAACATGAAATTTATTTAACTCCATCTCTCTATTTTATTAAGATGATAATAGAAGTTTAACATAAAAGGAACCACCTAACCTTCTGTTTAATAAACATGACCTATAGTATCATACAAGAATGGCAAATATCATTATAATAACATATGACCTTGTTCTCAGAATATGTACATATACACATATATGTATACATATACATATCAATGTCATTCATAATAAGTAATAAACATTTACTATATATCGTATGCAAGTACTGGCTTCACACATTTACTGTGATAAATGCACATTTAACTTTGTTTTTACACAGATTTCTTTTACACAACCTGCAAATCAAATTGAATTCTCTCGTCGTACGATTTGTTTTGATCTAACAGGGTCCAATACATGTGCTCTTTTAAAAATTTGTACATAATTGAAATTTTAATTGAAAATATTTCTAATTACTTTTCTAGGAAATCACTCTTAATTAAAAAAGAAAATTCTTAATTACTTTATATTATTATTTTTACTGGTTTTTATGGTCTGAAGAAAATCCTCGATTTTTTCGTAACGTACGGTAGATCGAGGCGAATCGGATCAAAATAAGAATTTCTGTTCTAACAGAATATTCTCGAGATGTACTTAAAGAAAATGTAGAAAGTGAAAAATCAATGTTTGAAAATTTCTAACTGAGCATGACCCTTTAATTTAGAGACATTTTTAATGAAAATTTGAGTTTTTTCAGAGATTTATGGATTATGCGATTCGCCCCAAAATTTGGGGCAAATCGGATATTTCTCACTTTTTCGTTTTTTGTTTGCAAAAGAAAGATTTTTAAGGTTTTTCTATTTTTTTATTATTAATGTTGAAGATAAATGTGGCCTAACTACAAATTTACAATACATAATTAGCTGTCTAAACTTTAACTATTATTTTTTTACTATGAAACGGAAAATGTTCCGATTCGCCTTGGTCTACTGTACGATATTTATTTTGTACCTGAATTTTGTCAGGAACGTATCTATCGTATGTAAACAGAATTCCGTATATACGCTACTAAAGACATCATCAATTCTGATACAAGATATTGAATCGTTCATAAAAGGAAATAACAAAAGTTCGAACGAATCAAAAGATCGTAACATTCGAGAAATTCAATACTCCCGGTTCATCGGCGACAAAAAATTATGGAAATTCGTCGGGAAAACGCAAGCGACCGATCGATCACGTATTTATGAGTTTTCAATAATGTCAGGGGAGAAGAAAGAGGAAGGAGGGGGGGTTGGAAAGAGAAACGAACGGAGCCATAATAATATTGCGCTCGATCGCGCATCCGAGAAATGCAGCCTAAGAAATTCCTCGGTCTGTCGAACTGCAAAATGAGCCGGGGACGCTTCATTCCCCTTTCTACCGATCGAGAAATGAAAAACTTAAGGCACCGATACGCTCCCCGACCAGCCGCGAGTTTTATCAATCAAAATATTCGTATTCCGCCGTCACGAAATTGATGTCGGCCCACACGTTCGCTCTATTTCCCTGGGATCGTCTTCTTTCCATTCGATGGAGTCAGCCTTAATTGACTTATAGTACTTTTCTCTCGAAGTGATTTTCGTATCAACTACTCGTTTGTACAGTGTATACAGAGTGTCTCACTTGAAATGAACCTCTAAATTATCTCCGCTGATATTGACTGTAAAAAAAAACGACTAACAAGGGATGTTCGCGAAGTGATACACTCCGATTTTTCTGTAACTTCGCCCAATTGTTTATCAGACCAACCTAAGAACGTTTCCGTACTTGCTTGGTGCTACTTTTAGACATTAACGGAGAAACCACCCTTTCTATCCGAAGCGTCCCATTTACTTATTTGTTTGTAATTCGTAAACTACAAAAATATTTAGTTTTTTTTTAGTTGTGCATATATCGGAAGGAAAGAAAAACATTTTTTGAAAACAATATCTTAACAAATTGTTACTTTCCGATATATGGATAATAAAAAACGATATAAAATTTGTTTAAACTTGTTTTCGATATCTTTTGTAATTTAGGATTTACAAACGAATAGGTAAAAGGGACACTTCTGATAGAAAGAGTGGTTTCCTCGTTAAAGTCTGAAAGCAGCATCAACCAAGTACGGAAACATTCTTAGGTTGGTCTGATAAACTACTGGGCAATGTTACAGACCATTTCTCATTCATTTTTGTATAGAAAAATCACCTATCCCTCGATTATACCACGGTTTTCATAATTATGTCACCGGTATGAGCACTGTAATTATGCGTTACGCGCGACATTGGGTAAGTCAATAATTCTAGTTGAACAAAATGTAATTGAACTAATCGGTCGGTAATCGAAATCAGTAGACAATGATTATTACGTTGACGAATCGATAATAGAAACGGCGGAAGCGATTCAATTCGGTTACCGAATATGACTGACTTATTAATACTAACGGTATCACACTTTGGATCGATAGATGAAATCAAGGGAAGTTGAATGAACAATGTAGTTTAATAATAGAATTAAGATTGGGGAGAAGATATTTGGATACCATGATTGTAATTATAAAATGCATCGTTAACTATTCTCATAAATTTTTCCTCCATTAATTAACTCAACTGTTATCTTCGTTATTCAACTTGAACCAATGAATGCAATAACTTTCTCTACCTAAATGTAAAATAAAATTTGATCGATCAAAGTGACTTCAAAGCTACAGAGTCATGTTGCGACTATCTAACGTTACTTTCTATTAACTTAGAGCAACATAGCAGCTACATTAACTTATCTTGTCATTCATGAAATTATGACTCAAAAAATGTGTGTTTTGTATGCTTCTTCAATTCTAGTAAACAGTTTCTTGGCATTCAAATTCCGTTTCAGAGATGCTGCTCCTGCTGATTTATTAATATTACCTACTACAGCTACCAATTTTATAGAAAATTTACGTAAATTAGTATTTGTCCAAACTGTACTTGTTAAATAGAAATTAAACAGATTTCTTTTCATATATTAGAGATTTTAAGACATTAAAAATAAAAGTTTAAGTAAATATTTGCACAGGCTATCTTTTACTATATTTTGTACAGTCGTATATGCCTTAATTGCGTAAAATTAAACTTTATAATTTATGTCGTACATTGAAAGATGTAAAGTCATGAGCAAGTTATAAGGCGATAAGCAATTTCGATTATGATTCTTCTAATCAAATATTATATGTATACTCCTTAGTATAGCATTACACGTTACTATCTCTTTTCTTTAAATGAGTTAATTTTTATACGAAATGCCTAAATAGTTTATTCACGTTAATACCAAGTTTTTATACATGGTAATTTAATATAATTCCTTAGCCCTCCTTTGCATGATATAATAGATGCTGTTGGAGCAATTATTTCTCGTAACACGATTAAAGTGAAACAAAATAATTATCAAGCAATAACTGCTCTCTCTAAAAACACCATTTCATCAGTTTAAAAAGCCATTTATTAGTTGCAGACCTCTGCAATTTTATTATAAAATCTAAGTGCGTGTTTATCTTGTTATTCAATGTTACGTGCTGTTCAATCTCATCGAAAGTTTCGAAAAAAAATCGTTGTTAATAATTCTGAAGTTTAAATCACATTAGTAACGATACAACAGTAAAAGAGCGTAAAGTTAATTTTCTCTTGCGCAGGTAAGAATGAAATTTAACAATAGAGCATTCCGTATTTCATTGTGTAAGGACTTACTGTAGACGGTAATCCGTTCTCATTAAGCCGGAAATAGATGATACGTTATTGAACAAAGAGTTATGTCAGGATTCTGCTTCGTTTTAATGGTCTGCATTGTAATGTTCGCATTGTCGTGTCTTCGTTCGTCAAAGTAATTCCATCGCGGTATGCAATTAACGTAGATAATATTATACTTGTGAGAATATGTATTGGTCGCACAATATCAATAAACACTAAATTCTGCACTACGAGAAATTAGTTTTGACATTGGAAAATGAAATTACAAACTTCTGTCAATCTACACAGAATTTTAGTCAAATTTAATTGGTAGAATAAAATGCAGATAGATGAAATTTCTTTAATATTGGAGGTATAAGGAAAACAGTGAACTGTATTCCTGCAATAAATTTATATCAGCTGGCAATAATAAGAAAATAACAGAAATAATGATACAATAAATTTAGAAAGCAAATTGAACTAAGAATAACTGTTTATAGCAATGATAGACCACAAGAGTAATACAATTTAGAGTTTTCTGTGATCATAATTCTGCCTTCTTCCCACTTTTGAATACAAGTCGTGTACTAATTTACAAGACCTAGATATTCGTGCATTAATAACATACAAAGAAAATGAACTAAAAGTTTCAATTTACATTTAGTATAATATAATTCTTAGTAAAAGGAATTAAACTTATAAAAATTTGGAATAAACCGGAATTATTATAATTATCTGTATTAATTTGATTTCGTTGAAAATAAACAAAAATTCCTAGTCTTGTGATATTGCATATCATAAATCATAAACTCCCCTAATCTAATAGTTTCCAAGCTACTCACATTCGAAGATTTAAAGAAAAACTTAAAATTAAGCAATCTTCGAAGGTGAACACATGCTAATTACAACAGAACCATATTCTTAAATATTAGATTTACCAACTAGTAATGCACTACTTGCCAATAAATTAAATTTCTGTTTCAAGAAAATTAAAACCACACACGCCCTCAACATTATTTGAATTTGTTTACATACATAACAGAAATCATATTTTGTTAAGTCTTGACAAAATCAGCCGGCCACTAATGAAAGTTACTCGCGAAACTAGTCGGTCGTCATAGTATTAATAACATTCTTCATTGTTCTCCACCAGTTTGCACCACTTTCATCAAAGAAAATGGCGTCAAACCACACTAAACTCAAACCACACCGTGATCTTTAAACAAAAAACAGTGAATCACTCGTTAATATAATCCAGTTAATATAACGACGCATTCCGTAAAATCCACTATTTCTCACAAGAATAAAATTTTATTACAGGAGAATAAAGACCACACGGGCATTTACCAGTACTCCTCGTTGTTCTCCACCATCTCACACCACTTCCATCAAACCAAACGACGTGACACCATATCCCAGATAGCAGATAACGCCCTGAAAACGCCTCTTTTATGTCTATTTTAGGTCTGAGGCGCCTTTAAGCAGTCTTCAAGGCGTCATGTGCTATGTGGGATTGAATTAAAGTTCACCACCATTGTTTTAAGAATCCAGTAGATCACTCGTTAATGCAGTTAATCCAAGCATCAGTTTCCATAAAATCCACTATTTTCCAGCAGAATAAAATTTTATTTCATGAAAACAAAGACCACGCCCGCCTTTAATAATATCCCTTGCTATTCTCCACCATCTTACACCATTTTCATCAAACCATATGCCGTTAAATTATACTGAATTCAAACCACACCACAATCTCTCCAAGAAACCACTGCATCACTCGTTAATACAGTTAATATAAACGAGACTCACTCCGTAAAATTGTAATTTGATTTTCTTCCGAATCAATTCGAATCCCAGCCCCGTAAACTTGAATCCCGCGCGTCTACGTAGGATATAACTAGGCGGCTCCACCGGGAGAGGACTTTGCATTCCGCGGCTTTTTCACCCCCAGCGTATTCTTATTCCGCAGGGTACAGGCGATAACGAGTTCGTAGCCACGAGCCCCGCAGCCACGGGCTTCTTTTCCTGGAATCGAGCTACGAATCTTGACCCAGTTTCGCCCCCGCCACAAAGAAACGACACAGGAATATATCCTCGTTTAATTTCAGACCACGACAGGGGGAGGGGGAGGCACGTCCACCCGTGTCGTATGCTCGACCGGACTCGAGGAACCGGAAGAATCGAATCGACTAAAGTTTATGGAGGCCGACTGTATCAACGACCCGAGTCGAGCAGATGTACTGCGACCCTACGACGAACCTAACCTCTTAATCCGCACGTACCTTAGTTCCGTGAGTACCATGATTCGCCGTTTTTTTTTTCTTTCATAGCCTGGTCACGTACTTATAGGAGTGATTCGATCTGTCTGGTTAAAATTCCGAGTTAATGTATTCCGGAAATTATAACGAACTATTAACATTTTAAGCGGGCAAGCTGATTTTACTGAGTTCTTTCGGTTGCGCCGCGTAACGCCAGATAGTGATGATGCAAATGAACGTTGGAAAATTAAATCAGAAATTACAAAAAAGAAAATGAAAGAGTGCCTGAAGTTAGCATATTCGACGAGAAATGTTATGAAGATGATGCAGAACGGTTTAAAAGGAAATATGCTAGAAATTGGATTGAAAGTAATTGAGCTTTGTGATAATTGCGATGGAAAATATCTCTGAATATATTTTAATGAGCTCCGTTAACCCTTAACTGGTCAACGTGAATTTTGCGCGCACAAACGCATATGCATGACAATAAAATTTTGACAACATTGTTTAGAGGTTGGCATAAACTAAACTTAAACATTTATCCTTCTGTATTGATACATTAACAAATGTCAATTTTCAAACAAAAAAATAACAAAAAATAAACTGAACAGACCGGATGTTGGGCTCGTTTTGGAATAACCAGAAAATTTATAAATGAAGCAGTCTCACACACGGCATGTGACCAGTTAAGGGTTAAAATGACTGTTGTATAATTGTATAGTATTAATTAATATTACTGAAGATTAAGCTACACCCGTTTTCTTTTTCATAATATTCTTATGTAGACCAAGGTATTACTTTAAATGTCGATTAAATGTCGACTTCATCATTCGTGAACAGGAGTTCCCTTAAATGACAAGACTGTTTTTCCTATTAAGACGTTGACTGCCACAGTGAAAAAGGCCGTACGTAGCCAGACACGCTTTATTTCGTTTTTTAAGTCATAAATTGTCGAAAATATTTGAGTTTAGTTAATAGAGGCTGCTGGTCTTGTTTTAAATTATACTGTGATATTAATTTCATGCAAACATTTTATAACAGTGTTTAAATAATCCAGACACTTTTCAATGTACGTGTCACCCATATTTGGGTGACGTGGCAGTCAAAGTGTTAAACGAGATTATTACTGAAAGTTTAAACATTAGAATTAGAAAAAATGTGTAGCATTTTATGTATTGCTTTCTGTGACATTGGTCCACAATGTATTTCTGCATACTTTTGGTTTGATTTGCCTCTGATACGCAAACCTGCATTACATGTACTATATTATCTTCCCCAAGATTGATAGTAACGTGTACGGTCACATCATGACGTACTCATACACGTTGCTTTGCTTTTTTAATTAACATAGATTAGTGGACAAGTAAGAAAATTGTAATAATCAATACTCTTAATGAATAAGCAACTAAAAAGAAAAAGTAAAATGAATGGATAAATTTTAATTATTTCATCTGATAAAAATAAACAATAATAATAAAAATAATTGAAAATACCTTTCAAGAATTTATGTCATCTTGAACTTCAAATGCTTATAATAACCCTATAAATACACTTTAGTTTTGGAATTTATGTTGAACGATACAATTTATTGAATTAACAAGTCAACTATTTAATATAATGTAAAATTACATTACAAAATCTACTATTTCGTAAACGACAATTTGGTATTAATTATTCAAATATCCTACATCTATTATACGTTCTAATGAATGATAAAATGTTAACGTAATCAAACAATATTTTCACGGTGGAAGTGTTATCAACCTTGAAGGAAACCGTCTCCTCTTAACAAAGCAATACTTGCCGATATCAGACAAGCTTTCACTTCCAGATGATGCGAAATTAGCTCGCCCCACTTATGCTATAATTAGGTCGCGATATCTCAAGTTAGGTTGTCTTTATTCATGAATATTGTCCTGGTTAAAGTGTACGTACTTCTGTCTTCTATTACTGCATAAAATGAGAATTTTGAATTGTGCGTGTCGCCCGAAAACAATGTTTAATTAAATTTCAACGACAACTTGGGGAACCCTCGTAATTAATTACGAATTTCATTTATTAAGAATTATTGTGAGGTTAAATATGTATAATATTTAATAATACATATATAATAGCCTATATTTAAACGCAACAATACATTCATTTTTTCTTATCTTTGAAACGAGAACTAGTTTAGAAAGAGAACAAGAACTGAACTAATTTCAAATGTATTAACACATTTTTTTATGTCTTCGCTTAAAATCATTTCAAATGAGCTTGTACGGGATTAATATTATTTTCAATTTAAACATAAAAAAAATTTCTTTTAAATATAGATGGTTAAAGTAATTTAATTAAACTGGTGGGTTCGGGCAGCGCCATATTGCTTTTACTAGGCACATCTGCGTTGCATAAAATATACATTTCAGCAGTACTATATGGACACCATACAGTTTCTTTCCAGTTCAAATAACAAGTAGCCGCAAATATGATACTTCAAATTACGTACAGATGCCTGATGGGCAGTGTTATGTGCAAAAGTCAGAGGACCTGCCCCCCAGCCTCCAGAAAAAAATTTTAGTTACGTCAATGAGTGAGGTCCAAAAATTCTCGACCTCTCCTATTTTGCGCATACATGGAAAAATATGAAAGGCGACGGTATGAAGCTTAATATTAGAAACACCAACACCATCAGTTTCATTCTTATGCATTTAGTCTTTCATTTGTAAATTCAGTGTAAATGTAACCTCCTCGCAGTATATCGAAATTATAGTACTGTACTGTTATAAAATTCTTAACAAAAGAATGTAAGGTCAATGTCACTATTTCTAACCATGTAAGAGGTCTGCTGTCGCAGAAATTGATTTTTATTATTTATTTATGCAACAATCGACAAAGAAACTTATTAAATATAAAACTTAAACCTCCCTTTACAATTTAATTTAAACAAAAGTATTTTTAAAAGCATTTTAGTTTAATCACAGTTAATTTAATATGAAGTATAAAATGTCCCTATCTCTACTCAGCGAGAATTTGAAGTGCCAAAACCAAACTTTAGCTAACAATATCAAAGATTCCGTAAGATTTTTTAGTAAAATCGCAGCGTCCACCTGTAACTCACGATCATAACGGAACCGCTCAAATCACATTTCTTTATGACGGACACACTTATTAAATTTATTTCTATTAAAATGCTGCCATCTATTGAACAGCTGGCTGTAGCATTTTGTACGGAAATACTGAACGAATTTATATAATTTTTTGTATAACTAATTTATTATTTAACCTTTTACATGAAATATAAAATATACGTACTGAGCAGAAATCGGGACATGATTAGAAATAGGGACATTAACCTTAGTATGTCAATGGAAGTTCACGAACGCGTTCGTAAAATATATGGCGATGCTTCGCTTTCATATTCAACTGTAAAACAATGGGAAAATTATTTAAAATTTGAAGAGAATCTCTCGAAACCCACACAGCGGCCGCCACATGCAAAAAATATTCTGGGATTTCGAAGGCATATTGCTGATCGATTTCAAAGCGAAAAAGACGATGGTAAATGCAGAATATTATGTCAACATAATTCAAAAATTCTATGCTGCTACTAAAGAAAAAAAGAAGGTTACACTTTTGAAAGAAGTGCGGCTCCTTCACGGCAACGTAGTTGTCTGCACTGCCCACGTAGTGAAGACTGTTAAAAAAAAAGTTACTGAATAACCTCACTCACCGTACAGTATCAGATGGCCTAGCGATTATTATTTATTTTCAAAATAAAATTGTGTATGGAAGTTTAACTGCGACGAAGAGGTATAGGAAGCTATTTCAAAGCATTTAGCAGACAAAGACAAAAAGTATATGTATTTCTGAGGGTACAAATATGTTAATTTTCCGTCCTAACAAATGTATTGCAATAAAAGGAGACTATATTTAAAAATAATACACGTTTTTCATTTATTCGATATTTTTTTATTACACAGCCGAGAACTCATGGACGTTACTACGTACGTCTGACACGGCAGGTTATTCTACTTAAGAGATGCGTTCTTCAACTGTTTCACGTGTTGGTGTGCTCTATTTAATTGTATTTCGTTCTAAAAGCTAGGCCATCGATCGATACCGTGTATCAGCTGGTAATCGATTGTTATAAGGGCTATAATCCATCGCGCCAGACGTAATTTCACGCGTATTTTGCTCATATTTTTAACAATTATTAACCCCTTGCCCTATGATTTTCTTGATGTCTGCAGTCTCCAGAATTAATTCGTCATCAATAATTCCCCAGAAACAAAAGGAATTGTGCGTTTACTCTAAAAGCTAAATATTAATATCAGCAAACCACTATTTCACGTTGACTTACAAAAAACGAACAATATTTCTATTTGTTAAACCCCATTTTCATATCGTCACCACCAGTCTGAATCGATGTTACAAAGCAAGGAGTTAATAACTCGGAAACGAAGCTTCGAATGACATTTCGTCATTCTTGATTTTCGTCTCAGTTTGGCGTGTAGAATCCACCCTGTGAAAGTGTCCCACATTTTTATTAACACCCTGTACTTTGTTAAGCCCGGACTACGCTCGCTCGTGTGTTCCAATCCCGGCGTAAAACTTTTTGCACTGAGTCCTTTCGCCCTGCCACCGTGCAACCCAATACTACGTAATTCAATTGCAACCGCGGCTCGATCGAACGACCGTAGGTCGCCTTGTCGCCGATTGAAATAGAGGAACAGCCGATGGAAGGAAAAATGGGCGCGACGCGGCCCCTGGAACGACCAGAGACTGACACGATCGGTTTAAATCGCGCGTTTGTGGACAGACGTAATGATCAGTTTGTTCCATGCTGCTGGAAGGATGTTCGGCTCTTTCCCCTCGATACACGGTCAAGTGAGGGTACAGTCGTACAAACGCACCATTGGTAATAATTCAGATAAAATTGATTGTTTATCCATTTTCCTGTAATTCGGGACCACACTTATATGAATTATTCAGGAATTATTTTTATAACAACATGTTTTCTATGATATAGAAAATTTACATATACATGTACGTCATACATCATACATATACCATATACAATAAAATAGTATATTGTATGTCACAGTAAAAACGTAAAGATTAGTAAATTTATACGCTTACTAGACAGTACAATATGCATTTACGTACGATTTTATCAGAAGTATAAAACGAATGCAAGAATGTATACTATTTCTAGTAAATGTATTCATTTAATAGATAATGCATACATTTCCTACAGCACGTTAGTAAAAGCATAATGTCGAAAATATAATTTTTTTAAATATAGGTATATTAAAAAGAACAAAAATGAAAACTGAAAACTTAACACTTTATACGATTATTTAGGCATCTTTTTTAAGAAAATTGGTTGGTTTTATTTAATACATATAAAAACATAGGTTAGGTTAGGTTATATTTATGTTTAATACACTTAGAAAGAAACGTGTATAATGTAAAATAAATATTTCAGTGACATAGACTAACAGAAAATTTTCCTTCATATTTTTTTATATATTTTAATAATATAATCAATATGATTTATACCAGTGAAATTAATTATCTACGTAAACTGTAAAGAGGCGTCTCTATTAAGCCAAATTTTATAAGTTATATGATTCATATGAACAAATGCTATTATTAGAAGTGATTATTCAAATTAATGCATGTTTGTTCATGCATGCGTTTACTAAATCAGAAATGTAAATGTATTTGTGAATACATTTAATAACCAGATTAGTAAGTGCATACATTGACTAGGAAATGATACGTTTACTAAATTAACGCTTTTACTGTAACATATACCTGTACATAATATTTAGTAATAGTCAGTATACAGGGTGGAGCAATAACTATGTCCACGTTGAATATTGCCGTTATTTGTAATAATATGAAAAAATGTTATATACAAAACTTACACGGTATAGAGGGGCGCATATTGTGACACAAACATTTTTTGCGTGGGTGAAGGCATAGAGGAGATTTCAAGGTCATCTCTATTTTTTTAAATGTAATGCTATGTTTTTTTCATCGCGATGTGATAGCCGGTGTTGAGACGACTTCAGCGAGCTATCATTGAAGGTCATGCAAGGTCAAATGTGGTAGTAAAATAAACTTTCTTACTTTAATAAGTTAACCCATCTCCAAGAAAATGTTCAACAAAACCGTCAACAGAACGTCAGATCGTTTCTTGCCGAACGATCATACCGCCTAGATTCGGCATGTTTAACTTTCAGCCAACCGTTCGAACCTTTATTCTGTTCGATTCGAAATCCATCTGTAAGACGTTAAGACCCTCTTCGCGTTTCAAGTCGCAAACCGTCGGGTCCGTTGCAATCCTCCGTTCTGCCGCTTGGCACTCGAGGAACGAGCGTGTACGAGACAACTGAGATTGCGGATCATCTGCATTTTGAATATTTCAAAGCGAATAAATAATTCGAACGGTAACTTCGCTTATACCCGTACCGTATACACGAAACTCCGTAACTCACCGGAAACGATACAAGTGAAAGGGGGTATCAGGTGATCCGAAGATCGGTCGGCCTCGATCGCGAAGGGGAGAAGAATACAAAATTTATCCATATCCCACACGACACGGAGCAGTCCGTCCGAGTCACTGAAAAATCTGATCCATTTAAGAAGTTTCCCTCCGCGAAAACTGGGGTGACGCGAAATCCGAGATCTACCAGAACGGTTAATGGCACGTCAACCGACTTTCGAATAGCACGGAATACTCGAATCAATCATGTCGATTACGTCGGTACTCGAACTCTGTCTCCCCGACGGCTCACATACAGGGTGATTCATCTAACGCTGCCATCGAAATTATTTTTAAACTGTTTGTTGTATGAAAAAATGTTTCAAGCAAAAGTTGTATGGTATCAACGGAGGCACACTATATAATAAATAGTTTCCTGTTTTTTTTTTTAGCGAAACATGGAAGAAACCTTGTTTTTGTATTTTAATGTAAAAAATTTGATCGTGCAATTGAAAAGAGTTTTCAAGGCTGAGTAAAAAAACTGTTGGAGTGCTTAGGTGCAAAAACTAATAATTACTGAGATATTCTTCAGTGAACTATGATAAACTTTCGTGAATGTAAAATCCATACACTTACAACCGTTCTCCGAACTTGACGCCATTTGACCACTTTCTTTGGGGACATCTAAAAAAAGAAGTTAATCATACGCTACCAACGACACTCGAAGAAATAAAAAATCGTATCATTAGAGCATGTAATACTATAACTCAAGGAACACTTCAACACTACGTACTTGTATTGATTCATTGATTGTGGTTAGCAACATTTTCAGTATTACTGACATTAAAAATTATTTAAAGAACAGTTTAGTATTTAGCCACACATTACGATACAGAAACTGAAGGTGTCCATCGTATCTTGGTAAAAAAGCAGAATAGCAAAAAACTAATTATTACATTGTGTGCCCCCATTGATACCTTATAACTTTTGTTTGAAACAGTTTTTCCTGTAACAAATAGTTTACAAGTAAATTAGATGGCAGTGTAAGGTGAATCGCCCTATATACCTGACTCAGGGAGTGACGCTCGTCTTACAATGAAATGCCCTTATCTCGATCTATTTAAAACGAGTGCGGAATTTTAAACGGCCGTTGCCTTTCAACCGTTTATCCTGCGCCATTTTTCGGTCGAAGGAATTATTCGATTTTTCGAATATGTTCTGCGGTTAAAATGTGGATTTCGTATGTCAGACACTCAGTTATCGATCCTTTTATTGTTCGCGATGTAATCAAAGGTAAATGTTATCTGAATGGAACACTCTTTATTTACAATAACAATAATAATTACTCAAATGAATGTCACATTTAAAGTTAGTGGAAATGAAGGCATGGGAAAATGAATTTCAAAGTCATACTTCGTAGCGAAGGTGATATAATATTGGATTAAGGACTTCTTGACCAATCTTGAAAACATGTTTGTTTTATGATATGTAGTTAAAAGACCTTTTTTTCTTGAATCGCAGTTTCACATTATTGCCGCTAGGGTGGAGCACATAACACAACCCTATACGTTTAACTAGCCCATATGTAAACCCTAGCCTGTACATACATATTTGGACTACCTCCTCTGCTGATTATTATTTTTCCATTTTTGATAAATAACTCTAAAAGATATTTCAGGTTTATTCCATCTTACGGAAAAACAGTTCGAATTAGTGAAATTGCTTCAAGAAATTGCATTTCTGTTTCTGGTAACTGGACGGGGGTGTACATTAAGAGCCTTGTAGGATAAGATACCTCCTCAAACATTCTAATCACCGTGTTTTTCTATTTTTTCTAACTTTCTAAGTATTCTCAACTGGTTTAAAAAACTCGATGCCTGATACATAATTATGGGACACTTAATCAAATATATGTACCAAGTCGTTATAAAATAGATCGGCTGAAGGATCCAAAAATATTCCGTCTTCAAGTACCATCAAATCGGTCCCTCTTTTCCTACGCTCCTACATGTACATGGTTTGTTTTTGACTATTAAATTGAAATTCAATATTGAACTTCCTGTTATTTCATGTTACTAAATTGAAATTCGATATTTATTTAACGGACATACCTATTTAGCCTCCAAAAATAGTATTCTGACCTAGTTTTTGCATGTGTTACTAATTCAAGATTACCCTTATATACAGTGGCGGTTACATACCTAGTTTCTTTTATTCCAAGAGTTCAACAAATTTGTGAATGTTTTGTCTTGAAGAACAGCTTTTGAGGCGAACAATTACTTACGTACATATGAAAAATTAATTTATTTGGATGATTCATGTTAAATTACAGTTGCAATATACATATATTCGTATCCGATGACTACATCATTTTGTCATAAAACAATGGCACAATTGTTTTGCCAATATCTGACACTACATAGTTCTGCATAAACCATATTTACTTGACAAACAAGTATAATACCTAGATGTTCCCAGATCCTTGGAAATCACCCGATATGTTCTTCCAGCTTTTGAGAGCACTTCCACCTGCTAACGTTGTCCTGGTATAAGTTCCTTTTCTTTACTCATCGTGACATTTACAAAACACTTCCGTTTATTTTAACTCCTTAGCAGATACTAACAAAACTTGTTTACAATGTTAACACACGCACGAATTCTTGGAATAAAAAAAAACTCTACTATTAGTTAATAAAACATGGTTCAAATTTTAGAAAAATGTAGTTTTGGTAGTTTTTCAAGCTTCCCAGAAGAATACAGGGTGTTACAAAATAACTACGACTCCTGGAAATGAGGGGTTCCTGGGAAGATTTGAAACAACTTTTTCCTTAGCAAAAATGTTATCCCAGGCTTTGTTAACGAGATATTAACGAAAAATCCCGACCAATCGGAGCGCGAGTCTGCCTGCCGAGTTCCCGCAGTAGCGTTGTCTACCAATCGCAGCGCGTAGCTAACGCTACCGCGGGAATTGTCGGGATTAGTCAGGGATTTTCGTTAATATCTCGTTAACAAAGCCTCGGATAACATTTTTGCTCAGGAAAAATTTATTTCAAATCATTCCAAAAACCCTCAATCCCGGGAGTCGAAGCTAATTTGGTGCATCCTGTATATATCATTGGAAATTAAAGTACAACTTGTACGTAAATATATGACCGCCAATGTACATACATGGCATTCAAACAAATTATGGAACAACTAACTTGCGGAAGTATCTTCATTAACAGACGCCGGCTTGGTGAACTTTTCAGTTACGTGTAAACGGATGAATAATGGCCAAGTGAGTGTATGTAGATTGCCAAGTCACACTTTAAACTTGTTCTTATTGCCTGCAATGATTTATAGCAGGTTTCTCGTTCCGAGTCGTTGTCTTATATAATGTCCTCGTGATCGCTAATAATGAAAATCTTCTGCAAGTTTTACGCGGTCGGTGATAATCAATTCCATAGTCGGCCGGACAAAGTTATGGAATTGAATTTGAATTTTTATCAACTCCGTTCGAAAGTTTTCTAAGACTTGTAGTAACGTGATAAAGGTTGCCTTTAATGCAAAGGGGTGAAGAGTGTTCTACTTAGAATGATTTATACAGGAATTCTCCAACTTTCGCATGAAAATTTTTCGCAGCGTTTTGTTTTAATTATTATTACACCAGAACGGAAAGCAACGGGAAATTTATGGTTGTAGTGTCAGACAGCTTATAAGTACTGTGATAAGAATTAAATGTTAGATGTCACAATGGTGTCATAAAAATTGTAACTACATTTTACATCTTAAAGCGAAGAACAGAAAGGAAGATCTATTGAATACAATCCTTAAGCTGCTTGTCTTCCAAATATGACCGGAATAATTTCCAAATAATTCTAGTCGAAATAATGCTTCTATAGTAAATAATATTATAAAATTTAATACTAATCAAATCATTTCCATTTTTACTGGAGAAGTTCAATATAGTTTCTTACAATTTATGAAAATCTTATATTGGATTTAATTTTTCTAAATTGAATTAAAATATATTAGGGACTCATTAAATGCTCTGCGTAAAATAATGATACTTTTCATCAAATTTTTTCATACATTTAGCTGGATTGTTATAAATAACATTTTGCATTCACTCTGCAAGTTCACTATTTATTGTTGGCTTAGAGTTAAACTTCCACAACGTATCCTAATTTTTTCGGTGCGAATGATCCTTTAAATAGAGAGCTAATAAAACTGTGATAACAAGGTACATGAATCTAGCAATTTGCTTTGTAGGTTATACTGTCACTTGAAGTTGTTTCACTTCAAGAGACTCAAACAAAGCTCTAGTCAAGGGAACGAATTGCTTGCAAGGAAGATACTACATAGTTAGGCACTTTATTGTGCTTTATTGAATACATATTTTATATAACAATACAACCTAGATTCGATGGAAGTAGTCTAGACAGTAATTCATGATCCACCACATACCTAACCCAGTAATCATAGCACACGTATTTAATCACTTTAGAACAATATCGCAATATTTCATCTTATTATTATGTACTTGCTGAAGTAATGACCGCTTTTCCGTCAAAAGTCTTTATTAATATGAAAAAGGTTAAAAAGATTGCCATTGTCTGTAACTTTTTGTCATTTTTCTAGGAAAACTTGCACTTCTCTTAAATGAAGTGAAGTACTACCATAATATCAAGTTAAATCCGACAGGCATTACATCACATTCAATTTTACCGTTAGGATTATTGCACTCCAAATTGATCACTTTTGGTGGTCGATGTCAGAGATTCTGTTCAAAATCAAATATGATGTAGTCCAAGGGAAATTAGGGAGTGGGGGTTAAATCATCATTGTCCTGTTCTCGAATTTGTTTAAACAATACATACCGCTGAAGTTTACGATTTCTGCCTATTTTTGTGAAATCGCGATGTACTTAAAAATTTGTATCTCGGAAACTATTATATTTATCGTATCGAGTTTGTTCTTCGATTATTATAATCTAATAGAAGAATTGCCCTACTATAATAATTTTTTGTGATATAATATATCTCAACCTCAAAAGTGATCGATTTATCGTGCAATGACCCGTTGTCTATATTTTTAGTTTTTCTAGTCTATATGCCTCAGATTTTAAGAACAACTAGCACCAAATTTGAACAAGACTAACTATTACGTGAAACAATAAGTACTCCACTATAATATTTTTTTATGCGGCGATACATTTTCAATTAAAAATATCGTTTCCATGTTTCACTGGGTAAAAATGGTGTAGAATCTTGGAATATCCATATGGATATAAATGAAATAGCACAGTTCCCTGACTTCTATAGGGACTTATGCCGACTTCGTGCAGGAATAGTGGATCACTTATAGGTACACTAAATATATGTTACTATCGCAGTTCAAATAAATCGCCATAAACTCGAGTGTTCAGTGTCGAGGTCTAGGAAGAAAATTTCACCTCATAATCGTATCCATACGGCGTTCCTACGTGAATTCGGCTACATTTCATCTGAGTGAAAACGCGAAGAAAAGGGGGGCAACATTGAAAGGGACCTCCCGAGCTCAAGTTCCGAAAAGACGGCGTAATATCGCGCATAGAGACGCGTCGTGCACCCATCGTTAGAAGTGTATGTGCGCCTGTCCGTGTACAGAAATAAGTAACGTGCAGGTGTATGTGGATCCGTGCGTGTCGCGAGTGTGCTACTTTCAAAACGAAACAGTTACGCCGAGTGGTGTAGCCTATATAATCCGCAATATTCACCGTGTGTCATCCTTGAAATAGTGACCGTCCACAACCCCGCGTTTTCGCCTCTGCCACTCTGCGACTGAATCATTAATATTTTATACGTCCTACATTTAATACGCAAAGTGTTGCTCGGATGCTGACGCGACCGCGAGTAGAGTGATTCCCTTCTGCGGAAATAAATTTAAAGCCTGTATAATGATTTTGCCGTTTTGTTTTTGTCGTACGAGGTTTCGTGTTTGAGGGAATCGATTGTATAGTTGTAACGTGTAGCCTAGAAAGGCTCTTATTTTCGAATTTTTTATTTTTTTCGCTGCACCCCGCAGAAAAGTTCCAATTAATAAAAATATAGTCTGTGCAAAATTCGAGCTCGATAGGGTAACGAGAAAACGTGCCCCCAGGCTCTTAAACATTCAAATAATTCAATAAATACTCATAAAATCGATTTCTTTCGATTATCTTCTAAACTATTGATTATATCAGCAAACGTGTGAGACAAAACTTGTAGATCTAGACAGGACGCATCTTTTATGTTGTATTACTTTTTTGTCTACAACGAACGGTTTTCGGGAAAAAATGAAAAAGTCCTGAAAACAAACTAAAATTTTTTTTGAACGAATTGTTAAACCCCGTTTTCAAAATTTAGCGTTGACAAAAAGATAGCACAGTTTCAAAATGACTTAATTGCTATTTAAAAAATGCGATGTAAAATCTTTGTTGATATATTTTTTCAATTTAAATGTTAACAATAGATTTAGCTGTATTTAAACAATTTTAATATTTAAGAAATTCAATTAATTAAAAAATTAATTAGAATCAATGTTTAATACACTGTAGAACCTTCTTTATATTTAACGACTGCAGTAAGTCTAACAAAAATTCGTACAGCTTTTCAATGTTCTTTCGTTTCAATTGTACTCACTCGTGTTAGGTGCGTTGTTTCAATCAATTGACATGTTCAAATTGTCTGCCATTCCCATATACTGTTCTGATAAGATGTGTCCAACAATCCTGATTATAATTAAGATGAAACAGGCCTGCAGAATTTTTCTAGTAAAAAAGTACTCCTGTCTCACTTTCACAGCCATTTTTTCATGTGTATGTATCTATTCATGTGCAGTAGAACGATTTGGGATAACTGTAAAACACTCTTTTGTCCCATAAATTAAAACTTTCTCGTGACCTTCTTCACTTCATAAAATTATCCACTTGTAATAAGAATATTACAAATCCAATTACACAGTTATTCGTCATTAACAATATATGCACACAGTGGTTACAGTGTCCCAAGGAATTTTCCATCCAGGATGAAATATGTCTCGGTACATACGCTATCATCTTTATTCGTATCCGCGGCTGGACGTTTCAGCATCCAAGAATGGTGTCGCGGTCGCACCATCAACGGCAAATGTCCCCACCTGCGTTTCCACACCGGTGACCCTCTGCGGGTCATTTGTCATTCGAAATAATCGGACGACCCGGTGTGCGGCTAACCGCTTCGTTAATCCAATTTCCGCGATCCACTTTGAACAGAAACGAGAAAGGTCGAGGGAAATTTCTCTAGGCCCCTACTGTCGTTGCGATGCTCTTGCTTTTCTACAGGATGAAATCTTCGAGAAAATCGAATCGGAAATTTTGTCTGACACACGTGCTTTTAAATAAGACTAGGTAATGCGTGGCTGGCTATTACTCACTTTTTCTACTTGTAGAGAACGCTGTGAACTACAGTAAATCCTCGATGAGTGTTCGGAGGCTCCTCGGCACTGATAAGAAGAGGTCCCCATGTCTAACGCTGACTTTTTAATGAGGTTTAGTACAGTGATAGAGCTTGGAATTCTAAAGCCAATGGTATTTGTTTCAGCCACATGTGGCCATCAGTTTATGAAATATTTAATGTTCAGTGCCGAGGGGCCCTCAAACACTCATCGAGGATTTAGTGTACATAGTATTATATTACATTGTCGTATTACAGATATCGTTTCTGAACTGTAGAGTTCAAATGGTTTTAACTTATATTGAAAAGAGGATTTTTAATTGAAATAAGATCTGTCCGAATCGACATATTCTTGATAATACATTACAAGATTCTTGGTCCCAAGTTTAAGGATTTGAAGTTGGTTGACAGTAAGCACCTTGAAAAACTATGATTATGCAATAATCTAATATATTTCCTATGGATCTTAAGTTTCTCTAAATTATTAGTGTATATGAGGTTATTGCAGAAAACGAATAATATGAAATCACTGATTATATGTAGAAATATGAATATATTAATAGAGACAATAGTAATACATAGATAGACTCCATTATGACTCCACTCCTAATAATATGAATTTAAAACTTTAACTACATTTACTCTAGGAATGTTTTTATTTACTTTTGATTTTATAATGGTAATATTAAATTCCTACCTAATTCGTGTTTACTATAAAGGACATTTTAAAATTTATATTTACATACATATCTGTAGTCTACACATGAACTTAATGTTATTTTAGTGCATAGGTACAGTTGAATTTTCAAATTCGTTTTTCAAGACGTATAGACCTTACATCCGAAGGTATGTTATTCTACATCTTCAATATATTTTTACATACTGTACACCTTCGTTCTCTTCATATCTATGTACATAAATATAACATTTTAATCTGTTTCTCGCCAAATTTTTTGATTCATTCCTAGTTACGTAGTCGTATTGAGAATTTACGATTGTTAGTTTGTGTTACAGAATTTCCCATTATTTAGATAGAATATAAATTTTTACATATTTTGTTGGACAATAGTTTGATAAAGCAATTAGCTTTAATGGGAGAAACATTCATCGAATATTTCAGAAGATAAAAGAGTATATTTAACATGATTAATGTGCAGATTGGTTTCTTTGTGTTCAGAGTACTCTACATGTTTATATATTTTTGCAAAGATATTTGTATTTTGTAAAGAATATTAAAACCAGATAAAACAGATGACAAAGTAATGTTAGAACTTAAAGTAACACAGAGTAGATCGGACGTACAATAGAATAATTTCTAAAAAATATTATTATTTTACATATTTATCCTTGCGAGTCTGAGGACCTTTACGTAAATACACATTCATAATTAATGGAAGATTCAACAGTGTTAGAAGTTCAAAAAAAAATTAAGGATATTATATTATTATATTAGTTTCAAGTTAATCAAATCCTTAAGGAAAATAAATTTCGGTCTACTTCCTGTTTTCACGAATTACTTCAAGGAAATGAGATTTTTTATAAAGTTCTGTAGTCTATGTATTATGATGTACAACAGACATTACCCGCTTGTCATTAAAATGTCATATCTACGTCATTGTAAAGAATTTTAATATTAAGTTTCGCAGAAATATTCTACAAAGAAAATTTATCTAAAAAATCGATTTTTCTGCTTTACTTGGGTATTTGTAGCCACTTAAGAAGGGGAAAGAAGACGATGACATTAATGCTGACCCATCGTCTCTGTATAACTTCACTAATTCCTCTATTTCATAAGCCATTAACTCCACAACTTCGACAGTATCTTGCTAAGTCCTCTATTTCATAATCCATTAACTTCAAACACTGTGAAAATGCAATTCTGATTTATGAACCTTTTCACCGAGAAAATTCTTCACTAGTCAATTTATGAAACCGAATTGAACTGCGGGAACTTTGAAAATCATGTGTTTCTCATACTTCAATTTAAACTTGATACGTTCATAAATTTCTGGTTTTCATGCACCTCAACACTTGAAATCGTGTACACTAACATTTGAACCATCAACTTCTTATAATATTTTCTATATTTTCTTTACAAACTACTCTTAATGCACCTTGGTATTGGATCTGTACAAAGTCTGGCCTATTCCACAGTTTATGTGTAAAATGTAGGCAGATTGTTTATATTGAATCTTTACTAGTGACTACTGTGACGATTATGACATGCGAATGTTACTACATAAAAGTAAAAATAAGTGAGGCAATTAGTCGATGAAATAGGACTGTATCTTATACATAAGATCTTGGGTGGTGTACATGGATCGTACAGTACCTATAGTGGAATCTCAGATGTCAAAAATTGGTTAACTAAAGACACAAAATGTGGCTTTGAAATTGTTTACAGTCGAGGGACTCCTACCAAACTAAACATCATCTTTTTACATCCATTTTTCCGTTCTATGGTGGTCATTTACAGCTGAGCTAAACTCAGGTACATGTAATAAAGATGTCATACATAAATAGGCATATAATACGGTGGTGAATATTTTATATTTCGTTGAAACAGAAATTAGAGTGGGGACGGGACCTACCCTCACCTACCGATCAACCAATCACGATCCTACGAAGATAGACGAATCAACCGATCGTGACGCGTCGAAAGTAGACGAATTCGTCGTGTGGACCCCGAAGTGATAAGACGGGAAATGAGCTCATTCGTGTCGAAGTACGTGATCTTTGCCTTCTACTTTTATTCGTGTATACTAATTGCACTGTCGAACAAATTTTAACCGTAATTCTGTTTCGCAATATTCACTCGGTGATCCTTATAGAGTTTCTTGTCCTAAACACGAATCTGTAAGCAGAATTGTTCTATCACCCTCAGTTTTTGAAGAACACGAATTTTTGTAAAAAGGCACGATTTCGGGTAAAAATGGCGTATTACGTGAAAACTAAAAATGCTAGTAAGTTCAGTTTGGTCTTAAAGGATAGAGGAAAGTTTCCTGATTATATTATTGTATACTGTTAGTAAATTTTGTAATTTTGAATGGTTGTATCTAAACGTCACATATTAAAAAAGAGTCGCTGCACGTACTCATTATACATATATATTGTTATTTTATTGCGTTCATCTTTTTTCTCACCGTGAGCATCATCATGATTTCGTGATTTATTGATAAGCCCTTTGAATCCAAATACTTAATTAAAGCACTCAACATCGGTTCCTTGGACTTTGAAGAATTTGAATGGCAATAGTTCCAAACATTCAAATTGGAAATTCTTGCAATGTACTGCATTAGTCGCGAAATAGTTTTAATATGAATAATTTTACTATCTATCTTTACGGATTCATCGTATTTACATTTGTCTACAGTTTCGATCGTAACTCCGATTAGATATAAATTGAGCGATTTATCATGCTCGACGAAGCACGGGCAAATATCGGAAGTTTGGTCTTTGAAATGAATATTTACGAAATACGGGAAATGGTTTAGAGGGAACGAACGAACATGCTTACAACTCTAACAACGAATAGTTAGCTATATGTTGGGCTTCTGTATGAGGGGATTTATGATACAGATGCATGGAACACCGCTACCTTTTGAAACAAGGAAGTTATCGTGGATGGATCAATAAATTCGTCAAGATAGTTTATCATTACCAAAGTATAAATCTCACACGTGTTTCTCATAAAGGCTGTGTCCCCCATCCCTAATAATGATTAGAGTATAACCTCTATAAGACGATCGCAGTCAGTGTCTTTACCAAATATACAGGCATTGAGCTGTAATTCCGGACACCTTATATGTACATATGTATATCACCCACTTACCCTTACTACAGTAAAACAGTTTCTCCAGTAATGGACATGGTGGCAACTGATTTCATAACTTGGTCACATCCCCCTCCAACATCCTTCTTTATTTAATCCATGCAATTCCACCATGCTTTAGTCAAATTTAGACACAGTACCAGGTACAATAACAGACACAGATTCACATAGAATTTTTAGTGACTTGTTCGGTTGCATTATTGTATCGTGCTCACGATTCCCTGTAATCCTGGTTATATGTATTAAGTTTGTTTTTCTAAACCCCTTGAGAAACCAACAGTGTTGGTTTATCCCTTCGTCGCAAGAGGGGTAGTTCACAGAGCTCGTCTTGGTCTGCGCATCACGTACGAATGCCACCGAAGCCCGAAGGCTCGAAAGATCAATCACGGATCTTAACATCACGTAATTATTTAGGTTCGCTTCTTTTTCTCGTTTATCTTCCGTCTCGATTTGATCACCTCTGCAGTATAAGCTAGTGACCGACCGTATTCGATGTCCCAAACACTGATAACTATGTAGACTGCAGATTTTATGCACTTATAGGCTATAGGGTTGTGTGAAATATAATGAAGCACAAAACTTTCATCAGATGCTACGAAATTTTTATTCTATTCTAAACCCAATAAGATATTTAGAAGAAGAACGAAATCTCTACGTTTGCTCCTGTCTTTATAAATTACTGTAGAAAAGCTAATTGTACATAAAAATCTGCAGTCCACTGATAACTCAACTGCGGATATTTATGCAGTTATAGATTTATATTGATTGATTTGCAGGAATTTACTTTGAAACGAAATATGTTTACTATATTAAAGGTTCTATTAGATTCCAAATGAAACGGAAGCCTCATTGAACTTTATTAAACGTTTTACTGTACTGACAATGTGTCTCATTTTAAGATAATCCTAACTGCTATAAATGCATAAAATCCACAATCTACGCACAACTGATGGGTTGTTGCGTAATGAATGTCGTTTTTCAACTGCAGAGTTTGAACGATTATGATATATATTAACAACCAAATTTCTAATTTTTAATTAAGATCCATTTGAATCGTTCATAACTTATAAAGAAGTTATAAGCATTTTGGTCCTATGTCAAACAATTTTTATATGGTCGAAAAAATTACGTTCAAAAACGTTTATTATACAACAACCTAATATAAATGAAAGAACGAAGTAAAATTTAAATACAAATACAGGTTGCTGTGTACACATATTTATTATTCATTACAAAATACAAGGTAGAAATAGTTGTAACGCTGACCTACAGAAACGGTTGACCTATGTTTCCCAAGGTTTTTTTACTCAGTACAGTGAGCCCTATGTACCATATAAATATTGAATAGTTTTTTTTAACACCCTGTATATCTGCGTAGAAAAAAAATCCATTATTCAAGACGTATCTATAAAATGTCGAACGATTTGTCTCAGCCCAAAGGAAGTACGAAGAAAAAAAAACGTCCCAACGAAGAACGTTCGAAAGAAGATGGCGTACGTAAATTTCCCGTCGTGCAGCAGAGAGTAAAAGAAAACACGACGTGCTCGGTTCGACGATATGTACCTACCCTCGCGAGCATATCGTCGACGTACGCGAATTTATCTAGCGGAATAATACCGATCGTTCCGCGGATGAGCGGAGTCACGGCAGTACCCGTACAGCGCACGGTTAGTTCTTAGCCCCGCGTCGATTTAGTAATTCGGGCAGGAACTATCGCGCACACCGATGCCTTCCGAAGGAGCAAACCTCGCCACCGAGAGAGCTTGCATTTTCTTGGGTGCGTTCCGATGGATCGTTCGCGCGAAGTAATTTTCGCCCTGCGGAGAATGCGTTTTCACGGTAGTCGGTACGATTCGATCGCAGCTTGCTTCTTTGTCATTCCTATGCAACTCATTCCGTATAGAAATGGAAATTGTTCCCGTTAATGAATTGGAAAGGTTGAAGGGATGTTATAACCAAAGGTATTTAGAAAATTAATAGTTTAATCCTTTGTACTTTGAAGACGACTCCCAGTCGCCGTATAATTTAATTTAAGGGATCAGATCGGTGTAACGGTGGAAAAGGATCGAAATTTTTGTCTTTTTCGGTACTATATGTATAATCATGAAAACGTGTCTCTAAAATAAAATTGAATAATTACAGAAATCGTAGATCATCGTATTCAGTCATTCCGATTTTATACATTCTGAACATTAGAGTTCTTAAAATTAAACTAAAGTTAAAATTAACTAAGTGATCAAGATCTTTATCTATGGATACTATACACAATTATTACAATATACGCGACGTGACAATAAAGTTTCGAGAATAGTTCGTATAATAATTTTATTCTGAAAATTAAACAGTTGCGAAACCATCGCCTTCAGCGATAACAATCTAAACAGTTATTGGATGAAAGTAAAATTATCGACAGTATTTTGACGGAAAAAAAAATTATTCTCGAAACTTTATTGTCACACCTTGTTACGTAACGTGGGTATTAACACAGATACCAGAAATGTTAGGATGAATCGATCTGATGCTGAAATTCTCATGAGCTGTCTCAAGTGAAGTACTTTGAAGGCGATGCCCTGTCACCCGTTCAGTTTTAATAAAAAAAGTATTAAATAAAGTTGTATTAAAATTAAGTTGTTTAATTTTAACATTCAACTGTAACTAATAATCCTGTAATATCAATTGAAGGGTCCAATGCAATAATTGGAACTAATAATGGAAACTAGCGCTAGAGAATGCGAAAAATATTTTTGCAGAAAAGAAGCAGCAAATTGAAGCTTATATAGATTTTAACTATAGATATCTGTACATTATATACTCTTGCGTTTAATCAATCTCCAATTTTATTTCGCATTTTTTTTTCATATTTAAGAATTATGTTTAATATATCTTTCTATTCTTAGTTTTAGTGTTAAATCAATATATAAATAATTATTGTAAAATATATAACTTTATTATGTGCAACCCACTCACATTGTATAAAATACATACATGTGCCTAATGGGAAGTGTTATGGGCGAAAGTCAGGGAATCTGGCCTCCCTCAGACAAAATCCTAGTTACGCCACTGTGCTTGTCGCTCTCGCGAGCGTGTGACTCCGGCACAGTCCACGAAGGGTTAACGGAAACGCTAAACGCGTGCAGGCAAAGCCACCGCAGTCATCGAATACCACTGTCGCTGCTGCGTGTTTTGCTGAACTATTTTGCTGCTCGATTGAAAACAAAACAGATTTGGTAACTTTCCTTAAGACCTTCAGCAGAAAGGTCTGCTCTATCACAAGCTCTGATTAGATTTGCTCCTAGACCCTTCGTTTGTAAAATAAATTTAAGAATATCAGCAAAAGTTAGTGCGTTTTCGGTGTTCCTTTCAATTCGAACATTATTTAAACATATTCATATATCTATAATATAATAACCATTTACATCATTTTATTTGGAAAAATTCAGAGAATTATTTTCTTTCAAAACAAACTAAATCCTGTAATGTAAAAGCACAACACAACTCAAAAGTGGAAAATTTACAATTTGTTTAAGCATGGATTTTTTATTCGGCTCATAAAGATCTCTTAGGAACGCCTATTGAAAATTGTAAAATTTTTTACGTGTTGAACAGTGTAATCAACCGAGAAAAATTCACACCAGCGCCGTGTGTTTCTTTCTGCCGGTCACAGTTTAATAAAACAGCAGACGACGGGACAAAGGAACGCGCATCAACGCGCGGATTTCGCGATAACGCGTAGCGCACCACGGGATGAGGGGGGTGGGTCAAATCTAAAAAGTCTGGCTGGCAGTCATCGAGTGCGGAACGTATGTACAAACACGCGAGAAAGCGTAGACGCGCGCAAACAGCAGCCGTGGCCTGTCGGGATTTTCTAGTTGGAAAACCGAAACCGACGAAATATCTCGCGACCGCCCGTACACAAAATGTACCTGGTCTGGTGTAGTGTTCGAACTCGTTTTAGAATATTTGGCATCCTACGCGAGCAACGGTAGTGATACAAATTTCTGATTTTCCTTTGATTTTGTGAATGGAAAAAGGATCAAAAGTTTCGAAACAGAAAAATGATGTGAATATACGCTTGCTCGGAATGAAACAACGTAGGTAAGCCATACGGAGGGTGCATCGTTTTGTAACTTTTTTTAGCTTTTTTACTGTTATTAGAGAGTTTTAACTCCCATCCGAATTCTAGGGGTTGAATATACGGCAAATAAACTGTACCTCGTCCAACGAGTCGAGTCAATTACTATAATCAAAAGGAGGTATTGGCGATTAAGGTATGATAGGGACAGAGACAGTTGCCACCCAACTGCTGGGCTCAGCACGCGAATGTTTTGGTTATTTTTACTTATTCGTCCCGTTGGATGTCGACACTTTATTTGCTAACAGTAACAAAGTTTATTCCGTGAAAGGCCAAAGGTGACGAGACTAGGAGGAAAACAGGAAATTCTGATACTTACGTCTCTTGCGGCTCGAACGGCTCTGTCTGCCTTGTGTAAGCAAGCTGTTTGATAACATCGAAAAGCTGGCTATCGATACCTGCTGATAAAATTTATCCTGGAGTGTCTCAGACGTAACCCAGGTAGGTCGAGCGAACAAGCAACGCTCAAGTCATCAAAAGAACGAATTTCTGGAACGATATACGCCGGCCGCTAGATAGGGGAGACCGAGGCAAGTTGTAATACAGGGTAAGTTGTAACATAATTAAAATTTTCTGAACGATAAATTTGGCAACGCAGCAGGATGAATTGAGAAAAAATTGTGAAAACTTTTTTTGTTACAATCTGCTCCGGTCTCCCCTATTACACTATACCTCACAATATAATAATGTAAACAATTAAATTCCGAACCTAAATGTATCAAAGTGTTTATTTAAAAATTAATGTGATTTTTGATGTTGAGACAAACTTTTGACTATTTTAGACAAATCAGGTTTATAATTGCTACATACTACTCTCAATACGTTATCAAGGTGAGAATTAGTAAACCGACTTCTATATACGTTCTTCGCAAATTTAATTTTGTTATAGGATGATTTCTTCTTGTATTGTTCAGGCATCAATTTCCAAAATTTCACGTACTCCCTTTCCCCCTCTTTTCTTTAAAAATAACTTCTTCGTATCGTGTTTGAACTCGATAAATACGTTAAATAGCTTTGCATAATCGTATCCCAATTCAGTTACTTGTGTAATAATTGCTGTTTCTAACTGCCAAGGAATTTTCTATAAGCAACATACAATTTTTAATACTCCATAGATCCTGAAATCTGGTCTTAAATTCCTTGGATAAAGTAGCTAAATAATTTGAAATTATTGTATAGGTTTCTCGAGAAATGTCAATAACATTGTGGGATTACAGGGAGTAGAGCAGTAATCAGCACGTTTCAGTGATACACAGTTTATTGGTATACAAGTTCCTTGCGCGCGTGACAAAGTTCTGTTCAGAACCTCGGTATAGCCAGACTGACCCCGCTCGTCCTTACGCGCTCACTTAAAAAGGACGAAAAGAAAAAGGACAGACAGAGTGAAGAGAAAGATAGACGACGTAGGGGAGGAAACCGAAAATGCCGGGAAACCCGGAGAAAGTGTCGAAATGGTAAAAAGGAGAAATCAAGGGTACAACAAGGACCGCACAAGCTGGTCGCCAAATGTGCACGGGCACTCGACCTTCACGGCGCCCTAAACGGGAAGTTAAAATTAAAACAGAGAAAAGCTTAACAAAGAAGGACCTTTAGGAAAACCCAAAGATCCTCGATAAAAGTGACCGTAGCTGTAAGACCCCGGGTCTCGCCCGAACCTGGTTAGCAAATGTTCATGACAATAACCAGGCTCGCACGAGACCGTGAGAAACGCTAAAAACTAAATGCACAGAAACAAGGGCGTGGTGGCAGTCCTAAAGCCGCCACACCATCTTGTTTAGTTTTCGTTACGGTTGGTACAGCAATAATGAGTGTGAGTGTTTCAGACCGCAGGTTGAGTTATTGAATGATTGAAATAGTATTTGACCTCGAATGATATAAATAGAAGAATAATTAAAGTGGAATTAAAAATCGATCTTCAACTAACACTTGGGAGAAACGACTTTCAGCATTCCTATTGTATACCTAAAGTGACTTACACTGTGAAACTTTTCTTATTCTTACTGTTTTCTTCTGTACGTAACTCTCAATATTCTATAAAGAGCTAACGTTTCACAACACAATGTTACGCCTGAACGAAATAACCGCGGCAGAATTCGGAACCCCCAAAATGGCTTTTAAATAACAATTAGCAAACAGGAAGAAAGCAGTTTTCGGTTTTCCATTGTATTCAAATGCGAAGGGAAACAGAAGAAAGTTTTTATACGAAGCAGTAGCACCGCAGCTGCCGCTCGACGACTAATTAAAAATGTTTGTTCGACGTACCGGCATTCAAACGCTGCTGTTGCTCGCGTATCTGCGGTTGGTGCGAGGAAATAAAAAAAAAAAAAAAAAACGAAAAATAATTTGAAGCGTCATGTGACGTGTAAAAGCGAGATACACGTGCTGGATGTGGAATTTTGTCACGTTGTGCTTTCCGGTTTTCATGAACGATACTAATGGAAAAATATTTAATTGGAATGCGTGAAACTAAACGGCACGGGAACTGTCGGTGGGTGTTCATGATTGTCGAACGTTACGGTTCACTGATTGCGAAAACCGCGAGTCATAGAATTGTAAGTGATATCAACCCTTTAACGGTGGAATATTGTTTTGGAAATGTGTAAGCATTTGATTCCTTTATTCTAATATTTTCTTTAATCGATATATTTCTCATTTGTTACTAAAATTTTTAGTTTTTCTAACAAAGGGTATTTTATTTTTTCACGACGAGTATACTCATCAAATACCGTTAAATGGTTAATATTATTATTATTGTATATTCACAACCGACATTCAGTTGAAAAATCATACTATATTGTAGGGTAATTTTCTATATGTATATGTGATATTGATTATTTTGTATTCACTGTGAACGTCGTGTCGTTTTGTGTTCATTGCCGCCGTGAAGAGTTGAGTTGTTTATAACAAGAGGTAGTTTGTTGCATCTGTGAGAGAGATTGAGAGAGAATAATTTAGTTATGAGTGTGAGAGAGAATAGAATGGATTATGTAAATGCCGATCATATTTCGAGTAGTGTTTTTCTAGCAATAGAGACGGACGGTATAGAAAACACGGACGGTATAACTTGGACGAACTATAATAATATATTTAATTATAGTGTTTCATATTGTATTTGTGAATTATAAAGTTAGAGTGTTTAATAAATGAATTATCCTGTTTCTGTATAATTCTACTATCTCTGATCCTACAAAATTTTTAATAGTTTTATAGAACATAATGTATGCTTGCACGTATATACATACATATAGGGTATTTCGCCTAAATGGAGCAACTCAAATTTCTCCTTCAATTGTGACGATACAGAAAATATTTCAAATGCAATTTGTATGGTATCGAAGGACGAATATGGCGCACAGAATATTTTTGTCCCAAGGTGATTTTTTTCGTAGTGTTCAAGGCCAACAATGCTTATTTGCATATACATGCATATTTATTTCCCTTTCAGATTGTACATGACATTAAAATGCGTTCAATGATATATAAAGACGTGACCTTGAAGTGATCTCTCGAAATTAAAATTAAACATGAAATTTATAACCTATGAAAGCAAATAAATATTCTAATATAATAAATTTCTAAGGCATTTATCACTTATCTTCTGAGTTATTACGGTTCATCAGTACACTGGCGGAAACAATTTCAGAATGCAAGACTTCGTTTTCGATTATTCACTTTTTTCACTTATAGGAAACATTCATCATTGTTAAAAACTTTTTTCGTTAATCATTTCTGTTAAACAAAGAGAAATATTTTTTGTTTTTAAAAATATTTTTTAAAATACTATTTTTAAAACTGTTTTCAATAGTCTTAAATTGACTATTGGTTATTGATTTTATGAAATAAAATGTTTGTACAAGATACTAAAACAGTGCAGTGAGAAGGTTAACTCTTTCCGACCGTAGAGTTCCATTTGAATAATGATTAAAATGGATCCATTTGATCCATTGAATTTATGAACAATTTTTTTGCTAATTTTTTTAATTTTCCTGTTTTTCTAATGCTCGGATGTCATTTAATTTTCTTTGTCTACTTAGTGGATAAATGTAGTTAGCGGGTTAAACAATCTACTGGTCGATGGTTAAAGGAGAAAAATCTCTTAAGAATTGGAAAAGAAATCAATATTCTCTTTTATCCTGATCTCATCCGAAAATAATGATTCCCCTCGCGCTTGGGATCGGAGCTTGGCTAACACCAGCAAAATCTAGGCGGATAAGCATCTAGGAAGAAATAAGGGAGAGTAAGTCTGCCTCGAAACGGGGTTGGATAATTAGAAAGTTTATCTGAGGACAGATCCTGTCTCGTAATCTTATTCACATTAATTATTTTTCCTCCACGTCTGACTGAGATCAGATTAAGACGCCCAGATCTCGGACGGCCCACCTCTTCTTTTTAGTGAAAAATGCTTGGAAAGGAGGAGCATTGAAGCAGAAAATGGGGGAAGGTGTGAAGGTGAAAAGAAATCGAGGGAGGAAGGGACTCTGTTGTAAGGGTAGATAAAAACGGAATAGGGGAAACGGTACAGAAGGGTAGGGAAATAACGTGGAAAATGGAACGAAATAAGACGCGTGAAGGAAGAAATTTTTGCTGGAAAAGTGAACCTAGAGAAATTATCCGCGATAATGAAAGGTGGGAACAAGATATTACAGAACGTGGTAAACTAAAGAGGATCTTGTAAACACATTTCAGCGGAATCTGTTACAAGTGAAATATAATTTTTTCGTTTATTTATGATCTCGCTTTACCTTTTGTACGGACATTTTATGTGTTTTTCGTGCGTCCTGAGTTTCACTTAATATTCTTGCAAGTGAGAAGTGAATTTTATGAAGTTTTCGGACTGAAGGAGGATTTGGTTGATACACGAATTATTTTTAGCGAAATGGTGATAATATTCTAAGAAAAATACACTGTTGCTAGGATTGCAGAGAATTTTAATAGCTCCGTTTAATGTTTACCTGTCGAGGTTCAGTTAAATGTTATAAAATAAACATACACCTTCATTACCAAAGAACATTCACAGAAATTGTGAATAATCAAAAACATTAGTTTACTAACATAAAAATAGAAATGTAAATTTTTTGTAAGAGAGTTAGGACGAATTATAGACGGTATCAAGATAGATGCAATCACTGGGATAAAGGATCAAGAATTTTTATCAGTAATAACGCTAACATAAGTATAGCAATATCATTATATTATAGATAGATTGCTGATAATTATGCAAATACCTATCTTCATGGACTATCTTGCAAAAATCGAAGTCAACGGAGAATGCCATTCATATACAGGCATGCATATAATTAACATAAATCTAGGGCAATGTATTCGTTAAATTTTCATTACAATCTGAGATAAAAAAAGTCGCAAGAAGCGACCTTCACTGTTTTCATCGCAATTCCGACCAGTTGCAAATTTTTCAAAATTTTTTTAACACATCCTTTAGTAAACTAATCCTTCGAACTTCACAAAGAAACTCAAGTCACTTGGTCCAATTTTGAAGGAGTTGTTCTGTTTCAAAGTGTGTACGAATACCTTTTTTACCCACTGTACATAGTTGCCCCGGCACGCCGAGACGGCTTCCCATTGTCGAGACAAAAAAGATTACATTTCCGGGTACCGGTGAGACAACACTAATACAACGATGAAACTTGTTTAGTGTTATTTCTGTGTTAATGAAACTGTTACTACTATATTGGTAATATTTTTCTGATTAAAATGATACGAAATACGATATAATTTGGATAATATTTACTCATGTAGAAAGTTTTAATAGTTTATATTCTTTTATTATCGCTTCCCGATAAATTACAAACACGACTCCGGTAATATATTGGATAGAGATATTACAACAAGTCAAATAAGTGGGGAAGAAGATTATTTTCAAGTGGTACAACCGACGGGAGTAAAGAAGACTGATAAAGTGAAATCGAAGTTAAGTTGTTAGAGAGATGAATAAGAGCAATTCGGGGGAATACCGTGACGAGATAAGGAAATTGATAAAAGCAAGCTGGGTAACAATGGAAAAAGGATTCGGAAGTGGGGTGAAGAAGAAAGGCGCAGGGGGGGTAGGAAGGAACTTGTTCCGAACTTTTCACTTTCAGTTCTCAGCTCGTCGACGGGAACTGACGTCGTTTCGTTTATTAATCGCCTCGATTCTACAACAGCCGAACGTAAAACTTGCAGTTACGCAATTTGTCACGGAGCCGGAGTTCCATTAAAATTGACGAAGCGTAGAAGGGGCTCACTTTTCAATTAAATTCGCGAGAATTTTGCCAGGAAGTTCGAAAATAACCCAACCAAGAATGTAATACCGACACCGACAACGATTATCCGAAACAACGTGACCGTGTTTCCTTAGTCGAGAGACTAAAATACTTTTGAAAAATTAAACGGTGCGAATAAAATTAATTTTCGAGCGTTCGTAAGTCAGGTATAGTGAGTGGTGTATACTATTGGAATTCGCAAACATATGTTTCGCTAGAAAATGGAAATCGCAGACATAAAATAATTGGAAACAAACAGTATTATTTTAAATAGTGTATCGTTTAAGGTGTTTTATTTTTATTATCTTTTTTTAGGTTTAAGGCACTTAAAAACAGTAATTAGGTTTTTATATACAGAGTGTCATGTAACTGGTGCTACAACCGTATAGAGGTGATTCTATGTGAAAAAATAAGTTAGAAATATAAAATAAAATTTTTTCAGTTGAGATTTTGTTTACGAGAAAATGGAGTTTGAAAAGTAATCCGTAACGCGTGTATTCGTTATGATGGTAAATAGAAATGGAATGCAAAGAACAGACGCGCTTGCAAAGTCCTGTTTAATTGCACGTGTATCCAGCAGATTTTGAAACTTGATTTTCTGGAAAAAGAAAAGTCGAATGAAAACATTTTATTCTACATTTTCGACTTATTTTTCCACGTTGAATTATCCTCTACCCGGTTGCAGCACCAATTACATGACACTTTGTATGTTATTTAGACTTACATACATGTTAGAATATGTATAAGGTAACATATAAAATCATTCACATCTAACCATGAACATTGAGTGAGTACCACTCAACTTTTGGAATCTTAAACACTTTCTCTAAATATTCTGTACAGATGTGTATAATATCTGATACAAAGAAACTGAAAAAGTGTACATATATTTACCATAATAATTTAAAGTAACAGTTAAAAGGGCTACAAATATGTATTTATAAAACCCATCGGTGAACACAAAACTATAAACACCTGATAAAAGAAAAATTTCATCGCGGCGGAACTAATCCATAAATATTTTACTTAATTGATATGATCACTCTTCAGGCAAGAATTGTCCCATTTTTCTTTGTGTCCGTCTTCAAATTGGCCTTGGAACGTTAACTTCGAGGCACGTCTATCGGAAGGAATGATCGATTATCCCACGAACGCGATTCCTCGAAATATCTTCAACGGTTTAATTTCTTATAATCAATCAGGATTACCCCCATATTTTTATGACACACCGAAGTGTATAATACGTCTCATTTAACCCGATAGTTTTTATAGTTATTTAATAAAATTTTCTGCAAAAGAACGTATGTCCTCCATGCTTCTTTTTGTTTAAAGGTATTACATAGAAATATTATCTATGCATGTTCATAGTTAAAAATACATTATCTACCACATACTTTATCTTTCATAATAAAAACAATTTCAACCCGCCAAAAAGATCAGAATACTTTCGAACGATTTAATTCGAGCATTTTGAATCGTTGTGCACTGCTTGGGTCTTAAGCTCGAGCTTAAATTTTTAATTGTATCCTTTATCAGAGAAACTTATAAATTAACTTGACACCTCATTTTACATGTAGAAGGTGTTCCGCTTAAAACAGACCACCTAAATATCTTTTCTATCTGTGATTATACAAGAAATATTTTTTACGCAATTTAAATGGTTTCAAGAGACGAATCAGATGGTGGAAAAATTATATAAATGAAATTGAAATTTTTAGGGTCGAAGGTCATTTCAAGATCATACTATTATACATGGATAAATGCATCGTAATGTTGGCTATAACATACAACAGGAAAAATGATGTGCATATACGTAAAAAAACATGGGTGACCTTAAAAAAAAAACATTAAAAAATAACACTTGTTAAAAAAATATTGGCCACCATCCGATTCGTCTCTTGAAACCACTTAAATTACGTAAAAAAATATTTAATAATTAACGATAGAATAATTAGCAGTCATTTAATATAATTTATATTGTCATTATAATAGAAAAAGCAGGGAATACAAATTCACTAAAACCGGCCTTTATTTTTGCCGTCCTTTCTATGTGTATATGCCCCCTTAATTCGATTTCAGTTGATTTGACCAAGTTTAATTTAAGGAACACTAATTCAACAATTTATTGAACAGTTAACAAAGATGGAATAATTTCTCCAAAAGAAAGGAGTAGCTAAGTTTTATTCAAGTTCATTTCTATGAAAGAATTAAACAAATCAGATACGAACTTCAAAAACGACAGAGAGAACTCAGGTCTCATAAAGCACCGACTACTTTTGCCGCCCAGCAATTAGATCAAGTGAGTTCCACTTCCATTCGCAACACATAAAACCTAAATACGGTGACATTGTAAAAAACAAAGCCTCCCGATAAACGCGTCCTCTTTAGCTTCCAACGTTGATGCCTCGTAAAAAGAAAAAAAAGAGAGAATGGGAACGTTAAGGGGTGGAGGAGGCCGGATAAATTAAAAAGGCTCCGGCGTGCGCCTCCGCTTTGTATCCAGTAGGCCGTGAGATCTCTGGGAACCGGCGGAGAGGAAGTCGCGGGGAATTTTGTCGGAGAAATGCAAAACTGCGAGTCCCTTTCTCTGTCCTTGGTCGCAAATCCACGGCTGCGTCTCTGAAGCTGCGGAACCTTGAAACGTGAAACCAGGCGCATTCCGTAGGTAGCGATGGGATTCGAACCATATTAGGAAACAAAATATGAAATATTGGATTGGCCCTTCTCCTTTCTTTTTCACCACATAACCGTTTATTCAGGGTATCCGTAAAATCGTGGCACAACCAGCCAGATGGTGATTCTACATGCAAAAATAAGTCGAGAAAAGGGAATAACATTTTTTCGTTTAAGGCTTCGTTTTCGAGATAATTGAATTTGAAAATCTGCTGGATACACGTGCAATTGAATGGAGCTTGGCTAGCATTTCTGTTCATTACAGGCCATTTATACCTACTCCTATGACGAATACATACTTTTCAGAGTAATTTTGAAATTCGATTTTCTCGGAAACGAAACATCAAAGGAAAAACATTTTTTCGATTTATTTTTTTTATTATACAATAGAATAACCTAACCGATTGTACCACGACTTTGGGGAGACTTTGTATTGCGATACATGAATAAATATGCTAATAACCAGTCTGCGCATTTTTGTGCCAATGTAAATTTTTACAAAAAGGTTTGTTGTCTCTATTGCAGGTCTTTTTGGAGGTCGAAAGTTAATAGAATAAAGTTCATACTAATCCTCACGAAAATTTTTACTGTATTGTGTTTTGCACACTCACATTCACGATAAATGCGTAAAATCCGCAGTCTATTGATGACTATAAACGGAAAAAAATTCTGGAGCGATTAAGAAAAATGTATCACAAAAGGATGAGGAAAGTGAAGATAATAAGGATACACAAATAGAAGTTGCATACAAAATTTTTACACTTTTCTTTCTGGCTCGATCATACCCTGTATATTTTGTCACTATTCATCAACTCATGATATTTCCAAAAGAAGTATCAAAGTGCGTAAGAAACATAAAAATAATACAACAACTTGATAATGTTTGCCTTTAATGATCTTATACGATGGTCGCTCGTTTAAAAGAGTAAATTGCGTTTAACCCCATTGGGATTAATAATATATAAGTTTATACTTTCCATTTCTTTTAAGATTACTTACAATCAGTTTTTCTTCATTGCTGATGGTTTTTTAATACTGGCAATATTTGATAACATAATCTAAAATTTGCGCAGTTCTGTGTTCATCAGTTCCTAGGATATTTATAATTCAGTCACAAGGTATATTCAAGACAAGGTATACAAAGCGCACAAATTGATTTTGTTTTATATCATCGCAAATAATTCATACGTTCTCAATCAAATATCTCAATAAATAAAAAAATATATAATGAATCATGAACGAAAACCAATAGAAAATGGCAGCTAATATTCTTATATAATTCATTTCATCTGTGATGATTGAGAGGATTTATACATAATTACGCACATTTCTTTTTTCTTTCAAATAATGAAGAAAAATTGAAAACAAATTTTATTAGAATCTAAATAGAGTGAAACATGTAGTAATATATTTTTTTCATCCTTTAACCCTTGTGTGTAGTATTTCCCTAAGAATCCTCCAGGAGCGCTTAGATTTTATTTCGTGCCCGAGTCGAATTTCGGGCCGGAAAGGGCACGGCGCAAAATGCGTCGTAACAAAACATAGATAACTTTACTTTCATACTTTTCCGAAACTCTCAGTTTGCCCTGCCTATAATATACCAAGTGCTGTTTTAGACGAGAACATACAAAATTGTGAAAGGAAATTTATAAATTGGTACTTGGGTACCTGGGTGCCTACACAAGGGTTAAACTTAATTCGACACTGAACGGATTAATTGACGACGAAGTTTAACCAATCATTTCAGAATTATTTTCATCTACGGACGATTTTTCTTCGTTCAGTTCAATAATAATTAATTTACTCTGAAACAATTCAGGTGAAAAGATCCTGAAACGTCGCAATTCCCCAACTAGCTCACGGTAAAAGCACCGTTGCGTTTTCGAAAGTAGCGCAGCAGTAAAGTTTATCATGACGTTTATTTCGTATGCATTTTATTCCGCCGCCTGTTTCCTTTAAAATCTCCGTTCTTCCAATCGTTTCGTCCGTAGATTCGAATCTCCATTAAAGTCGCGTAACGGACTGCTTTAAATATCGTCCTTCAAGCGACGACGGAATATCCGATGAATTTCTAATGGCGAGCGTAGCTCGGATAGAAATTCTGATACCGGAGTCCAATTCGATAATGACGCGCGATATCACGAGCCACCGCGGTATTGTGTTCCCACGAAAGAAACGCTTGTAGAAATCTTTCGTTATTGTTTCGCTCGTCGTTCTTCAATTTCCAGGCAATTTCCTTCGCTCTCCTTGTTTTCTCCATTCCACTTCCATATTGACTTGTTACAATATTATTTTCAGAAACACGAGACTGTATTCGACATCTCAATAGTAATCTATTCGATGCAGATATTCTCTTGGGTGCTCTTACGAAGATGTAACCACGTACACTTACAAGTGACATATTTCGTATACAGTACCAGACAAAATTATAACAACTTGATCGTAATAATTGGTTGTGTCTGTTGTTATAACACTGTTCAACACGTAGCTAATGTAGTAACCTTTGGTAGGTGTTTCTTGTAGATCTTTATGAGCTGATACCTGGCACCTTCCTTAAGAGAAATTAGATTTTTATCTAATAATATTTTATTCAAATTATATTTAAGCGTTAGGCATATAAAATTTTGAATTTCATGTTATTAATTAAATTAATAAATAGAATTAGTAATAGAAAACTAATTTTCATGGATATTTCATCAAAATATTTCTTTAATCAGACATATTACTTATACATACATATAAAAGAATATAGGTTATGTATATTTAGGTTATTCTGAAATCAATTGGCAGGGTTGAATATCAGAATTAAATTGTAGTATAAATTTTATATTCTGACCCTTTCGCATGTTATGGTTAGATTTTCTCCTAGATCCTTAGTTCTAAAAATAATTTGAAAAATATCAGCAGAAGTTTGTGTGTTCTGGGTGTCCTTCACAATTCGATCATTATTTAAACATATTTCGATACTTATAATATAATAACTATTTATATCATTTTATTCGGGAGGGTTTACAGAATTGTTTCGTGTCAAACGCAATTGAATAATTATGATTGTGAAAGCACAAAATATCGCGGAAGTGGATAATTTGTCATTTTCTTAGAATTGATCTCTTTTTCGAAAAGTGTGCGTTCTGGAAGAAATGATTTACAAATTCGTATGCAGCTCATAAAGATCTATAAAAAACGTATATTGAAGGTTGCAAAATCTGAAAAAAGTTCAAATTTGTTGAAGAATGTAATCGATCACTCTTCGCGCGTCTAATTAATACCGTGCAACTTGTGGAAATTATGAAGTAGTGAGGACTCGAATACACAACTGCGAGTTGTTATTTAGTTCATGATGTTTCAATTGATTCTGGAGATTGAGTGATTTTTTAATTAGGTTGAAACGCCTTGAAAATTTGAATTTCTCCTTGAATGACGGAAATCTCCGTCGAAAATGTTTCGCTAATTACAAATTATGATTGGTTAAGCCCTGAAAGAGGAGGAATAATTCTGGGGTTTTCAAGTTGCCATGTTCGTGGAAATCTCTTCTTCGGGGCGAAGCGTAGAAAACCTAATTAAGCGCGTGGTCCAGATTTTTCTTTTAGTATACATATTAGCCAAGGTTTACATTAATGTAAGCTATAATTAGTATTTCTAACTCTAACAGTAACTAAATATACAGAATGTATAATATTTTAGAAATGTAATATTTTAATTTAAAGAAAATGGTGTTCTGTTCAATAGTTTACCTAATAGTAACAAAAATGTTAGATAGTGTTTATATTAATAAATAAGCAATTAAAATGTATTATAATCCAGTTACCATGAATGTTTTCTAAAATTCGAATTTCCCCTTAACAATTTAACTGTTTCCGTATCAATCATATGCAATATTGTTCATTTTAGACCAAACATCAGTTAGTTTATGGCAATATACACAAAAAGTCCTACTTTTGCGAACATATATGCATTTTCACGACTTCGACTGTATCGGATAGCATTTTCAAATGACTTTCCAATACTGCGCACGATTTCATGGACAGAAAAGGTGCAATTGATAAGAAAAATGCTAATGTTATGGAATTTTTGCTCGATAAGGCGCTATGGCAAACGTATAGTCACACTGGAGTGGAATAAGCCCGTGCCTGGTCAGACATCACCAGTTACCGCCACCTGAACGGAGAAGGAAGAACTATAAAGGTCGTTTGTCAGGTAGTGACTCCTTTCCTCTGTTCTATCGACTTGTAAATAAAAAATAAAAATATTTATTACTTGCAAGATGTAATCTATCAAATTTTTTATATAAAAAAATAGCAACGAAAGGGAATGGTATATTAAAATATAGTTACTGCGTTCACATAATCATAGTGGCTTGAAACATTCTTACTCATAGAATTTTATTTATTTATGCACACTTCTCATCGTGAAATTGTTTCCTGACATTTTTACAATACATTATTTGCATTCTGACTCATGTTCACATTACGAATATCGATGACTACATCACGCGTTTCACGTGGGTCACTATCTGTAATATAGTGTGAAGTTCGTTTTAATAATTCGGTAGTCGTAGTACGTTAATTTAGTGTGTACATATTCTGAAGAAAAATACGATATTTCATAGTAAATACAAAAATTAACATCGATGTCTTAATGTACAATTAATCTTTTGGTTTTATAAAAGAACATTATATTTACAACCTTTACGGCAGGGAGAATGATATAGTAGAAAATAAATCTAAAATATTCTAAACATGCCGAAATTATCAAATAAATTTTTTAATTAACTAAACAAAGTATGGCATGAGTATTTTTTCAGAGAAAAAACAGTAAAACGTTCAAAAAATAATTAAATTGAATTAACTGCTTCTCATAATATGAATTATACGTTTGTTAAAACAAACTCCAGGTAAGGAGTTAATGTAGTTCAACGTTTAATGCAATGCTCTGCGATAATGTAATGAAAATGAGGTACAATGAAAAGCAATTGACTACGTACATGTACTTGAATTCAGGAAATTTCCGAACTTTTGTAAATGGACGAGCTCTACCATTACCTATTACTCCGACATGAGAGTTTGGTCTTACATTTCACATTTAAACAAGTAAGAAGTTAAATGAAATAATAATGGCAAATAAATTTGACTTATTTTGATAACAGTATCATTCTCTAAAATATTTCGATTATATCGTATGTAAATGAACTCTTACTGTTTAAGAACTATTTAAAAAATTTTAAACCGAATCTATAGTGTATAATATACATATAGTACAGAACTATGTGTATAGTACAGAATTATATATTCACGTTTTTATAACATACTATTAAAATAATTTGAGCTTCAAAATGATAATGTGACAGAATAATTTCCTATCTTCGTTTAATATCGCCTCTGACCCAACAAATATACAGTGTGTTTTAAAAATGATTTATAAATATTGTTACCATTATGTTACATTGTTTTATTATAAACTAGCAGATAATTTTAAACAGAACTCCATAATGATGACAATAGTTATTTATGCAAATTCATACTTCTATGGACTCATCTCTGAAAACAAAAGATAAATATTGCAATAAATAAAATCTTTGTCAAACTATTAGATTGTACTATACGAAATCGCCGATACCCACTCAAATAGTTAATAATTAACCGAGATTAGTAAATTAAATATCATGGATATTGTTTGTTGTGAATGTCAGAAGTTATATACCATTACTGTGCTTCTCTATCTATTGATTATTCAATTCTTCTTATGATTATTTGTCTATTCTACGGAAATAAACAATATGGTACCAAGAGAATAATTTCAAATACGTTTCCAATATGAATTCAAATTACGTTACAGCACAGTTAGGTAAAATTAAATTATGAAGTCTTACTTTAATCACGACATGCACCACATGTTTCTCTAAAAAAGATCCATTTTTGTGTTACCGGAAGCTTCTACCAAGGAACGAAACATTCCTTAATCAAGAGTCGATAGCTGCAGAATTTAAAGAATTCTTACAAACCAAGAACACCAATTTTTAAAGAAATAGAATGTATCAGATACTTCTACCTCGTTTGAAGAAAGCTACTAATCTTCGCGGTCCATATTCAAGAATTATTTTTTTCAAAAATAATCATTTTCATTACGATATACAGAAACGACAATTTCACATTGTACAATCTAATACATTACCCATTTGACTTTATAACGTATCACTTCAATGCCGTTCGCCATCGATGCACAAAATTCACAATCCAACGATAAAAACAAAAAAAACATCGACAAAGACCGATAGAAATCCCCGTTACTCGTGTGCATCGAGTATACAAAATATACTCGTGGCTCTACTTCGCAGCGAGACGATGCAATATACAGAGTGCCCCGTCTAAGCTCGAACATGTAAATATCTTCTTTATTTTTAATGATACGTGAAATATTTCAAACACAGTCTCAATGGTTTCAGAAGAGGGGAACCTTACATCGAAAATTTTTTTTTGTGATAATTTTTTTAATTTTTCTTAGGTCGCCGGTATTTTTTTGCCAGACAACATTTTCTTTTTATTGTATTGTGTATCATGTGTTAAGATGCATTCAAATATACACTACCAGCTAAAAGTATGAAACTAGAGTTCATGATTGGTGGAACAGTAACTCATTATTCTGTTGCGAAATAATAAATATTACGGAATCAGTACATACACAAATAATTTCCAATCAGTCTTAGCACACCACTTTTATCAAATCTTTGTAGAATAATATTTTTGTCTTTCTTTAATCAGACTTGGCCCCATACTTTTGGCCGATAATGTATCTAACGTGTAACTTTGAGGTGAACTTGAACATTGAAAGAATAATAAACTTCTGAAATACTGGTAGGGTGGTATGTGAACTTAGTTTCTATGTTACAAATGCTCGAAATGATATCCATCGGTGGCGATAGACTGTCAAAAACAAAAAATCACGAATTGCATTGCTGTTTCTACATCTTCTTGACTTGATAACCGCACAGGATGCAATTATTCGATTCTTAGTGTCTTCCGGTATGGTGGATTGCTATTAGTAAACGTTTTTTTTTGTTTATTTCGTTATTTAATTATTTCTATAATGTTTGAGTTCATCTCAAGGTTATAAGTTAGACATATTTGAATGCACCTGAACACATTCTACATGATACAATAAAAAAAAGTACATGCTATCTAGCAAAAATACCGACGACCTAAAAAATATTATTAATAGTGATCATAAAAACAATGTTCCGTATACGATACGTCCCCTACTGAAACCGTTCAAACTGTGTTTGAAACATTTCTCATATCGTTAATCTTTTAACGGTGGAATTTTGTATTTAAATTTGTGTCCCTGCGTGCGTAATTAAAATCAAGCGATGACGAGTATACTCGTCAAACGCAAAGTAAATGCTACGAGCTAATTTCTTTAAAAAACCAATAATTTAATGGTTTCAAAATTTATTTACATAACATATTCTTTAAGAATTAAATTAAAGAAAATAGGAAAAATTCACATACATGAATACCTTACACCATTCAATTACTTCAATCGAATAAAAGAAATATATTTTCCAATTTTTTTACTAAAACTTCCATTTTTATGGCAGACGGTATTTCATTTTATCACACGACGAGTATACTCGTCATTACCCAAAAAGTGGTCATTTCGCCATGACGTATATACTCGTCAAACACCGTTAAAAGGTTAAAAATAAAAAAGATATTTACATAAGAAATATACACCCTGTGTTGGGGCCACGTGCTTGGGTCTACGGCGCGTTCAAAAATCGGACAATAAAGCGTTTTCTTGGGAAAGTTGCTAAGGAGCATGAATCCGGTCTCCCGTAAGGGTTTTTGGGCTACGGCTGGAAATGCAATCCAGAGCATCTGGAGTGTATCCCAGCCGTGCCGTTTTTAACGGCAATCGACGCATCGTGGGTCCGAGCGATGGCAAATTTATGGGCCTTCGAGGGTGGTTTCCTGGGAAAGCAAGGTTAGTGCAGAGCAGTTTTGTATCTATTTGCATCATTGTGATACGGTAGGGAAATCGCCCTGGATAGCCATTGGCCCTAACATATTCCCACCCCGTCTCTTGGTATGGAGAATGGGCTGTTGGAGGGGTCGTTCGGTGCCTCCCCGGTTTTTGGCTTTTAAGAAGAACGCAGAAAGAAATTGAAAGTCAAGGGAAAAGCATAAAGAGTCTGGAAGCATTATCGAGCCGCTTGTTCGCTTATCTAGAAACTATAGTATGTTAGTTTTATTATCGAATAAAATGTTAATAGTTTTGTTAGCAAATAAATTCGTTATTTATTGCCAAATATAAAACCTCTAAGAACTTTGTGAGAGATTTAACACCCTGTGTATTTCAAAAAATTTTATCGATAACCAGCGAACCATGCGACCGCCCGCGCGCACGGCAGCTCCTCCGCGTAAACACCGTTTCGCCCCGGTATCGCGGGGACGGCGTGTCGCCCCGATATCGAGGAGCGACATTTTCGTGAGTTCGAAGAAATTTCAGAACAGTGTATCCGGGGCTATTCACGGGAGATCAGAGATGGCCCAGTTTCCGCGATTTCGATCGTCGGGACTCCGGCGGGCTGATTCGAGGCGACACGCTCCGCTCCACAAAGGCACCGCGACGCGTCCCTCGCTCCCTCCCACTCCCCTACTCACCCTCTATCCGTGCCACGACTTCGTTTTCGGTTCCGGGAGATCGAATAACGGGCGACGTGACTCCGAAGATTGCATTTTGCGCGAGATGAAAACTGCAGAAATAGGGATAAGCGGGCGTCATTCGTGCGAATAAACCGTCGGGGCGTGCGTGAATTCAAATAAACCTCGTCGAGGAAGCGATATGACGTGCTCGAATGGGATCCCCCCTTCCCCCACCTCCCCCTCCCGCCTCGATGATATTACCGTAGTTTTCCACCGTGACGGAGGGGTGGCGAGGGAACGATTGAAAAGAAACGCGGTCCTGCGACAGAAACGCTCGCGATTGGCCGGTTGAACCTGCACCAGGGGATTGTAATATGCGACACAGGATTGAAATGGGGGATGCCCGAGCTTGGGTTCGAGGGCGGGAATATGTCGATAGGCATCGTGTACTGCTTCTTTGCTACTAGAAGTAGCAGGTAGTTAGGAGTTGACTGCGGATTGCAAAAAACTTCTTTAGCCCTCGGCTTGTAACATCATCGTCGAAAAGTATTAGGACACTTACTGAAAGGTAAATAATCCTGCAAAATCAGTTTGGATTTGATTTCGAAGCCGTCGAATGGAAGGTATAGGTAAAGATGAGGGGAAATATTTAGAATAGGGGAGGCAACTCCAATGACCTTGACATATGTTGTAAATGTCACCTCTTTCTGAGTGACCATAACAATTTTAGCAGTTGCTCATTATTTGTTAAAAAGTACTTAACAAAGAAATTTCGCAATATAAATATATATAATTAACTCCATAATTTACATCTTACTTAAATAGTATAAACATTATATTATTAATGTATCTGCCTCTTTAAGTGATTGCGTGGGCGGGGGGAGTGAGCACTCCGCCCCTACCACTGCGCCCCCACCCCTGAGAAAAATCTGACCCCAACCTAACTCGATTTCATTTCTGATTAAATTAAAATAAGATTTGAGTTGGGTTACGACTAAGTTTTTTTTCTCGAGGTGGGGGTGCAGAGGGTAGGGGTCGAGAGTCCCCCGCACACGTAATCACGTAAAAGAACAATTATGTTAATAATATAATGTTTATATTATTTAGGTAAGATTTCAATTATGAAGTTAGTTATACACCTTTATATTGCGAAATTTATTTGTTAATAACTTTTTAACAAATAACGAGCGATTGCTAACATTTGCTCATGATCACTCGGGAAAGTGACGTTTACAACATGTGCCCAGATGAAGGTCATTGGTGCCATTGAATACCCATAATAACTACTACATTTTGCAAATTATTTTATTTATGACTTTTTAATCAAAAACGAGTGATTGCTATAACCTTCTAAAGTTCGTGAAGAGGGTGACCTTTACAACATATGTGAAGATCAAGGTCATTGGAGCTGTCGCCACTAATCGAAATATTGACCAGTTCCTTTGAGATTTTTTATCCTTACGATGAGTAGAATACGATGCAATGAAAAAATTTGTCTATGAAATTCAAGGTTATGGTCGTTTTTGCTGCACCTTTCTTACCTTAATCTCCCCCAAACCAAAGGTGTAGATTCTGGCTGCAGTAGTGGTGACATGTAATAATTTCTTGACACCCTGCAGAGTTGCCCAGAACTGCCTTATACTCTTTTATTAGATTAATAGGAAAGAAATGGCTGTTTGAGCTGTTCATGTTACTATTGTCACTGCTATATTTGTAAGGTTATAGGATTTCTTTAATTGTTTTTATAAGCATATAAATATTAAACATTATAGAACCAGCATAAGGTTTACTAATAGCATTTGGATGCATATATATATATATGTATATATATATATATATATATATATATATGTAAACAATGCAGAATTAAAATACTAAAGACTAAAGATATGAGAGTGGTGATTGACCATTTACGCACTTTTCATCAACCTAATATGTAGACTGATGTCATCCAGCGAAATAGACAAGTGATATTGATGGGAAAGCCCTATAGTCAGCTTTGAATATTTACACGGTACTATCCAGAATTATACAGGCTGCGTCATAACATGTGGGACCCACTTCAGGAGTGAACAGAAAACACAAAAACAATGATAAAAGTTCATATAAACATGTGTCCTATTTAACCTTGTTTCATAGTTATAGCCATTTTTGTGTGTCTAATAATCCGCATACAATCAATACAAGTGCGTAGTCAGCAATAAGTGCAAATGACACAAATTGAAGTGTTTTTTGAATTATAGCATTACTTGCTGTAATTATCGGTTGATGGCTTGCAGTTAACTTTGTTTTTTAGATGTCTCCAAAGAAAGTAGACAGGTGGCGTCAAGTTCGGAGGGCAATTGTATGCAAGTGTTATACGGATAACATGAATTTTACATGAATTTTACATTCACGAAAGTTTTTCATCATTTACCGAAGAATATCTCAGTAATTATTCATTTTTGGACCCGTATACCCAAATAGTGTTTTACTTAGCGTTTGACACTTTCCCAGTTTCAGGATCAAATTTTACACATTACGATTAAAAAACTCAAGCAGACCTTCATATCTTGATAAAAAAGCACACTAGCAAAGAACTAATTATTACATTATATGCTCCCTTCGTTACTGTATAACTTTTGATCGAAACGTTTCTTCATGTAACAAACAGTTTACAAGTAATTTATGTGACACAAATAAGTGAAACTGCCTGTATAATATACATTACATACTATAATATACAAAAGTATGGGACCAGATCTGATATAACTAAAGAAAGAGAAAAATATTATTCTACAAAGATTCGGTAAAAGTATTGTGCTGAAGCTAATTGCAAATGATATGTATATGTATTGATTGCGTAATTTTTATTATACCGCAACAGAGTAATGAGTTGCTGTTCTAACAATTATGACCTCTGGTTCCATACTTTTGACTGTTAGTATATGTCAATAATCTTAAAATATTTTTATCGTATTTGAATAATTATCTTCAAATTATATTATTCAATTTGAATAATTACGTTTAAACTACATTATTCTATTTGAATAATTACGCTTGAACCAAATTATTTAAATAGTCCCTATCTAAATTTCAGACAATTCTGACGTCGTATCAGTTTTTTTGACATCATAATACTTCAAGAGCAATCTGTTCTAAATAATTCGCGTTTATATTTTTCTGCGCACTCTCGATCTTTAACGGTCAATTTGTCACTAATTACCTGCGAAGTCGAGCAAACAAGCCCGAAGATCGCGTGGGCGTAAAATGCCGGCAAACGCGTCCAATTAACCGGTCGTGTTTGCGTAGAGTCCCGAATACGAAACGGAACATCGGCGGACACAGTCGTCGCAAAATAAAATACGCTTTTTTATCGGCCCGTGATCGAGCACGAATTGCAGATCGCGTTTATAATGTAATGAGCTGCAACACCAACGCCTCTGTTCGCGGTGGCGAAGTGAAATCCACACGGTGACGATTACATAAAACGATATCAATTATATAAGGCGTAGAAACAAATGAGTCACTTGACGCGTTTCCTGCCACCCACGAAACCGATGAATTAGAATTTTATGAAGAACACGATGAATGACGTGAAATCGAAAATAAGCGTGAAGAGTCATTTGTTATTGGATGTTGCTTCGAAGATACTGAATTAGTGGTTGAACAGGAAACTGTCTGAATACTCGATTTGTTCTTGTTGCTCTTTATTTTGTATTCACGTTATAGATGAAATATTTATACATATTGCTAAACTTTGTATTGTATATACAATTGCCTCTGAAAGTAAGTATTCTTGTACTTACTTCGCCATTTGTGCAGTTTTGTTTTTTAAGTGGTATAAGTCCATTTTTGGAAAAAATGAGTTAATGGTGTACAATATCCTCATAAATTAATTAAAAGATGTTTAACTGTAAAATATTGTTGCATGGACGCGGCATGACTTCCGAATACATAAAGGCAATATTGATAAAAAGGAAGAATTATTTATTTGGAGAGGAGGAGTACTTATCTTAACACGTCTTTTCTATTCTATAGTCGTATCACGACTCTGCTCTGTCTCTGTTTTGGCGTTGTTACCAAAACGACGTCGCTAACCTGTAGTCTCTCGCTTTAACATTATACAATACGTGCTACCTATCGGGTAACACGTAACAATATTATCGCAAGAATGTTTTTTTTAAAGTAGAATAAGACCATTCGTAATAATCAATAATTGAAAAAACTTTCTAATCGTATTGATTATTAATTATTACGACTTCAGTGTGCACTGTCCTTAAAGTCTTTACAGTGGATCTAATGCCTTAAAAACAAAACTTGTAACAATGCTCAACACCTGAAGTCCATCAAATCAAGGATGCAGAGAACAAATAATGTCTTATTTTATCAATGAACTTTTAATTGAGCATTCAAATCTGTGTTATACCATCTATACAAAACTAGAATAAATTATTATGTATTCACAGTTACGAAAAAAAAACAAGGTAATAATATTTTATTTCGTAATTTATGATACGTAGTCATATGGCACCAGTGGGAACGAAAGAGTCAAATGAATTCCTGACCTTGAGAAGCCGGCTGATTCTACTCGACCCACGCGTATTTTTCATGCTCTAGCGTCTGAATGACAGAGATTTCAGTAGAAAGGGGTGTGCAACTGAATTATGCGATGCGTTATTTACTCTGGAACATGCAATTATACGTACGTACGTGGAAGTAACCGGAACACTGCTGTTGTAGAATCTCGATTCACCCTAAGTAGAGGGTTTGAGCCCTGTAAGCTCTTACCACGAAAGCGTTAATTCGATCCCCTTTAATTAACGACCCTTCTGCAGTGTCAACTTAAAGCCCTTTCTTCTGTGTCCTGGGATGTTTCTAGATCGAAACGCTATATACGACGGCTAGCAGTTCGGTTCCATTCGAAGCGTTCTTTATTTTCTGTTGGATTACAGAGTGTGGTGGTGTTACGTAAGTAGGATGAATAGTTCGATGAAAATACGTTTGCTAATACGAAGATTTATTACATTGTGTGCCACATGGCTAATCTTTAAAACACTTACTTGCTATAATTTATTGCTAGTTAATTACTTAGTAGTTAGTTCCTTCCCGAAACTTGCGATAATTTATTGCAATCGATGGTTAGAGACTGCACGCTTCTATTCTCACTATAACCGAATTCCTGTAGAATTTCAAACAATGTCATTTAGTCGTGTAATGAATTTTTTAGTGACACGTTGGATACTTTATCCAATGTAATAATTAGTGATCGTGAAAAGTGACTAACAATCGGAAAAAAATCCAACCACCAGAAACTTGATTTTTAAAATATGTTCTTTAGAAGTTGTATGCACTGATTCAAATTTGAAAAGATTTTTCGTTCCAATTGTTTATTTGTATTAACAGGTCAGCAGTGTTTTTCATTAAAATTAAGAAACATAAAATTTGCATTTTTTTTTCTCATTTCGAATTGTTTGGAAATTTTGTACAATGAATGTTGTTCCAAGTGGAACGATTTCTGTTATTGAAGACAATTTTTGTGCACATCTTAAAATCCACGCGTTTTATTCACATGCATTCAATCAGACTGCAAAAGGCAATGAATTTAACAAGACTGAACTTAACGGTGATATGAATATACAACGAAAGTACATACTTGTCTTCAGATAACACAACAAAAAAATTTTAGCCAGAACCGCCCCCTTTTGGTAAATAAGACTTTAACCTTCGAAGTCCGGACTTTCCGAGGACCCCGAAGGCGGGTCAAAATGACATAGTATATACACACGTAAATTTTATTATTCTTTTGTCCTTATTTTTATAAAATAGGCTTTTAAACAATAGAGAACACAGAATAAAAATGAAATAAATAAGTAAATAGAATAAATAGTAAATAGAACAAATCGTCAAAATTATAGCATTTATTAAAGTAAACGTAATCATATTAGATACAAAACTGGTAAAGCTGAAAATTTCATATGGATTCCTTGCAAATAGGTCTCGAGCATTGTGAGCACACAGGTTTATGGCAAGTTATGCAACCATGCGATGCTTTTCATTCTTTTTTTGCATGACAAAAGTAACAAGTCTTACGTTTCGGCAATTAGATGTCTTGATAAGTAGCACGACTACACAACAGCGCGTCTACCAGTCGACTGACATTCAGAAATTGAGAATATACACTAGCGCATGAATTCACAACTATAAAATTAACCGTGTTTTTTAAGTTTTAAATAGCACTATGGTCAAATTGACTGGATAGCAGCAGTTAAGGGTTAAAATGAGTGTGTGTGTGCAAGTACTTTTTCGTAAATTGAACAGATTTTTGAAAACAATTTCTTCGAAATAAAAAACTTTTATTGCATCGTATTAATCTATTTAAATGTAAAAAATCACCTATTCTCAGGTTTTACCTTGATTTTAAATACACCATTTATTCGCCCAAATAACACAATATTAGTAACAGAGAATTACGAACAACGAAATTGGTCAAATCAAAACTCCAATCGAGCAGAATGTAATTGAAGTAATGATTATTAGATGTGATTAACGGCCAACGATAATTACAGTGATTGATTAATGATAGAAACAGCTAACGTGATTAAGTTCAATCATCGAATAGTTAATCATTAATCTGAATAGTATTCTACTTCCAATATAACTCAATGAAGGAATTTAATAAAAATTCTATCAATAATTAAATTCATCCATTAAAATTCGATTAAAAAAAGTAATCAAATACAGGCAATTGTACCAATACAATCCAGTGTGAAGTATTTTCGATAATTTCGTCCAATTAATCAATTAACTCGCATTATCATACTTCCGCTTGAAGCAATCAATGCAACAAATTTTTATCAACTTCACACGAAGTTTGTCAATAATTCGTCATGCAATTGAGAGATCCTATACTCTCCCATTTCCCACGGCAATCATAAACGACATCGCGGTAGCCAACGAGGACACAACCGAAATATTCGCCGTTATTCCAGGAAATATTTTCACGGAGCTGGAGATTTCACAATGTCGTGAAACGTAATGAAATTATTACACGACAGTAACAGATACCTTTGGCGGATTAAAGTAACCGTAATCCATCCACCAGAGTGGGTGGACAAGCGCAAGGAAAGTGACTTATTTCACCGAAGGAAGGGAAGATTATCTCGAGTACATTCCGAGCAGAAACCTCCGGTTTCCTGATTCATAGGCAGCCTCGTGTTACAAGGATCCTTCTCCTCCCGTGTTCTATAGCAAGCAAGCTTACCGTGCGGTTAATTAAAATTAAGCCCTACTAAACCCATCACAATGGTTATCGAGACGAATCGGCGCCCGTCCGAAAGGAAATCTTACTTGGTTGTTGTTATGGGGACCATAAACTATCTGTTAGCGTTAACGTCTTTCGAGTTGAAAATCGAACGCAAATGATCTGGTGCCATTTTGCGTTCGAAGGAATTATCCCTATAAATCTTTTTCTTTACACTCTTGTATGGAAGAGTTTGTATATATATAATATGACTTATATACATATATATATATATAAGTAACTTTGAATTTATAAGACAAAAACGATCAACCTCTTCCTTACAAGAGTGTAAAGAATTACAAGATATATATACATATAAATCTTCGATATGTATTTATTAAATTGTCATTATAGCCTCAGATTAAAAAGGTGTAAAACACGACCTTTAATATTTTCTTCGCGATTCGGACCAATTGCAACTTTTTCAAATTTTTTTTTCACATCATTTAGTAAATTAATGTCTCTAACTTCACAAAAAAACTCAAGTCATTTGGACCAATTTTAAAAGAGTTGTTCCGTTTTAAAGGGTGTACGAATACTTTTTACACCCACTGTATATATGTATATATATAATATAATTTTCTTTTCACCAAAATCAATAGACGTTAATGTTTGTTTGTTCTCTGTCATTGTGTGTAAAACATCATCATCAATATATGATAGTCTCCCTGGCCTGAGTTTTTCTTTTAACAATCCTAGCAGATTCAACTGCTAGAATTGACTCACGACGTAGGTAGGGGGTGGTCCAAGGATGGAATTGGCTCCACACTCCCTACCAGGATGAAGCAAAGATGGAAGTAGCTCCATCCTTCGTCGCAAATTGCTGTATGCTACGTTTTTTCCGATACAGTTCACTTATTTAACAACTGTCTTATACATTGCGTAGTACTATAATGCTTGTGAGAAAGAGGTGAAGGAATACGGCGTCTATCGGTGCATACAGAAATTATGAAAGTGTTGCACTCGTACACAGAGGGCATCTATGTAGGTACCTACCGAAAAAGAAGAATGAATATTTTTCGCCAGAAAAAAACAGAGGTGGCGCGGTTATTATATTTGGCGCGAAAGTTGTTGTCACCGTCGCCGCACATTATAGACAACACATATTACCATAATTTGTTAATTACTTATTTCTTAAAATGTCATTTATTCTTGAATTGCTAGTACAAGAAGAATATTTGCCATATCCCAAATATTATCTAACGATACATTCACTAGTTATGACAACTTAGATGAGATGATTCTTGCTATTTCAACATCTATACAGGAAAAAATATTCCCCAAAGGACAATCGAAGCATCCAGAAATAATACATTCGTTTCCAGAGTTATGAGATTCCTTTCCTTCTGATCTGTTTTCGCAATATGTTCTTGAGCCAGACACTATGGATGAAAGTATATTCTATCTCGTTGTGAATACATCTCTGTTTCATTCATTATTCAACAATAATATTCAAGTAGATAATAATAAATTGGTACCTGTAAATAGACTAAGAAGGGAACATACCGAATTGATAATTGACGATTTTGATGGAACTCAATGAGATTGTAGTACTCATAAAAATATTTGACACGTATTTTTTTTAGCTGATCTTGTTCACGTTAAAAGGGTGAAAACAGCCCTCAAAGTTAGAGTGTGAACTGTATTCGGTCGTATATTTCAGAAACGGTTAGAGATAGAAAAACGGTGTTCTTTCATAAGGAATCCCCATTCTGAGGAGAGGACTATGTTAAACCACACAGCACAAATAGTTCCTGACATATACATATAGGGTGTAACAAAAATGTTGCAGGTCCCTGCAATGGAAAATTCTTAAGGCGATTTGAAACAAGTTTTTCTTTAGCAAAAATATTATCCGAGGCTTCCTTAACGAGATATTAACGAAAAGCCCTTACCAATCAGAGCGCGAGGTTGGCCTAATACAGAAGATTGCAATGCTTCCGTATGTTTACATATTAAATTGTAAATCGTTTCTACATAAGAAAACAAATGTTCAGTAAAAATATAAACTCGATCAAAGTTGATATTAAATCTATTTTATTTAATTGTTTAAGAACTATACACAGAGAGTTGATTTATTGAAAAAATTGAGAGTTTCTCTTGGGTAATAAAGAAAACTGTTTAGAAACTGTTTAATGCACGCGGTAGTTGCAGCGTGGCGATCGACTATAGTCGACCATAGCTATGGTCTGTACTATGCATAGAATAGAAAGGGTTAAAAATATGTTTTATCGTACACTTTCAAGAGTTGAAGGTGTAGCGTGTGTAAATATCACTCTTGGGCGAAATAATTCACACCTCCAACATATTGGCACAAAAGGGTCTTCCGTGGTTGAAAATTCTGAAAAATTCGGCAGCATCAAATTGATTTTCTGGGGGTGGCCAGTGCAGCAAAAAGTCTACTACGTGAGCCTGGAATAAATAACTCTCTGCCCATGTTAATCAAACAATTTTGTTTTACATGTAAATTGAATCTGTAACTTCAAACGCGCTTTTTCCGAAACGACCTATTCAAGTTCGGTACGTATAATTAATCGAGAACCGCTGAACTGATCCGTTCCAAATTTCGAGGATTTATTTTAAATATAGAAATCTAGTCTCTATTCGAAGGATTTTATTTTTCAATACGTTGTTTTTATTTCATGATCGAAAAATAAGAGTTTTTTGTAATGAAAGTCGCTCACGTTTCTCAAAAGTAATGCATAGAAGCATAGACTTGCATGAATACTAGCAAATTAGAGCCTTCTTAGTAATTTCACATTATTAGATTACTATTTGGTACAATTAAATCACAGAAATTATTTCCGAAATTTTATTTAATTAAAAGCGCGTTACATAAAATAACATAATTATGTGAGAATAAAAAGTCTTACCCATTACAAAATAAAGTAGCGAACGTTTTTCGGTAATATCTGAGTTTCGATGTAAATATTTGGCTGAGAAATGAAATCACAATACACTTATAATTAACAATCAGGAATACCAATTGTCTCTGACATTGACTCTCAGACACTACAAAGGTGGGTGTACGTATAGCGAATTAGAATTGGAAGTTGCTCGATGACTCGTGCTTAGTCATCTGACGAATACATTAAAGTTGAATATTAAAACGGCGTGGTACACACGTGTAGATATCAATAAAAGAATTATCGTAACCTCTTTCTAGCCCCATAAGACTCCCCCTTGTCTCACTTCCATCTATTCATTTTCAACGAACTGTGGATATCACTATTATTTGTACTGAATTGAGATGTAATTATAACATAAATCAAACTTATTTATTTATATAAATAAATTACAGAGGGCTGGATTTATATAAAAATATACAAATTGGTTAATTTTTACAATGTCATAATTTTGTACAGAAATAGTAAGACAGTTATTTTTTATTATGCGCATGTCTTTACATTTTTTTATAGAGTCTGAAGCTTTTGCAAAAATTTAACTTTTTTATTAATTATTTTAATATCCTGGACTGTTTGCCACTTACAATTATACATCCGGCGATATAATTCATTCTTTTGTAAGTAAACCGTTTTTTCCATGTATAAAGTTTTGCATTTAAACATCTATGCGATAATTAAGTAACAAGAAAAGACTGTAACTTAGAAGTTTCTGCTTTTTTCTCTCAAATAGATATACTCCTACATTAGTTCAGTCTGTTGGAATCCAAAATTTGTTTAATATAAACAACCAACAATTGTAGGACATTTGTAAATCATCGCTTCACATAATTAAACGTGTTAAAAGTTTCCCCCGTTTATAAAATTCATTCATTAGGTAGGTTTAATTTATTATATAAGAAATAATAAAAAAACACTGATAGTGTACTACAAAAGAATAAAACATAACTCCAATATTGTGTTATTGAATGTATATTTACAGTATTATAAATTGCATAAATATAAATTATATAAACAAGAATAATTTTATAATAAAATTATTCGTTGTCCTTGCAGAGAATGCTGTTGCAGAAAGGATTAATTTATCCTGCTGATATCCAAATTACCGAAATCATTGAAGCACACACAATCTTTGTACATAAAGGCTACTTGCACTCTATTTACATCATCTACATTTCAAACTCCATATATATGTACTGTATAATTATTAGACTGTGGATGTTTATGCATTTATGAGAACTTCCAATTCGCAAAACATATTCAAATAAAAATGTTAATCTAGTTTAGTGCTACTTATATATTATTATTAACATTCTGAAGCCTCTAGTACAGAAAATAAAATTCTGTCCTATGTTAGCTTTCATATATTAGTATTTAAAATTTTTTTTGCACAACCTTTCACAGGCTAATAATTATAGTAAGTGGTAATCTATAATAGCAGAAACTAAAATTTCGCAAGAAGTTAAAATCGTGAATCTTCGTATGAGAGGTTGTGCTTCCGCAAAAGAGAGTATATAAATCTTTCAGATTACTAATTAAACACAGTTAATAATGATTATTCACACAAATGCAACAGAGAAGGATTAATTTATTTTCCAGATCATTTTCCATTCAGGAGAAAAAGACTGGAATTCGATGGAAAAAGGTCTCCCGAATTCCATTTGAATACGCACCCCTTCGCATATTTAACGGAAACTAGATGAGCCACTGAATCGTTAATGCCTCCAGCTACTTGAATACTCGTCGGCAATTAAAGCGAAATTGCGCGACGTTTCTAAGCTGACGTGTGCCTTTCTAACTGACCGTGGCACAATGGCCGAGGAAAGAATGGACGAGTACACGAATCTCTGCAGCGTGAATCATGGTTTACAATAAGAGACGATTTGACGGCTCAGTATTCATATGAAAGCAGCCTTAGCTACATACATTCATTTCTCCAGCATTCTGACTAGAATAATTAATCATAAAAACAATATAAATGAACCAATATTCAATACATTAGGTTATCCGGAAATATTGGGTCAGTATAAAAGTTTTGATAGATTTTCAACAATAAAGAATTACATTAATATGTTATGTGTCAATGTAAATTTGACACAGTAAATTGCTGTTTAGAACAAAAATTAATGCAATTAAGTGTTCTGTTGGTTAAAATAAAATTGAAAGCGTGCTTCTGAAAATAAAGAGAATGAGAGGAATGAACGTTAAAAATTATTAAATATTATAAAATAATTGTAAATAATATTTGTGATCCCTTTGGAGAAACTGTTATGTCAATCCTACTTTGTGGTAAGCTGTGCATTTGTTAATTCAATTTAATTGTATAAATTCAACAGTAATGATATTCCAAAAATTTGTTCATTCGATTAAAGAATCATTGTGTATTTCATTCAACTATTATTAGATTGTAATTAAAATTAGTATTAATCTACTCTCTTAGATGAAAAGCTATCAAAACTTTTGCAAAGTTTCACGTAGGTAGTATAGTTCAGCCCGGAATAAATTTTGTTAATCAAGATGAAAACCTTCAGAATTAACACATTTTTACTAACAAGATACAAATCTGTTTATTTTACATATCTTTTTATTCTGTCACAATAGAATTTTCGAGTTTTAAAGTCGGTAAATTCTTCAATGACATTACGAAATGTGCTCTAAATTTCTTTTGCGCAACAGAAACGATTCATTTCTTGAATAGATGGTGACCTAAGACGAAGCGTGGCTAATGCATATGACAATTGACGATATTTTGTACAGTAGATTTTACAAAAATTTATTTCCGGGCAACCTAATTAAAAAGCAATATCGAACGAAAAGGAGTGTTCTCACACGAATGTATGGTAAATATTTACAATAAGGGAGCCACCTCTAATTTCAATGATTTTTCAATATGTTGTCAAGATTATCACCCTAAATTTCTTATACTATACTTGTTGTACTCGTTTGAAAATGCGATTTGTTAGAGCGATTGTTGAGCAATGTTCAGTATTTTGATTCGCATATAAATTAAAAAAATTGATTAATAAATTTAAATATGTATTAATGTTTCTCAATGGGTAGATATGTGCATTCTGCATATTTCGTACACTACTCTTCAAGAGTTTGGAAGCAGTTAAATAAAATCTAAAAAAGTCAAATGACAGATTTTGTAGTGCAATCAAAGGGGTATATGTGTACTACAAAAACTTACAAATTTATAGTATGCTTTACTAATATAACAAAACCAACTTAAAAATAACAGAAATACTTATTCTTCTGAAACTTTTTCTGTTGGAAAGCAATAACTTGAAAAATAAAGATATGGTGCAAACACTTCGTTTCAACGCAATAAATTGTTTCGCAATTATTATGCGCGCAAATAGTTGTCGCGAATATTAAATTGCGTTGAGTCGATCATATTTGATCACTCTGCGAACTATTGACAGCACTGTTTAATTTTAAAATACATTTCGATTTGTTTTAATACGGAGAATCACATTAACCTCGGTTATATCACTCAAGACAGGTTGTCTTTTAGATTAAAAAGTTAATTATTCTATAATTAATCTCTTACACATTCAAAAGTATCACTGATATTTAAACTGCAACTTTTATGCATTTATATTATATGTAGTTAAATAAACGCCTAAAATATTAGTAAAGTCCAGTAAAATTTCTATTTTACGAGGAATCTAACAAAACCTTCAATCAAGAATAAACAAACTTTTTTCTGTTTACATTTTTTTTAAATTAAACAATAAATATCTTTATTTTCATAAACATCCACCATCTACTGTGGACAAACTATATGTATGATCATCTTAATCAAGTAAAGAATTTGAATAAAACAAACATATTAAGATGAAATCAGAACTCGATGTAACAACATTTGAAATGAAAAAACGGTTTCACTCGAAAATAACCAATAAAAGTCTTCATATAAGATCATTGCATATAAAATGTGTTTTTTTCTGGCACTTCGTATTTTATTCAACTTCAAAGAGTTTTATAAGTTATGGTATGATTATTTTCATTCCACAATTTAATTCATGTTATTAATCATCAAATTCTTGGAAATAAATTTTTAGATTCACTTTTTATAAAACATTAATTGCAATCTTTTTGTCAACGATTTCTTTATTGAAAAATAACCTTCACCAAAGCCGTAACAAAAGCTTTATGTGGTTTTTCTGTGACCCCGATTTTAAATTTTTAACTATAACTACACAGTAAAATTTTAATCAATTTTCATGCATAAGAATATAATCAACAATGATATAATATGTACTCCTATTACTTTTACGGTCGAAAAATTAAGCTATCGTTAGGGATTTTTTTCTCAGCAAACACAATATGTAATGAAATATATCGTGATAGCATTTATGGAACTACTTATAAATAATGTAAAGAAAAGGTAAAATAATTCTATTATATTTTGTTTTAAGTTCTTTCTCAGCATGATAGGTGACATCTCAAAAGAAAGGTATCTTCATGGTGCAGGTAATTTCTCAACTCAAACTCATCTTCAACAAAAAATTCAAAAAAATTCTTAATTAGTATGAGTCTTGCTGTCACAGGAAGTACAGTAAATAATTTATCTTTAAAAAAAACAAAACAGTGAATTTTTATGAAAAGGGTACAATAAACTGAAGATATAGTCATGACTGTGCTTCCTGCGATAGCGGCAGTTATACTAATTAAGAATCTTCATGAATTTTTTGTTTCAGACGAGTCTGAGCTGAACAATCGCCTGCACTATTGAGATACCTTTTCTTTGAGATGTTACTTTCATGCTAAGAACAAACTTGAAATAAAGTATAATAAAATTATTCTTGCAATTTTTTATATTATTTATAAGTAGTTCAATAAATGTTAAAAAGATGCATTCGTTTACATATCGTATTTACCGAGGAAAGAATCCTTAAATGTATAATACCTAAATTTTTTGGCCTTGAAAGTAGAATGACCCCTTAATCGTTTTGATAGACAGCCCATGGATTCTCGCTCGATCTTTGTCTGGCCATCTGCGACGAATTGGTGGTAGAAGGACGAAAAGAGAGAGGGAATTGTAAGGCTAAGCAGAGTGGGATTTCGGGGCAAGCGAGGAGAGAGGGATGGCGGAACTGTCAGTGCTACATCGGTTCTCTTCACGTAAGGACGAGCCGCAAGGGATCACCTGCGAATCACCTCTCGTCGGGACCCCTTTTCTGAACCAGGTGAGTACCATTTAAAGCTTGTCGTACGATTACAAATCGCTAGTTCAGTTCCGATCGATAATTCTCGGTACATCGGTGCAACGATCGGTTTGTAAACACGAGTGTACCATGTTGTCTGTTTAGTGGAGAACGGGTGTGATTTTTGTTAATGAAAAGTAGCTGTAGTAAAGGTTAGCTATCCAGAAAAAATTACACGTTTAAAAATGTACTTTAAAATCTTAACCTTGCATATGTGACAATGAAGTGTTACGAACATTATTTACTAATCACAAAATTCCTGCAAGTTCAGGTTTCGTTAAATTTATAGGGTGAATGAAATGGTAATGTAGTAAGGAACATTTTGAAAAGATATTTAATTTTTTAAAAGACATACTCAAGACATTTATATATTTAATTGTAATATAAGATTAGCAGTTTATTTAATGGTATTAAGATGAAGCTTTGACTATTTCTGTATCAGTTGAAGAATATTGTTTGTTAAATGTTAAAATAGTGTAGATTTCTTTTTTTCTAATATTTATGTACAGAAAGGTACATGGTTATATGTATACATATATGCATGTAGTTAATAGTTACAGGGAATACAGGACTCCAAATTTGGAAATCCAAAATTTCAAAGAAACATTTGAAACCTTTGCATGTTCAGTGAAATGGTGAATTGAACAGGCATCAATTAGTCTGAAGCATTTAAAGACTGAATAGAAATCGTTACTAACATACCTATTGTAGTAAAAGAAAGAATTGGTTCTTCCTTTAATTGAACTGTTCCATATGCAGCATATTTCAAAACGTACCCATGTTACATAAATGTACATTTTTTTTTTATAAAAAAAATGATAGCTTGAATAGAAATAATTATAACAATTCGTTATACAGCTTCCAATAATCGTATAGGTTTCAAATATTACCCTGTAATTTTAGGGAAACGTTCTGTTCCAGCTTTTCCAATTACCAATTAAGGATAAAATATTATAAATTGACAAAAATAATATGCAACAATCCAGAGGAGAAATCAATCTTCTAATTTGAGAATACGATACGTATAGTAAGGTTTCAAGAAAGTAAGATTTTTAATTTTCATTATTTTTTAACATTTGAAAAATGTACTTGAAGTCGCTAATCGACCTCACATCTAAAAAAGAACTTTTGTACGATGTAATTGTAAGTCCTTAAAAAATATTTCTTCTCGTAACGTCTCGTAAGGTCGAAATAACTGATTTTGCATCAAATCTTGGATCAGATTATGAGCCCGAAGTTTTTAGAACGTATAAAATTTATTTGAAAATAATTCATACGGATATGCAAAAATTATAAATCATCCCGATATTGGGCTCAAAATGTGATTTATATGGATTCAAAATTGTAATTCCATTAGCTTGATGGGAAATAAATGGCTATCTAACCATGTTAAAGTTACTGTTCTCCGTTCCTTTTCATTTACAGTGTGTATAACTGCTTCAGTTGCTTTTACAAGATGATGAAGCCTGAAATTTGTAGAATTAAAAGAAATTGTAGCGATTGGAACTGTAAGGCATCTGTAGAAACTATGTAGAATTCAAATCTACAGTGATCAGCCACATAATTCCCATCAACCTGATATTTACATATGTATGTGTAAAACATACCTGAAGTTCATATTAGAAATTCCTGAAGTATGATTTTGAATGAATATTATAATCAAATTACAAATATTCTGTGAAAGAAATCATCTAAAGACTGAAGACTATTCCAAATTTACGAACGACAATGTACTACATGGACACGTACGGAATTAATTTTTATTGGTATTCTAGTAAACTTTAAACGAATTTTATTAATCACAATGTGTTTATCTATGTTTTCCAACGAAACATGGGTTAGGTATTAAACACTATCATTATAATTAAAACATAAATTCTTAAAAATTTTTGAATCAGTATTCATTATACCTCAATAGTATCTTTCTTAAAACATACTCCCCATCAGAATCTTAAATTAAATTTATGAAATATACCTTCAAATTAGATTCAGACGTTTCAAGTGTAAAACGTCTATTCATTTTAATGCAATGCCTGTTTTAATATGTTTGTATTGTTTGTCAGCAGTCCTTAAGTGTTCTTCCCGTCAAATACAATGTCCTGCAAAAATTACGACGCAACCCATAACTGACTGTTGAAATACTGGGGGACTACTATTAATACCTTTCATTCATAAAAGTGTAAACAAATAGAGCAAACAGTAAAACCAGACCTGACGAGCATACGAAGTGTCATTAACAGTCGAGATGAACCGTTCTTGCGCTCCTCTTATTGGGATCATTGCAACGAACTCAACTCGCAGCGTAAGGCGCCAATCGGATCGGTTCTGCGCTCGAGTTGGCGCGATCCTCTCGAACGCACATGATAAATACGCTCGAGCCGATACGCGCCCACGAGGATGTACTCGAGTGCATCGTTCGCACGCCTGTGCCTCTCGAGGATACCTGTACACGCGATATCCACTCCCGTCCATAAGTATTAAAACGCCATTCGAATGTGAAACAGGCCAGAAAAGTCATTACAAGATTGTTGAAGATATTAACCTTCGCGCATCGAATGCGCGCGCAATTACGTGGATTACAACTGGCGGATTAGTTTGACCAATAGTAAGAGGTTAGATATAATCTGTATATTTTTGTTTAGTACAAAGATTTTATCGTACAGTGATGCTTCGATGAATGAGTCACGAGCAATGACGTTATTCCCACCACTGGGGGGTTCCCCGCCTGGAATAAAGAAAAACAGGGTAAACAGAAGCTAAGCAGAGGCTCGGCTTCGGTTAAAAAACAAATTTATGAGGGCCTGAAAACCGGGGACTTAAACCGGTATGATTTTGATGCCGGTATTATGCCATCAAAGTTATACCGAAACCCATATATCACCGGAAACCAAAATAAATACCAGTATTTTTTCGGTTTCTATTAGGCTAAGGTTTATACATATAGGGTTATACAGGGTGTAAAAAAAATGTTGTCCGACCCGGAAATGGGGCACTCGGGGGGTGAATTGGAACAAGTATTTCCTTAGCAATAATGTAATTTGAGGCTTCGTTACTGAGATATTAACGAGAAACCCCGACCAATCAGAGCGCGAGTCTGCCGGCCGAGCTCCCGCGGTAGTATTGGCTACCAATCGCAGCGCGTATTGTCTTTTTTCGTTAATATCTCGTTAACAAAGCCTCGGAAAACATTTTTGCTAAGGGAAAACTTGTTTCAAATCGCCTCACGAATGTTCCATTTCGGGGACTTGCAACATTTTTGTTACACCTTGTATGTACAGGTAAAAAAATTTGTAAACAATAAGAATTAAATTGTGTTATAGAGGGTTTAGTAATGCTTCCAGTTATACAAGGTGTCCCACCTAACTCTGCCACCCTTAATTTTTCTCTCATTTGTCAGGGCACAAACAAATGATTCGGGAGAAAGTTAGTCTACTGTTGGGGGATAATTAAGCTATGAGATTGGAGGTCATCTCAAGGTCATATCTTCTGAGATTTCTCTAATGGTAACGTTTTTTGAAATGGAATGCCTTATTTTTTTGTATGCCATTACAAAGAGGAGATCTATCTCTTTATAAAATGATAAAAGTGACGCAAAGCCTGTGGTCTCTACAAAACGGCACATTTTCTTCAGTCAGAACAGGTGTCCAGATACAGATGAACGTGAGCGTACATTATATCGTGGTCGTCCGCAGACGGCGCGTTTAATCGCCGAAATGGACAAAGCGAGTAGCGGCCGCGCGTTTCAAGCATCGCGTCGCGGTTAATTACGGACGATCTCCCGTCGAGAACGGAAAGAGAAACGAATGAGAACGGTAGGAAACGCTCGGATGAAAAGAAACGGCGGGACCGGGTCCATGGTTGCACGGACTCCTCGCGATGAGGACCGCGGAGCGGAGGACCGAAGAGAATCGCGTCTGCTGCGGGTCTGGTTTATGCGAGTCGAGATGAGATAGGAAGGCCGAGAGACCGGGTTCGAATGACCGAGAGCGATCTCGAATCGGGGGGGGAGGGCTACCTAATTGCACCGTTACGCACGCGAGGACCGACCGTTAAATCATCGCCGCGATGGCACCCTCTTGTGCTTGGAATTCGTGGGAACTTTTTTCTTTTTTAATGCGTTAACAGACAAACACAACGTCAGTTGAATCTGAAAGTTGATAGAATTTTGAAAATCAACTGCTTTCGAAAGAATAACCCTATAAGGTCAATGTCCCTATTTCTAATCATGTAAGAATTCTGCTACGTAGAAATTGATTTTTATTATTTATTTATGCAACAATCGACGAAAAAACTTAATAGATATAAAATTTAAATCTCCCTTTATAATTACATTTAAATAAAAGTATTTTTATAAACATTTTAACTTAATAATAGTTAATTTAATGTGAAGTATAAAATGTCCCTATTTCTGCTCAGTGATTATGAAAATGCTCGCATTTCTGCTCACAAGCGTGTCCCTATGTCTGCTCAGCGAAAATGGAAGTGCCAAAACTAAACTTTGGCGAACAATATTAAAGATTCTGTAAATTTTTTTTAGTAAAAGCGTACGTTTCTTTACAACGGACACACTTATTAAATTTATTTCTATTAAAATGCTGCCATCTATTGAACAGCTGGCTGTAGCATTTTGTATGGAAATTCTGAACTAATTTAAATAATGATTGTATAACTAATTTATTGTGTAACTTTTTTCATTAAATAATAAATATACGTACTGAGCAGAAATCGGGACATGATTAGAAATCGGAACATTGACCTTAGTAGGCAACAAAAGTATTAGTACAGCTATATAAATCATAAGTTAGTGTTAATATAAGCTGTTAATATTCATCCACACGGAGATTTGATAAATTATTTGTGACACTATATCTGTTCTGAATTTATCTGTTATAAATATCTAAATGTAAGACCTACAGTGACATGGTGTAGTAATTTATTCTCGTGAAACATGCCAATAACGCAACGCCAAAGTATTCAGACAATGTACCCTCGCCAGCAAACTTAAATGAATAGGAAAAGGAAAAGGAATAGGTCCATCCTCACCGATTTCAATGACCTTGAAACATGTTGTCAAGGTCATCATTCTGAATAACTTTTGCCTCGACAAAACTATGTACCAATACGAAGCATTTACTCTATTATTCTTATTACTTATTAATACATAAACTGCTGATTGTATACATTTATAGCAAACAGAAGCATGTGAAATACAGTAAAACACAAAACTTCGATCCAGTTTAATAATTTTTTTATTTTGTAGTATTATCCCACTAAAATTCCTGAGACAAGAAAGAATTTTCTATTTTCACTCCTGTCTTGACGAATCACCTACATCATATGTCATTTTGCATAAAGATTCGCGCTCTACTTATAAGTCTCTATGCGAATTAACAATTTTATAGATTGATTTGAAAAACAGAAATTAAATAGAAGGTTGTGCATGTATTATGTCTAAACATATATCTTCCGTATATTGTACACGTGTTCTAAAAATGGCAACCTATCAAGCAGCTTATTTAAACCTCTCCAATAAAAGGTTTTAAAGACAGAAAACTGTTTTTCAAGACAAATACTCTTGTAAATTACTGAAATATAAAAAGGACTTTTTGTTTCAAATAAAACAGTAGAGCTCACACTTTGCGATGTACGGATGCAACGAATCGGTTTTAATAGAGTTGAATAAGACTAATTAGAGTAGATTAGAACTCGATTAGAACGACGTATTAATTAACTGTGAGAAAATAGGATTAAGCTTCACTATGCGTCGGCGGAATCGTTTTCTGGTCGCTTTGGGCAAACACGTGCATGCCATATGCGAATGGGTGGTTAATTGCACACGCGTAGGACAGGCACTGCGTTCGCGATATTTACATTGCATGGTTTCGGTAGTCGAGGCTGGAAACTGCGAACAATTCGCACTTACTCCATCCTCAAACTTTCTTTTCACATATAGGGTGAGTCACATAAACTTACCGACATAAATTAAGACATAATGCAGTTAATCGGATATTTTGTAATATATTTTCTTTTATCATTTGCGAGTGTAATTGGTTGAATGACATGGAAGAAACATACTGTCTACTCTGAAAAAAAGCTTAAAAAACATCCCAGATAGGGCATGACGTCTTGGAGATGGCTTAAAGGCGCCTCATACCTAAAATAGCCGTAAAATTGGCGTCTTCAAGGCGTCATGTGCGATCTGGGATGTGAAATCGACCTTCATTAATTATCCACAAACGCAAATAATAGATACAATTTTCATAACAATTATTTTGTTTCCTAATTTTTGTCGGTAAAATGTAACTCGACGACTTCAAATTACTCGTAAATTAGTTGCTGTACGAAAAAATGTTTCAAACGAAATGTGCATAGTTTACAAGGGAGATATATGTTAGAATGTTTATTTTTTCCACATTGTCGATGCATAAAGTTTTGAAAATCTACCTGATTTTTTTAACGGTACATCGTATACTTCTTTACGGAAATTAAATAAGCTTTCAAATATGAACAAATAAATCTTAAGACATAATAGGTCGAAACTGGACATTTATTGAGATATTTACAATCAGAATTTTGTTGTAGAAGACGTTTTATTGGATTTTATTGAACTATTGACGATTCCGAAAGCATGCAGGAATTATCATTAGTGCACGTCCGAAAATATACAAAAATAGATATGTACACTGTAAAATGTGTGTTTTTTGTCAAACTATTAGACGTCTACATCAACGATAACGGTCAACAGTTTGACGACATTTTTTGTAATAAAACTTTCGGTATAAATATCTCAAAAATACACAACTAATTTCACTCTAGACCTACCATGCTTTAAGACTTATTTACTCAGTTTTTAATGCTCGTTAAATTTCCAGAAAGAAATATAGAGGGCGTTCCATTTTAAAAAATCTAAGTGACCTTCAAAACTGCAGGTATTAACAACCTAGAACGAAAAAAGTATTCTAACATATGCTCCCTTGGTACCATGCAGCTTCCGTTTGAACCATTTTTTCGTATTGCAAGTAACTTACGAGTAAATTTGAAATCGTCATGTTACGTGACTTACCCTGTATGACTGCAGAAAAAATACCTTTTGTTTTATTCTCTCATTTTAATAATGAAATTATATATTTACTTACAACGATTATGTTTGTCCCTGTAATTTCATAAATTGTAATTGGGCCAGTACTTCTATAAATTGCAAATGATCCGAGCACACCTGAGACTCGGGCTTGAAGAAGCACCGAATTCCATCGGAAATGGCCGCGTATTCCATGTTTAATTATAGAAATGAAGTCGTGTACCTGAGGTGGCCAAACTCATGGGAGTAGTGTATGGTAATGCTAGAGAAGTAAGTTTTAGTGAAACTATAAATAATCCCGGCAATAAGAAGACACGAGCACCGTTGAATACCTGGGTCAGCAGACATTCTGGTTTAGGCGACTAAGTTTGAAAGCAGTGGACAGTAAATTTCTTTGGATTTGTAACTAATGATCCGTGTATCGAGTGAAAAAGAAGATGTGGACTTGGCATAATAGAAAAATTCTCGTTTGTTCGGTGCTTATTCATGTACTCAGAGCTGATTCTACAATTATGTTGAAACATATATTTGATTTTTTAAATCCGTTAGTAGCACTTTGAAGATTGATGCCATTTGTGTTTGTCATATATGAAGATTTATGAACGAATGTCACTTTTAATCAAATAGATGGAAATATTTATAATTGAATATAGTATGAGTATAAATGTTTAAGTAGAAAGACTTTTTTGTTTAGAAGTTATTTTCTTTTTCCGAATTCTTTACAGATTCTTAACTTAATCCAGATTTATTGTATCTTACTACATATCTTTGTATTATAATATAATTCTATATATTTATGGCAAATTCGAATTTATAGAACACAATAAAATAAGAAACTTTTATTAATGATGTTCGTCCATTCTTAATTGAATACAAAACGCTTTTGTAAACTACGATATGCGAATATGTGAATTCGTAGAAATACTTGCTGTCTGTTTATAATATTGCGACATGATATCAGTTTTATAATGCAATCACAAAAAATGTATAGATCCACTCTTTTCAGTAGACACAAACTTTTGCATTCATCATTCATGGAACATTAAGCGGCTTTGCTTTAAGCTTGTTTTCAGAAAGAAAAGAATGCAATGCATGCATTTTAATGCAATCAACGTAATTATTATAAGAGGATTAAATGTAATGAATTTAATTTGGAAACTGAAGAAGAATATTTGATACTTAATCCTCTTTGTGAGTTCTTTTTGAACTTTACAAATGTTTTCCATATAAACTAGTATTATTTATTGAAAGCTTCAATGTTCAGAATTACAAAATTCTTAATAAGTTAGAATTATCAATCACTTATTCAGAAAGCAATATCATTTCATTTTCAGAATTGCAATTCCTAAGCTTGTTTAAGGAAAACTAGGTAATTGGTTTCTTATCATTCATTCGTTATTCAGAACTCTTCATCTAGATAACGAATTCACCTAACTTTGCTTTCAATGCGTAACTAATAATCTAAAGGAGGTGAGATTGATTCAAAATCGCAGTTATGTATTTTAATTTGACAACGACTCTATACGCATTTCTAGCCTTTCATAACCTAAATTTTCAGAAAGTACAATACTATTTACATGTTATTATTAACACATTAAGATCCTCAATGCAGGAAATAAAATTCCATTCAACATTGATTTTGACATATTTGTGTCTGAAACTGAATTCGCGTAAAATAAAGTTGTTTGTGCGACTTACTTCAATCATCCCACAGCAGAAAAGAATAAATGGAAGCTAAAATAAATTAACAATTTAATAAAGTAGACTTTTTAAGGTTGCAACGACATGTGCGGATTATTAGATTTTTATTTGTAACCCGTTACACCACCTAGTAGCTTTAAATACCGTGATTCCTCGATGAATGCGGCACTAGCAACAGCGTTATTTCCATCACTAAAAAAAAAACAAATTTATGAGGGGCTGAAAACCTCTCCGCCTTGCCACGAATGCTCCAAACTGGACCCGAGTACGTCGCACTCATCGAAACATTACTGTAACTAAACAAATAGGTACCATGATCCCTCGATGAATGCAACACGGGCAACGGCGTTATTCCCACCACTGGCGGAATCCCCCTCTGGAACCAATCAAAATAGAGTAAACAGAAACTAAGTAGAAGCTCGGTTTCAGATAAAAAACAAATTTATGAGTTGAATGATATATCTCTGAAGGGGACCCGAGTACGTCACACTCATCGAGACATTACTATAGTTTGCTTTTGGTATTGAGCCAATTTCACTTTCGTTTTCGTGTAAACCTTGCCAGAACGATCCTAAATAAACTCGGAAGTAGCTGTTGACGTGTGTGATTGAAAGAGTACAGAAGTAATCGCAGTTCATTAGAAATCGATTGCTCGAACACGCCTCGGCGGTATCTCCCTAAATGACTCGAGGAGCTCTAATTCCACCGCTGATGACACGAACGAGTTTCCAGCATTCGGAGAATATTGAAAACGAGTGGTGAAGAAGTCGTGTCGCGCACGGTTCTTAACCATAAAAGACGGACATCATTGCGTCAGGAGACGTGACTCATGGATAGCCGATGGCCTAAAAACACTATTGCCGCGACAAACGATGCCGTGTTAATAATTTCCTGCAGGGAGCATCGTCAAGAACGAGTACACAGCGTGTCCGTCCGAATTCGACTGGTTCGATTTTCCGTTTCAATCGAACGCTCGTGGTTAAAATCGATCCAATAAATTAACTGTTTTAAATTAGCTGTCACGTTGATAGAGGTGAAATGATCGACTTTATTGATGGGTGTGTTTGAGTATATTTTTAGTGGATGAAAATTAACAATAAGGATCACCTTTTCTATTTTAAGTTAAAACGTGTACCGTAAGTTCGGATAACTTTGATTCACTCAGGGTAACTTTGTCCCAAATTATAAATTGATCATTTTCTGACTTTGGAACAAAATTACCTTAACTTAAGGTACTTTAGTGTTTTTTTAACGGAATTTAATGTCGCGTTAATTGCTTGAATTGGTTATTAGCGATAGTCTAGAACGAAGAAGCTATTGTAATTTACATTACTTTGACCATTAGCTTCGTTTCTTTGATAAATGTTAGTATCTTAGGGATTTTATTCGGTGTAAAATTATTTCTCAAGGTCGTTTCAATCGGATTCTCTTGACGCACATTTGAAAATTTGGAACTGCTGTGATATTAAATTTATTGAATTACTTTAATGTACGAATACTTAGAAAATCTATTATTTTACATAAACAAAAAAAAATATGATATAATGTTTCAATAATTTTTATTACATTTTCAAAATTCTGTAGATCATTCATACGTTCTTATATGCTTTCCCTCATCTTCTTTTATTAATTGATTAGTTGCCTTAACTGTTTCCAGTACAGGATTTTACAAAAAAATGCTTTGCTGCACAGAAATTTTGTTTTCATAAAATATGACATCATGTTATTTTAATTCTTTTTTATTTTTAGTAATTTCACGATTTAAAGAAAGTATAAATAACATCCCACCATACACGTTCAAGCACTAAAAAAGTGGGACATTTTTCATACCGCTATGTTTCAAAGACTTAAATAAAATCATTCATTATCTCCACTGTACTCCAATGAACAATATTTTCCTTACTCGATTGTTCGCTATAGCGAGCACTGTAAAAAATTGTTCTATTCATTTATACACATTCAGTATAAACTGTCGAAAAACTTATGACTCTAAAAAACAAAACAACAGAGCAATCCAAAGAACTTCCCACTTAAAATATTATTTTTCGCTTCGTATATCACCTTCGCCCAGGTTCGCAAAGTATTAATTATTTAGCGGCCGGTAGAAAAAAGTTGTTTGAGTAGGCGATACGCCAATTATACAATTTAACGGTGTTTTTATCGTGGTCGCGCGCGCGCGCGCGTGTGTGTCAGCCGCCGAATATTGTAATTGACCGATGCAGTGGCGGTAGAAAGGATCACGCGTGGGCGGAAAGTTCGCGGAGATCGAACTGTTCGTTGTTTCTCTTTCGAGCGTTTATCCCGGATAAAGATCGAATGTTTTCAACGGTGGGTGGATCGGCTGCGAGTGGGCGCATTCAACTTCGCCGCAATTACGTTTCCTCGTCCCCGATCGTTTTCGTGCTTTTCTTCGTCTACGGTCATTCGAGTACTTGACCCCGGTGGTGGTCGGATTATCCGGTAAATACTGCAGTTTCCGTTGCTTAGGCTACATGTAATCAGAGAATTGGATGGATGTACGTAAAATTATAATATTAAATTTACCAATTATCGATGCGTTACTCCTTGCCCAGATTCGAGGGGTCATTCTACTTTCGTAGCTGAAAAGTTAAGCTACCTTTAGGGATATTTTCCTCGGTAAATAAAATATGTAATCAAATGCATCTTTTAGGTATTTATTGAACTACTTAGAAGTAATATGAAAAAATTACAAAAATAATTTTATTATATTTCATTTTATGCTTTTTTTTAGGATGAAAGTGACATCTCAAAGAAAAGGTATCTTCGTGGTGGAGGTGATTTCTCTGCTCAGACTCGCCTGAAATAACAAATTCGAGGAGATTCTTAATTAGTATGAACGTCGGTATCGCAGGAACTACAATACATAATTTATCATAAAAAAATAATACCAGAAATTAAAGAAAAGCACCTTTTTCGGCGATTTTATGTAAAAAGTATGATAAATTGAAGATATAAACATGACTGTGCTTCCTGCAATAGCAGCACTCATACTAATTGAGAATCTGCTTGTATTTCTTGTTTCAGATGCAACCGAGCTGAAAAAACACCTGCGCCATGGAGATACCTTTTTTTGGGGATGTCATTTTCATGCTAAGAAAAAACTTCAAACATAATATAATAAAATTATTATGGCAATTTTTTTAAATTATTTATAAGTACTTCAATAAATATTAAAGGGTGGTATTTAATTACAGTTACTTAATTAATAACATCTAATGTATGTATTTATGTTGACAATAAGTAGAAACGGAATGTAATGAACAGACACGTTAGTCAGGTCCTATTCACTTGCACGCGTGTCCAGTTGATTTTCTAAAGATTTTATTTTAGATTTTCGACTTATTTTTGCATGCAGAATTACCTCCTTTAAGATTGTATTACTAAAAGAACAACGGATTATTCCAGTTATTTTATTAAAAGAATAGTGGATCATTTAATGGATAATAATTAAATGCATGGATTAAATTTCTGTTCAAATCCTGTGAACAGAATTTTGAACGGACTTTGTCGACTTTTTATTCGATATTACGTTACTGTAAATGTAGTAATAGATTTTTCAATAAGACTTCCTGTTATGTTAACGTTGGACCAACCGAGGCAATTTGATCTGGGATCGATTCTGACCCAAACTGAATTATTTATTATATGGTGGGAAAGTCGTCTATGTAACTTTTATCTAAACTTGTGCTTTCCTGTGCACCATTGTTTCATAGAATCTACATAAATATTTTCTTATATGAGGAATAAATAATTGCTAGACCGAGTTGGAATGGCTTGAAACACAACCAGAGACGAATACAAGATATTCAAAATACGACATTAACATAAAGAATCTTATGGTCATGCAATCTTTAAATACATTGAAATAAATATGTATGTTATTAAATTACTTCTTTGATCTAGTTTTGCTTTTATGCTTTTCAAATCGAAGACAAAAATTCTGACGAGACTATAGAAAATTCGTAAAACACTGATTAAAGATGATACTATGAAATATTGCAGCTACAGTATAAAATGCGTATAAATCATGTACACAAATAATTTGTATCATAATGTAGATTTAAATATTATTACAATACGTTGATAGAATTATCTATAATTCAGAGAAAGAAATGACTCAATTCTAATTTTTCTCGTTATATGTACATACATACCATGAAGTACTGATGATAAACAATTTCATAGAAAGAAATGGAATACTATCTCGATAAAAAGACAAATTTAACAAAGACCCATAAACAAAAGAATTTTATGATGAACTAATTATGTTTTAAAATATCAGTCTTTTGCGATAAGGTTCAACCAAATGTACGTTTGATTGCGTGAGTGTTCTCCGTCCGGATTTGCATGCACCCAAACGCACCAGACTGTAACCAAAGTAATAATCAACGTTCAGGCACCGGTATCTCCGGGAACATGACTGACAGTCTGTATTAAAAAAAGTCACGACTAAAACATTTCAGCCCAGCGAAACATTTATAAACCGTTCGATCGTATCTAAAGCTGGTCTAGGCATTCCGTAAAATACTACTTATTTACAATTCACGTTTCACTATAATAGGACGGAAATTCATTATTCGTTTTTTCGATCTGTTTCAGAAATACGGAGCATCACCCGTCGAGTGGTCGCAGAACGATCGGCATTTAATCAACCATGGCAGCACCACAGGCCTCCTCTCGCCTTGAGTTGTTGCAGGTATGTTTTTCAAACAAAATGTTACAACTAGCTTAAATTTTACAGTAACCTGCAGTGATTTGTTGACAAAAAATCAAAGCTATCTACAGGTAATAAAATCCTACAGCGCAACAGAATCATAAATAGATGTAACATTTACCTGGTCGTTGTGAGACATAACTCGAATAGAAAAAAGAAGTTTGGCCTACTGCATACCTCAATTCAACTATATATTTAAAATAATGATGAAGAAGTAGAAACTCAGAGATTAGTTACTGTTTTTTTATGCTGTTCTCAAATTTTTGAGGAATTGAGACAAAAAACTAATGAAATCAAGTATTACGCTTTGCGAACTACACTGCCATTCATAAGTATTAGAACACCTAGTCTGCATGAAGAAAATGTGATAGTTCATAAAAGTTACACATTTTACTTCTAGTCATGTATATTAGCATAAATGTTGTCCACGGAGCTTTTATAGCGCCTAAATAATATTTCAGACAGGGGAAGAAAGAAGAAATGTCACAAAATAACTTTATCGAACAAATCAGTTTTAATACTTTAGTCCACCACTGATTTTAACCAGTACACCAAATATTTATTGTTATCGTATGTGGACATTTTTACTCCGTAACTCTTTGTGATTCGACAGTTTTGGAGTCCCAGTTGCCACCAACAAAATGGGTTATACACCGTACAATCACCAAATCAGGACATTCCGTTTTTCCCCTAAACCTTCAATTTCATAAGGACTGACTACATTAATTTCGTATTCGACAGGGGTCCTAATACTACCTTCTTAACTAATAGGACTGTATAGTGTGTAAAATTTGCATAAAATTTTGTGGTACTTTTGAAGCATGAAAGAATAAGTCAAACTACCTATCCATAATTAATACTATTCTCAGAGAGGGTGAATAAACCTTGTGTTCAAAGGACAGTGATACAAAAAGTTCCATTTTTCATCTCGCTTTCAATGAAACATTTATACAGAATATGTTTCTACAAGTTTTAATTGAAATATACAATTATCAAATCGGAAAGTTATAAACGAATACACTCCTGATTTCAAAATGATTATAAAAAATAGCTCCTGAATAAATAATTATGCATTTCGCCTTAAAATCTATAGAAATATATCCCATAAAAACTTTTCCATTGGCAGCAAGCTCCAAAACTGTTCCATTTCAACCGTTGCAAAATGACTGCTCGATAGAAACCGTCGGGGAATCGCGTAAAATTGCGGAAAATCACATGACAGGGAATGGAGGCAGGGATATTCGTTTCGATTACCTAACCACTGCGTTCACAGTCGTCCGCGATCGTAAGAGTCCTTGCCGGTCCCGTAATCTTGAAATGCTCGAAGCTGGTTAAGGCGGTGTTGTATCGCGTTCTCCTTTGGCCCACGTACCATGCTCGCTAACTGGACGCATATATGGCATCTTGTTCTTGACTCGTGTACACGTAGCTAACGACCCACGTACAGATGTACCCAAATTCGACGAGCACGACCCGTATGCTCGCGAGTGGGCATTGCTTGTGTTTCGGATTCTCACGCAGGTGATTTGTCAGCCTGTGTGTGTGTGGGGGGGGGGGGGGGGGGTTAGGAAATCCGTAGACTTGACGCTATCCTTATTATTCACGGAACTACACGATTGTATTGAAAATGTTAAAAAGATCAATTCATAATATTCTTAGCACCTTCGTGCCTGTGGTATCGTCTCTGATGCACACGTAACCACTAATGGTATTATCAGACTGCTAATGTTTATGCAAATGTGAAATTGTCTGTGTTAATTAAGAGAAAACAGGAGTCACAGCTAAAGTTATCAAGTTTATTTAGTAGATTGAATTTTTATGCAAATATAGAATCTTATGTGTTAATTTAGAGGAAACAGAAACTTGCCTTTTTTCATTTTTTTACTATACTGAATTTTTGGCGATCGGAAGCATTATAAATGAATGAGAACTGCAGTTTAATTGTCAGAATATTAACTATGGGTTGTCTTTTTTTTAATTTCTTAGTGGAGAATATTTTTAATGAGCGATTAACGTTATTTAAATGACTATTAATACTATTATTCATATTTATTAATTTTGAATAACTTTTGTTCTAGTGTCTTTATATTTATGAGATTATGATCTTATGTTTATTGATGGAGAAATATTATATTCAATGCAATTATGTAGTTAGAGGCACTAACGGATGGTTAGCTATTCACTGGTTAAGTAGTATAAAATCAGTGCAAACGTTTTTTTTATGGAATGAAGCCATTTTTGTTTAGTTACACATTCAATAGAATGTCCAGTAAAAACTTTCCTAAACTTTTTTCAAATTTACAGAAGATTTTTAAGACACAAGAAGACGATTACGTTGATAAAATCTCAAAGACCATAATTGATCGAAGAAAGAACTGAAGGCCGTAGTAAAGATAAAATTGTAGAAAAATAAGATTTTTGTGATTGTCAATAATGTTTTCTGATCTTATTCTGTTTTGTTAGAAAAAAACTAATGGTCTGCATTACAAATCTATCAACAATTTTGCAATGATACAATATATTTTGAACAGGTTTCACTTATGATTAGTTTAAATTTCGTTTTTGAATCTGCTGTTGTTTGAAATTGCAGAAAGTAGAAACTATAATTCTGTAGGATTCTAATTAAAGTGTTGATGTATGTACACAATTTCAGTTTTTAATTCTGGTACACAAACATCAGAGCTTAATGGAAAACATTTTCTTGTAATAAATTAGAAGATTTTACGAGGTGTAAATTGAAAAAACTGAGTTACTCAATTTTTATTGACGAATCACTCTATAAACCCACAAAGTTTCACTTCAATCCGCAAGTCAGCGTTCGCAGTGTTCCCTTATTAATATGACACATCGTTAAACTCCTGTCAACGAACGCTATCGCATTAAGAAGAACAAAAGCATAGCATTCTATTTAAAAAAAAATTAACTCGACTTTAAAATCTCCCTTACTACTCTACCTAAAAAAAGATTATTTACACCACATCACGTCCCCATTTGTAACAAACAACTTTCCCAAGCAGATTCTTTTAATACCTTCAGCTCCTTACGAGATATTCCACCGAATCCAGTTGAAACAGATACACCCTGTATGTACATACATGTGAAATATCGCGGTGGGACAAAAAGCCGCAGTCCGCTCAATTACCGTGCCTCATTTCACGGCCGGAACTCCAGTTTCGAATACCGCCGAAGAGAGTGAAATCTCGAGTAACAGAGGTGTCCAGGGGGCCCGTAGGGCGGGCCCTGAGGCCGAGGGAATGAATGGAAGCGGACATCGCGGTAAAGCGAAAACGAGGGATATCAAAGGGGGATCGAAAGAGTGACGTCTTCAGACAACGTCGTTCGGCGGACGGTCCCTGCCACCTTCTTCTGGCCGCAGATACTGATCATCTGCTTTGTTCCTAACCCTTTTGTACGCACGCTCGAAAGGAAGCGTGCGTTTAAATGGTTACAATAAGTTGTAGAACGTTGGGTACGAAGGTATCGAGTTGTTTCGAGGATTAATTCTGTGGTCAAATAACAAAACGTGACGATGCATTCGATTTTCTTAATTTTACTGTACAATTTTAAAGTTTGTTGGGCTGTGAAAAATTGCAAAGCTTTTGGAAATATCAGTTTTTTTTGTGTAGCTTTAAAACGTGATTGTTAATACAAGTTCAGTCTTTTCATTCAAGCTGTTTCTTAACCCTTTCAGACCTGGTGGTCACATTTGTGTACATGAAGTTTCCTACAATTTCACAACAAAGCCTTAGGTACAGTGTGTTACAAATCCATATTTTTCTTCTAAATTTGAATTTTTTCACGTTCGGAACTTACTTGAGTCCTAATGTATACACGTGTGAACATATAAAATCTACAAAACTATGAGACATATGAACAATGTTTTTTAAACAAAACATCATTTAAATAGTCTACTGAGTTAAAATGTGTAATCAAATTTTTTTTTTATTCTTAAAAGAAAATTCATGTCTGAAAGGGTTAAATAGTTTCCCACGTGGAAGAAGACATATCTAAATTTTGACAAAAATTGGACGTATCACCTGTTGCGATCTTACTATAAAATTTTTAATTTAGTATGATATATACAGTGGATAAACAAAGTATTCGTGCACCCTTCAAAACAGAACAACTCGTTCAAAATTGAACCAAGTGACTTGAGTTTCTTTGTGAACTAGAAGGATTAGTATACTAAATGATGTGTTAACCAAATGTTGAAAAAGTTGCAATTGGTCGGAATCGCGAAGCAAACAGTAAAGGTCGTTTTTTGCGACGTTTTTATCTGAGATTGTAATGAAAATTTAACAATTACATTGCTTAGATTTATGGTAGTTATATGTATGCTTAAAATTTCATCGAAATCGGTTAGTGTCATGAGATACAAACGATTAAAAATGTTGAAAAACGCAGTTTTTCGCAAGTGTTGACCTACAACTGTAGTATATCTCAAGATTCATACATCTTACGATCCCTGTTACTCGTTTCTGTATTAACCGATTTCAATAAAAGATGCAGCATCTATGTAACTGACATAAATCTTTGAAATATATGTATTAAATATTCATTACAGTCTTAGACAAAAAAGTTGTACAACCGACATTTACTATTTTTTTCGACATTCTGAGAAGTCGCCAATTGTTCAAAATTTTTTTAACACATCATTCAGTAAACTAATTCTTCTAAGTTCACAAAGAAACTCAAGTTTCTGTCAAGTAATGTTAAGGTGAACACATGGAAGAATTAAAATGGAGCACTCTGTACATTGTTTAGATCATGTTGAGATCAATTTGAACCAGGGGTTGATTTTTAATTACATTTTTTACAGTAGAAATATATAAATTCATTTGACACCAATATATAGTTACATATATGTATTACAATCTAGTGATAGACAAATATTACTTTAATCCGATTTTAATACACACTACAGCTCATAGGTATTGTTCAACTGAACTAATTTTCTTCGTAATAAAAACCATAGATCAAGTAAATTCATTATCATTTATTGAAAATTTTCAAAGTGAAATGTAAATTAAAAAGGACTGAACCTGTCTTTGATACGAGGGCAAATATTTATGAGCGCCAATGTAAATCCAGTTTGATTCAAGAAATAATGCGACAATTTCCTAACATTGCATGAAGGCTATAATAAGTAAATATTAAACGAACAATCCTTTCTACGATTAACAACATTATTCGACTAAAAATAACATAAAATCTTTGTTACGATTTAAAGTTTTCGTTTCGTTTTTTTTGACAATTACACAATATGATATATAGTTCAGTTTGCTCATTAAATACGATATTCTTCGATTGTAGTCTTAAATTCTCGATAAAACGATAACCCCGCCTAGAATTCAATAGATTCTGAAAGTGTTATGGAATGATATTCGTGGGTGTGTTACGAGGAAAGGATTTTCTCCGTCCTTTCGATACATAAATAACACGCAAAACGTCTGCGTATCGAGAACAGTCTGGCGTGGGTAGTTTCTTACAGTTTTTTTCAGCTACCCACGTTGGCCTAAATTTCATGACACGTTCCTTGTATCCTTTAATCCATGTCATCGACGTCTCGTCGGATTTCCCGGCACGAAGTCAACCTTACTGACGTCAATTAATGAAAATAAAGTGCATTCCATCTAGTTATTTTTCTGTACTTATTAGAATATTGCATAATTACACAACAGTAATGATTAATCAGTCGTGGATATTCTTTATATAATTCTGATCCACTTCTGAGTCACATCGCATGATATGTGACGCATAAAAAGTTTTTATCTATGCAAGTAAAAATTATGAGACTAATTGTAATTATGTTAAGGTTATAGGTAAATATTGACAATAAGGGAGCCACCTCCGACTTTGATGATTTTTCAATATGTTGTCAAGGTCGTCACCATGAGTAGTAGTGTGAAAGTTTTAATTGGGGGTCGCCGTTTGTAAAATGTTATTATCAAAAATAGTTTACATAATTATTTTGAAGTTTGGCCTAAGCACCGAATACAAATCACCTTTTTTCAAATAGAATTAGTTTCAGGTACACCACTTCAAGTAGAAACTTGTCTATTGTTTTAGGGGAATTATCATGAAAAAAAATTACTTTTTTTCTTGAACTGTCTCTGACCAACAATTGGGGACGATCGGTATAATGCTGCAGAGTTGGTTAGACACTGATCCAGAAAAAAAAAGTCAAGACAGTCGAAGTGTTAACGTTCGATGATTAAACCAAGCCCGTAGATCCCCCCGTTTCAATTCAGTTCTTCAAAGACAAAACAAAAAAACACTGATTCGAGTCTCATCCTCCTCTCGCAAGGGCCAAAACATAAAACGAAAGAATCCTCCGTCCCATGTTATTATCTTTCGGCCAAGGCAGCGAAGCGTGCGGTTACATCGGCGGCGTGGAAAGCTAATTTTCGTAGAGGACAGGTGCGATGGATCGTTGTTTCCATCCCGAATGTTGCCGTGTACCCTCCCATAAAAAAGAAAATCACATCTCGACAGTATAGACGTCTCGGGGCCACCGTAAGTCAGCCGTTCGCCGCAGCGAGGATCCGCTCGATAACGAGGGCCGCGTCGTAATTACGTTGCTCAACTGGCCAAGTATCCCGCGAAATTACAATTACAAATCGGAACGCGAGCCTCCGGCCCGACGTACGTGTGGCTGCTCATCAATTATTTATAACGTTGATCACCGTTACAGCCGTACGGGAGGACCTCCTTGCTCCAAACCCACATTTCAGATTTATCCACGTTTCACCCGGGGGGATAGCACATTTCGCGCCCCGCCGCCGCCGCCATTTTGGTTTTCTTGTACAGCGCACGCGCGTAAACATGTCACGCATGGGGGGAACCGGTGAAGTTCGTGACTCATTGTGTTACATTTTCGAATCAGATAAGCTGCATTCTTTGTTGTCAGCCTCGAAAACTGAATATCAGATATGCGTGTGTGTATGGGTGAGTGAGTTCTGGATTAGATTAACCCTCTTTTGCAAGTAGGGGAACCTGTTGTACCTCGGACATGGTTGTGCCACGTTCCTATATCCAATGTTAAGTGTTCGTGAATTTTTTTTTGCAAACTTGGCAATACTAGTTTATACATAATCTGCGAGAAAGTCTATAAAAGTTAATGTGCAAGCTAGAGATGGCATGAACTACTACTTGTGAATCACTCGTGATTCGATCACGTTCGTTCCCAATCACGGTGATTTTTCACAGTGATTCGTGATATCTCGTGATCGTTTCTGATTGGTGGAGAAACCTAACAGTTCTTTACACGCGACACATAATCTGTATATTTTATATTAACGACTAATCGTAACAAAAATTCGAGTTATATCGTATAAAGTGAAGGAATAATTAGAAACAATGAAGAATAATGAATAAATTAATGATTATAAATTATAATCTACATGTTACCTAGCAAATCATTCTTTTAGAATTTCTTGTTTTTTTCTACTGATTTTTACAAACACAAATAGTAATGTAATTCATCGTAAAATCATATTGAATACGTTTTTCTGTTTAAAGATCAAGGACTTACGATCGCAGTGAGCAAATTCACTCAAGATAAAAAAATCGCAATCACGGTCGTGATCGTGATTCGATGATCACTGTGATAAATCACCGTTAGTGATTTTGCACGCCATCTCTAGTGCAAGCGCTCGCGACGCAAGTCGAGGCGTTACGTCGATTTGAAGATTTTTTCACACCAAAAGTAATTCTTTTTTGGTCTCTACTTTTGTGAATAACTTTATTTCTGTTCAAAAAGTTATAACCAGTTATTTTAATATAGTTTCGTAACTTATTTAGCCATAGATTGCTGGAGAAAGAAAGGTTTAATCTTTAATTTATAAATGACATGATGTTGTTTTTGTAATTTCTGTAGTGTTGTACCTTGAACGTAAAAATCGTATTATACTTTGGACAGCTCTTTGTTTTCTTGTCCAATATTTTATCTCCTTTTTTCTAAACAGGTAAGTAAATTATTAAGGTGCCCCGTAATAAAAACAGAATAAGAAAGTTACAAAGACTAGAAAATATAGAACTATTAGATATACTGTAAAGACTGATTAAGAAGATAAAAATAGAGGTTTAAATAACCCTAATACCTTACATATTATATGTGGTATTGTAAAGCGAAAAATATATATTCATATACCTATAATTAACAAAAACAAGTACTATGCCCGAGGTACATAGGTAGTGTTTTAACATGTACATAACTACCGTTTTTTTTAACATTTATTATATCTAATAAAATGTATTAGAATCATTCTACAAAAATTAAGTTATGTGTCTTATTAATCAGTAAACTATATACAATCTATGAAGTGCAAAAATTATTTAGGACTTTTGAAAAAATAAATAAAAGCAAAAAATGTACCCAAGGTACAACAGGTTCCCGAATTATTTAACCATCTAGTATCGAGGTGGATTTTTGGAGACTCCGAAGATTTTTCTTAGTCTTCTCTTTTCTGTAGTTTCATCGATCTAAGTTAAATACATATAAGACATTGTGTAGCTAAAATAAAGCAGTAAAAAGAATTGACAAGAATTTTGTATATTTATGCATGAATAACGTATACGTTTTAGAATTCGTAGAGTCATTTTAGACTTTATGTCCCGAAAAGGGTTCCTTGATACCAGAGTGTTAAGCCTAAATCGTTCTTCGGGTCCTGTTCGACCCATAATTATGAGAACACTATAATGAAATTGTTATTACTATGTTTTTTTCTCTCTTAATATTATATTAAGCATCCGAAATGCTAAAATGGGAGTATTACTTTTTTGTTAACGAAAATAATTGGGTGGTTCACTCATGTGGAAATTCATTAATTGAAAATTATATTGACGATAATATTCAGAAGTATCGAATATTCGCGGAAGGTTCGGCCATTTTTTCAGCGCACGATACTATATTTGTAGACACAGACACTAGTAAAGGCAACGATAACAACTTTTTACGTTGTCATTGTCTGTTATGGTTTTTAGAATAATTTTTTAACATTTCCATTTTTAGATAATTTTCTTCAATTCTAACATTATTTAGCTACAATGTTTCTTTTATTTTGCATAATTAGAGAAATGCAAAGAAAACTATGTAGTTCAATCCATAAGTATCTTTAGACGTCACTTGGAATATTCCAAATAGGTTTCTCTCGTTCATTGATTAGTGTCAGAAATAGAAAATTATATAATCAGTTTACGTTTGAATTTCTATGTTCATACTTCGTAGTATTGAGCCGTGAGTATTTGTTGTATTTGTGATAACGTCATTATTAACCATATCATATTTGATACATTAATGTTTACCGAGTTGTCGCGTATAAATTTATTTTTCTCCAATAGATCCGTTAATTAACTTCTTGGTAACGTTAATTACATAGGAAAATTTAATTAAACAATTTGTAACATTTTTTAAATTGCTACAATATTTTCAATCGAAAATTTAAATTGATCCTGTGGATAGTAAAGGATACATATACTGCCTTTCATTAAAGTATCTTCATAAATCTCCACCATTTTTATACCCACTTACTGTGATACCTTGTGCTTTTACTTTTACTATTAGAATTTTACATTTCGTCGTGTTTATGAGATTATGAACCATAAAGTACAGGGTAAATGTTATGGAACTTGATAAACAACTGTTCACGTAAGATGAATAACTAAATAAGTAAATGAAATTAATGAAATAAACAATTAAATAACTGTATCCAGACCCAGATAATAAACGATCCAGCTTCATAGCATATCTTAAAATTGCTTAGTGGCGTCACAGTGTTTCATAAAATATTCGTTTTGTCGTCTATTGACGACAACCGTAGTTGAAGGATTCAAAGGTTTCAGTTCTGTTAAAATAGATTCTTGACTCTAGGATCACATAAAGCAGAAATAGAACATTCTAGTTTGCTTAATAATTGTACTAAGACTGGTACGTAACTTCAAAATTAAATAGGTACGTAACTTCGAATTGGTCCCTCGATGTTAAATTTACCCAATGGTAAAAACGTACTATAATGAATAGATAAATATTTAAATTTACAAATTCATTGAAATAAATGGCACGGAGCCTTAGTTAAATTTACCTACACATGACAGAATAACATCACTTGTTAGGAGAAAAATGTGTCAAATTAACACAAGGGACGGATGAGGGTTAAAAAATAATCATGTATCAGCTAATTGTAAGCCAATATTACATCTCGGGTCTCAGAAGACCCAGTCTTTCCCTACTAACCGTAAAATCGCGATGAAATCTAACCCTGAAAGATGTTATCGCTGCGCTCCAAGCGATAAAGTCGCTGGAAAAGTGGAGCTACGCTATCGTGCAACGCGTGATCCCGAGGAGTTTAATCGTAGATCATGATCCGTGGTTTCTTCTTCCATTCTGAAATATCTCGGTGTGTAGTTTCCAACGAGCCAGAGTCGAAGAGTTTCTTTTCAACTTGTTCTGTACAAATGGCCGACCCGTGGAATCCTCTTAGAAAGACGAAAGCGCCGTCGAAAAGAAAACATCCTTGCTTTCCGCTCGTTTCGTTTAAGGATATACCATGACCCTTTTCCGGGTCGTTAGTGGTTACAGGTGAAGCACAATGTAGCATTTAATCAGTGCTCGGTTAAGTGGTCTTTGAACATATTTCAGTTCTTGAATGTAGTGTTTCCTTCGCTGTACAGCTTTGTTCGAATTTTATATGTATTAAGAGGGTACATAAAGAATTTGTTTTTAATCACTAGAACGTGGATTTTATGCATTTATAGAATATCAAATCGTCTAAAACTCAGTATGATAGAAAGTTACAGTTTATTCGGGTTTCCTTTCTATTTCGAAGCTACTAGAACGATGGTTGATAATAAATTGTTTATGAGTGTTTTGGAAAATTAAAGAAATTTCTTTTCCACCATTTCAGCCGCTAAATTTCGATTCTGGACCGCTGTGCGTCTCGCTGTGCGACTGTTGAACAACGAATGAAACGAAATAAAATAAAAAATCCTTGATTAAAGTGGTGAGAAGCACCCTTTACAACGTTCAGCGAGAGATCGTGCAGCAATCAATATTCTCGTCCAACCCGTTGATAGGCCGTTCGAGGAAATTAAACTGTCGATGGTCTGCACGTGTGCATAATTATATGTAACCCGCGAGCAGCGATGACGTAACGAGTTCTCTAGTCAATTTTTTTGTCGTTTCACACCTTCCAGCATGGGGAAGGTCAGGCGTGGGCATGGAGAAGTAAGCGTACCGCGGTTATGTACAAGCAATTTTGCACGCTAACGTCGCCATTCCACCACGAGAATGCGCGTTCAACTTCCTAGAAACAAAATCACCTGCTCGTGTTGGTGACGACGGACCATCGGTCAAATCGTTGTTCAACGGAGTATTGAGAGTCTTTATCTGAAAATTATCGTTTCGACCTGATCCGTGTGAAACGTTGACTGTCTTCGTGGTACGGAAGGTATACAATTTTAAATAAATTTATTTCACTCCAGTCTTTCTTCTCAACTCGAGTCTAAAAGATTTTAGTTTGATACATTGAATATTTTCTGAAGAGAATTTGAATAATTCTGCAATTACACTTTTACCCTTTACACTCTGAGTTCTTTCCACTATATTTATAATGATACATATTAATTTGTAGCATGTATTTGCATGAAATATCTACGGTAAATATCAGAAAATTTGTGAAATTACAAATATTAGTAATCTGCAAAATTACTTTATCATTTATGAAAAACCATTTTGAAAGTGTCATATATTATATATCACGTAAGTACGAGGCTTTATTATGTTTATTTGCAATAAATATTGTAAATATCAGTGTATTTGTGAAATTATCAATCGATAAAATATATAAAAAATTCTATAAAAAATATATAAAAATATATAAAAAATCAATTGATAAAAATAATAAATTATAAATTATAATAAATTTTCTTTCATTATAACATATCTTAAATCCTTAACTGGTGAGGTGGAAGTTAAGGATCTTCATGAAAATTTTTGACAAATTAGAATCAAATATCTACATGCCAGGGTCCTCTGATAATCAGTACATAGCTGTCAATTATGATTCAATTTTTGTGTAGGCGTCGTGGAGTAAGCATACCTTGTCAATTTGTTGTATGAATAGTTTAATCATTTTCAACGATGTTTTGTTTCGTCTAATTTTTTTGTAATATATTTTTTTGAGCTTAAAACGTTTATTCATTATTATATATTTTTTTAATGTTTCAGTTTTATTGAATAGTTACTTATGGAAATGCATGTTTATTGTGATGTTTTCATACATGCGCTTGCGTATTTATTTTCCTTACAAATGAACATTTATTCATACTGCTTGAACGGATACAACTATTAAGAAGATATGAATGCTATGTCCTCCCAAAAGATGGAAAAAATTTAACGTTTAAGTAGAAAACAATTAGGATATATCAAACCCCACCTAATTAATTAAATAATAAGATTTCCACCTTACCAGTTGAGGGTTAATAAAATTTAATCCTCAACTGTCCCTTGTGTCAATTTAACATATTTGTCTCCTAAAAAATGATGTTACATAATCTATCGCGTGTGGGTAAATTTATCTGTGGCTCCGTGACTTTTATTTTAAACAATTTGCAAATATAACTATACATCTCTACATTACATTAATTCTTTGCTACTGTGTCAATTTACACTAAAGGATAAATTAAGTTGAGAAAGTGAGAGACGGATGTGGGTTATCTATCGTTTATGTACTTTGATATTGTCAAGTATTACAATAGGTATAGTACATATTGTGTGATTTCCTACAATAGAATTATGAGAAATTGAAAAGCATAAACAATCTCCAAAAAATCACATCGATAAATCGAAATATCGATTTTATATTCTATTCGCTCGATAACGTAGCAAAGCCGCGATATTACGTGCGTTAAGGAACATCCGGCTTGGGCTTCGGTTTCAATGAAGGGTCGTGAAACTTTCTAAGGAGCGAACCACTTTGCTCGCGTGCACGATAAGCGTAGTCGATAAAATTATTTTGCATCCTGCATGCACCATTATCGGGTATATATCGTCGTGTACCGAGCCAAAAGCGTATACCGAACCTCCCGTCAGAGATGTTCTTCCGAACCCTTATTTACGATAACGGGATACGAAATTGCGTATGACCGCGTTACAAAGCCCGGAATCTGTGTTCTTTGCACGAAAGTAGCTGCCATCGCGAGTCGATTGATTTTGTAAACGTGTGAGGGATGCATGACTGACAAGGGAGCACCGTGAACGTTGACTTACGGATTGGAATGAAACTTTATGTGTTTATATGTAGAGTGATTCGAGGCAAAGATAACGGTATATTTCATTCATGCCGAATCGCTCTTTAAGGGTGTGAAAAGTAACCTCATAATTAAATAGGCACTGTCACTTTTTCGCATGTAACTCTTGAAGTACAGGAGAGGAAGAAAAATATTTTAAACAAAAGTTTAATGGTATAATAAGCGTTGTAGATTTGAGTTAAAAAAATTTTGAAAAGTTTTTTAAATTTTGTTAAGAAGAAATCCTTTTTTCACAATTTTATTAACACAAGTTTATAGCGCTTATTGTACCATTAAACATCTGTTTGAAACATTTGTTTTATCTCTTATACTTTAAGAATTATACGCGAATAAGTGACATTGCCTATTTGACTTTGAGGTTAGTTTTCGCACCCTTAAAGGGAGATTAGACACGCATGAAATGTACTGTTATTCTTGTCTTAAATCACTCTATAAACCCACAAAATTTGATTCCAATCTGCGTGTCAGCGTTCTCGGTTTTTTCTTGTGAGCCCAACAACATGTCAAAGTTGCATTCATATATGTTACATTAGGTACCGGAAGATGATATGAAAACAAATTTTAACTGTTGTTTAACCATCGAATTCCTATGGCCTGTGTTTTTATGGATTCATCGATGAATACTGTCACTAAACTGCTCATTCAGTGACGAAGCGAATTATATGGTAATTCAACTTTCTATTAACCAGTTAAGCGTGGAATTTAGTTTTAAAAACCCTCCACCGTGTGCGGAATTAAAATCAGGCTATGACGTGTATACACGTCGAACGCAAGGCAAAATGGTCCTATTATAAGTTTTATGAAAAACGAGGAAGAACTTCATTTTTATTTATCATCCCACCACCCCCTCTGTATAAAATACTCAGCAGTTCTATTGGTAATATAAAGGAAACATTCCATCAAATAATATTCTTATTGGATTTCATTAAAATTTAGAGATTTTATAGTCAATGGTAATTTTTTATTTCTCACGACGTGTATACACGTCGAACGCACCGTAATAAAGATTTGGTTCGACGTGTATACACGTCAAACACACTTAACTGGTTAAGGCATAGTTGTCATGAAACTAATTGTCAGCTTAGTGTTACATTGCAAATACTGTCGATTGATCGTAGAATAGTCGATAGTAACTGACTTAAAACCTCAGTATGTATTCTGCTGAAAATAATATTATTTATTGATAATAAGAATTAACGATATATGAATACTTCTTTCTGCTACAATGTGTATACTTATATGAAGGAAAGAAGGAAAACATACAATATTAATTACGAACAAATTTCCTATAATGTACATATATGTATGCACTACCATACAAAAGTTTCGAAGCAGTCCTAGTTTTCAAATAAAAAAATAATAATAAATAAAATTAAATTTTAATAAATACGGAGACGTTTATTGAATTTTTAACCACATTTATTCAAAAATCCTTTTTTCGTAGAATTTTCCTTACGTGCGTATTCTTCTATTTGTATGCGTATCACACAAATTTTGAGAGTATTTGAAAGTAGATTGTAAAAGTTTAGATAAACAATATTTTAAGAAATTAATTAATGAAAGACCTGGAATTTATCTGAAAATTATTAAAAATGAAAGTGGTTTTTTTGATGAGGCAAAAATTTGATAAAGATAAGTTTTTTCATTACTCCTAAGTTAGTTTTGTCGTGAGTATATAATATACATATACATATAAATAAGCCCTTATAGTATATAAACGTTTTATTGTATTAAAAAACTTATCTTTTTACGATTTTATTTAATTGCTTCCAAACTCTTGAAGGGTAGCGTATATTAAAAATCCAAATATACGAGAAAATTCCAAATAGATACTTAGATACATACATATATGAATTGATGTATACCTATTACATATACATGTTGTTCTGTTTAAAATAAGCACCTAAATATCTTCTCTGTCTCTAATCAGACCAGAAACATTTTTTACATAATTTAAATGATTTCAAGAGACGAATCAAAAATTGAAATTTTTACTGTAAATTTACAATTTTTAAAGTTCAAGGTCATTTCAAAGTTATACTATTATACATGGATAAATGCATAATAATGTTGGCTGTAACATGCAACAGGAAAAAGTATGTCCATATACGTAACAAAACATGAAACATAAAACATTTTCACCGCCATCCGGTTCGTTTCTTGAAACCATTTAAATTACATGAAAACTATTTCTCGTATAATGACAGATAGAAGATACTTAGGTGGCCTGTTTTAAGCGGAACAGCCTATATTTCTCCACAACTAAATATTTTTTTCTATCCAGTTTAACACTATTCATTTCTACTTCAGTGAACTATATTACTGATCTTTGTACTTCAACAATTATACAAAACGTCTGAAAGACTCGCAAAACCTGGAATTTCTTACGACACAACAAAGAAGCCAGAAATTTCTCTTGAAAGAATATTTCTCCGAGTACTCTCGCTAATTTACTTTCCCCTTTAATTCATTTTTCCTTTGGTCACCGCACAGGATGCACAACAAGACTTCTACGAAACGTGTCGATCGCGTGTCGCTGAAACGTTCCGAGGAAATCAACGTGTGCGCGTAACCTCATCACACTGATGTAATTAAACAATGTCGCAAACGGGCGAACGGTTTGTACCGTTGATGTCGCATCGACGTAACGTTCGAATGAATTTCACTCGTGACAATTTCCTGCCATCGTTCACCACACCGCCGCTTTGGACTGATCGTGGCTGAAAGCTCCTCTGCGAGTGAAATCCGAATAGGCGGTATTATTAAATAAATGAAAATCCTCACGAACCTGTTTGCTGGAAACGGCATTATTCCCGGTCTATTTACCCGCAGACGAGTTGCACACGCGAAGGACTAAATTGTATCTATCTTTCATCTTGGATCAACCCACGCGTGGATTCATTAACACGAATTTACGAGACTGCGAGCTCGAATGTAATGGAATCGATTTATTTAGTAGATCTCCGTCGGTATTCGGATACTCTGTTCTATCTGTGACAACAGGGAAACAGTTGATTAATGGACCTAAGAATATTCGTTTCAAGTTTCATACATGATTTTAAAAAAGGTTTCGTGACTTCTCGGATAGATAGTACTCGCCAAATAATGAAAAAAATGTCGTAAAAACGTGGGTCGAAAAATTTATATTTTTAAAGTTATAACAATTTTTTGTTTCGGTTAAAACGAGTGACTTAAAACAATGAAGAAAATTGTTATAAAAAAAACTAATAAAAATTGGAAAGAAAATCTTTTGTAACCAGGAAAAGAAGAAATGATAAAGTAATCCATTATTTCCATACGGTACGAAATTAGTGTATTAGGTGAATGCAAAAGTTTTAGTGAGCTTTCTGCAGATGATATGCCATAGTTTCAGGCATCAACAATTATGTTAATGCATTATGTGTTCAATGTCAATGTAACACTGCAAATTGTTGTTAGAATAAATATTGACGCGCTTGACAGTGTTGTACGGTTTAAAATGAAATTGAAATTGAGTTTCTGAAAAAATCGTTGAAAATGCAAGGAATTGTTAGAACGGTACAAACACCGAGGAAAACATTTGTGATCTCCCTGGAGAAACTGTTATGCCAATCCCAGTCTGTGGTAAACTGCAAGTTTACTAATATAATTTAGTCATTTAAATTCAATAATAATAATATTATAATAATATATATGTTATAAAACAATCATTATATATTTCATTAACTGTTACATTATAATTAAAGTTATTATCAGTTTACTCTTTTAAAGCGAAACCCATAAGAACTTTTGCTCATGCCTGCTATACTAATTTTATGCGCAATTAGGTAATAAAACAGTTAATTTCCATTCGAGAAATATTGATAAATTCATTCAAGTAACAAATAATCGTACAAGATGTCTACTCCACCACTGGTTCACGATTTTCGCGTAAATGTGCTTATTTTTTGCTAATAAATTTGCTCCAATCGAGGAATTCGGCTATTTAGAAAATAATCTAGTATTTAAAATCAATCTTATACTTGTTCAAAATTACACATTGTAATTAAATACTTTTAAAAAAAAGAACAGATTCATTATGACTCAATTTTACTCCGACGTAGCGTAACAATAAAGCTTTTACGCTTTACTTCGATTTATTTACTGCATTTGTTTGATTTACTGAAAAATACCAGCTGCACAACTTAAATAAACGCTGCTGCACGAATATTTTCGCGGTCGACTGCTCATATCGAAACGCACTTCCGATGAATTATGGGAAACGGTTAACCGGGCTTTTGTCGAGGTTCATGGTACGCGTACGGTGAAATGCTCGCCCGTGCTTTCTGTGTCAAGCCTTCAGATCGCGAATCGCGGTGCGTGCGAAGCTCGTCGCAACGTAAACGAGAACATTAATTAATCTTGATTCGGAATCACTGGATCGACGTGAGGAAATGGCGAGCTCAAATTTATAGCGCGTAGCGGATAATCGAGGAACTCGAGAGGGAATTTAGAACAATTTCACGGTACCGCGGATTTTAATTCCGGGGGAACGTCAACGGAAATATATCACACGGGATACCGCTGTTTTATCCCGTGTTATGATTCATCAGACTTTCATGGGTATTGAATGAGTGAAACGGTTCTGTCAAATTGGACTAATCTATGTATATGCAGTACCTACTACTCTTTCATCCCGCCGGAATGAATTATCAGATTTTCATGAGAGTCGAATTAACGAAATAGTTCCGTCAAACTCGATGACAGACTTACCGATTCGAGTTGCTTAAAATTTCATGACAGGTATTAATGGAAATGGTGTAGTTAAATTGATGTGAGAACTGAAGCTTGCGAGTAGCTTGTGAAATGAATATTGGGGCATATGTCAAATTGCGAATGTCAAAATGCGGAAGTTAATAATATGGTTATTTCTTGGAGCATCTGAATTTAGATGCAGAACACTTTCAAAAGGTGAATTCTATGTATTCTCCAAACTTAGACGAAAATAAAAAATTAAGCTTCATTTCCGCGTTATTTACTGAGGGGTCCAGTGCAAAAGGAACTATGCCACAAAATTATAAAAAATTTTTATTAATTCTGGTACCTCTTGGTGTCTAATTATTGCCTCTTAATTTATAACTACGTGACAAAGTTCTTACCTGTATACTGTAATATACAGGGTGTAACAAAAATGTTGGAGAACCCGGAAATGGGAGACTCGTGAGGTGATATGAAACAAGTTTTTCCTTCGCAAAAATGTTATCTGAGGCTTTGTTACCGAGATATTAAAGTTTCGTTCTACCCTGGTGTACACAAATTCGAAACATAAACTCGTCCCTACGTAAAACCGCAGAACAGCTCGAATTCCAAGATCTATATCACGTTCAGTTCAATATCGAACGGAGTATCTTTTCACTCGCGACTGCAATTCGCGGATGAACAGGGAATTCGAGGCATTGGTCCCCCTGGTACGTGGAAATGCCAAGTTTGTTAGTCGAGTGCAGAGTTCAAGGTTCTTCGAGAGCATCGTCGGTCGCGCGAGATGATTGGTTTTCGGTCTGTCGACCATCGTAACGACTACGCAGGAGCCTTCGCTCCTCGTGAGCTCCCCCCCGCGTGCACACAGTGGTGGATCTCTGCATTTTCGTTCGCCGCGACCAAGAACAATGGGATCGCGGCACTTGCCGATATGGAAGTTATTTCCTGAATTGCTCAGTCAACAAGTTGAATAATCGATACGGAAACAGACGAATCGTATATGTATTATATGTATATCGAAAGAAGTTGATACAGGCGAGTTGAGAAATTGGAAATGGAATGAAGTAACTTTATTTGGGGGATATGTGATTATCATACTGGATCGAATTATTATATAGTGGTCCGGTATTAATGGTATAGAAATAGAATGCTAGTAAACTCACAAGGGAATTCTGATAACCTGAAAATTCCAGTTTCGTTGAATCTATACATATAGATTTGTAGAGAACCTCGATAGAAATAGGCAACTTCTTCAGGATGAAAACACCCCTTAAATGTCAATGTGTGGATTGCCTTTTTTTCTGTATATCTTGAAAACTACAGTAGATATACAAAAATTGTTGCAATAAAAATTTTCTGGCTCTTTGATGCTCTATAAAACGGTACAATGGAATTGTTAAAATTTTGTTATTGAAATAAATAAATGTATAAATAAACAAATTTTTACCAATTTAATTGCATAGTTTTATAGAGCATATAAAGCCATTAAATTTTCATTAAAATTTCAAACATTTTTTTATATCTACTATAGTCTTTCGAACATATATAGGAAAATAGGATAATACACAATTATATTGAGGGGCTGCTTTCACTCTAAAGATCCAGAAAGTAGCAAAACGAAAAATTATCTAAAACTTTTTTTGGGGTCCCCTGCAATCTTGCATATTTTAAGAAAAAATCAGGGTGTTCGCGTTACCAAAGTTCCCTGGTCAATGGAATCATAGACAGTCAACAAAGGTATGCTAGTAGGAAAGTGATAGCCAGTCTGAATTATCACGCCCAGTACTGTGTAAAACACCTTCCTACCCCCTTCCCCTCTTGTAAATTTGGTATTCCTATTCAGCTACTGTTGAACATTTTTAAAATGTTGAAAATCTAGATCCGAGGTCCCTAACTAGAGCAAGAACGAAACAGGTAGTTCCGCTGAATTTTCTATCTCCCTACATCGTTATTATCGACTATTTCACGTATAATAAACAATCCTATATATAATTAGTCAGAACTAATGAAATAATGTTCTGTAGATCCTACAACACAGTGAAATTCTTGAATTCATGAAAGAATAAGTAGAAAGTGTTAAATAGAATTGTAAGTGGGGTTTTATTTTGGACGAAAATAATTTTATGAAATTTGTTGGGTATACATGCAACTGAATAGGTCTTGAATAATATTATGTCTGTACATTGCGGACCATTTCTCCTAGAAGACGACTATGTGCATATCAGATCAATTTTTGGAGGACATTCCGTACAGAAAAGAACTTTACACAAGACAAATGTATTCTAGACTTTCATCTCATTTTTTCATGAAAAATCACTCCCTTATCGGTTCTATTGCAAATAATGGACTATTTTCTATGGTGTATTTGGTAAGCGATCGTAGAATCTGAAGAGAAATCCTGATTTTACGTGATTATTTTATTGTAAATAACATTTTTTCCGTAATTGAATTCATTGTTGAGAATATTGTACTTGAAAGTTTGAGACTTTGTTTCTAATACTATAATGGAAAGTTTAATACTTTGTGTATAGCACTTTAGTTGAATTTTGTTAAACAGACAGTGCTAGTCTATGAAAGTTCTACGAACGGTCAAATTATTAATTGTTCCGTAGATCAGTGTTACTATTTAGTAATATTATCACTTAACACCTTAAACATTATTATTGACAGAAAATCTTGGAATTACTGATTCTGCAATGCCATTGGTACTAAATTTTTTACCACGATGGGTGTTTCATTCTCAGTAAAGCTCCGAACTGAATTTAAAAATTAAATTCACGAAATTTTAACAAGGTACGTGTACTATACGGGGGCGGGGGGTTATGTAAATCCTATCCCAGGAACCTTGAACTTTGAATTTCAATGGAGTCAGAAGTGAAATTCTATATAATCCGGCTTGCATCAACGAGACACGCTACTGCCTTAACATTTCTCGCGCACTCGACCGTGTTTTTCGACGGAATACACTTAAACTTAAACTTACGTGAAAATAGGTCACCGTCGCGTCATTGAAACTTTTCTTCCGTCACGTATGCACACATTTTTCAAAAGAATAGTTGTAAAGATGTAGCAATGTAACCAACTACAAAAGATAATAATTTCTGAAAAGAAATGCAGAGTTCTGTACTTATTCAAATAGGAAGTTGTTGCACAAGTTCTGGCCCAGTTTTAAATATATTAGATAATAATTTAATTTTATAAAACAAATATTTATATTTTCTGTAACACTGCATTTTATATTTATTGAATTAAATTTGTGTAGCCGGTTTCTTTCTTTTTATTTTCGTAGAAACTAAAAAACTAAGCTAATAAGCTTTTAAAGGCATATTAAAAGTTGTCTGGTACTATCTATACAAGACTAAAAGAAACTATTATGTGATCACAGATATGAAAAAATACGCGATAGTAATATTTGATTTCGTAATTTGTAGTACGTAGCCATATGGTCACAGTGATAACGAAAGGTAAATAGTGGTTTAACCAGCACATTACTGGACATTCTAAAAATAATTGTCATCAGTCTTTCAGTAGGGACAGTATGCCGAAAGGATATTAATCGATACTGTGGGCGTAATAAAATATTCTTGACAAATGTGTGACTCTTTTTGATCGGAATCATGTTCAGTCATAAAATATGAGACAAATATTCAGATCGATTTATTACCATGTAAGATATTCAGGGTTCGCTCTTCACGTAATATCTATAGTACACTCAACGCTCTTAAACGGAAAATAAAGGAAGAATGTTTATCTTAATTAAAGGCATTAAATGACTTCGACTAACAAATATAAATTTTTGTTATATTTGTTGCTGTAGTACAATCAAGAATACACAAATATAAACAAATACATCTAATTGCGATAGTAAACATTCTGTATTCAATTAATTTTTTCCAATACGAAACTATTCATCATTACTAATCCCAAAAATAATACAAAATATCCTACCAATACATCGTTGCTCTTATAGGTTTGTATTGTAAATATAAAACTTAGTAACACAGTTTCCTTACAAACTTCCAATCAATTTTTTCAGATGTACCTATCTTCAGTTAAACAAGGTATGTGTATTACACAAGAGTGATTACGTTGGTGTCAGAACCCGATTTTGTTGTAACTTTGTAGACGAGTAGGAAGCCTCGTATTATTAACTGTGCTGCATTAAGTTTTGATGGAAATTCATATTTTAGGGTACCCCCCTTGTATACATACTGGCGTAAACAACATTATGTTCAAATATTGTTAATAAACTAAATAGCAGAAATATTACGAAAGTTGACCTATATTATACACTTTGGATCTACATAAAAATGTCACCTGTCATTACAGAACGAGATTCACCAATACCTATCATGAATAATTAGCCCAGAAATTGAAAATATCTTATTCATTAATTACCGATGCAAAATTCTCACTGACATATATACTGAAAAAAACTACATTACTTACAGGAAGACCCGATATTATTATCAAAATCAAAAGTTTAAAACGCTCAAATATTTAAAGTAACTGTTCCGATGACTCAACCGCTAAAGATACGATTAAACTCGGCCACGAGTTCCGACGTATGTAGTATCCTTCACTCGATAATCTCGATCCATCGTGGTAGACACACGATCAACATCCTAAGGGTAGGAAAGTCGCACATGCGCGCCGATGGGACGCACGCAAACTAAGGTCGGTAACAACGCAGTTGTGATGGTAACACTCGCACTGTCGATGTTGTATCTTTCTTAAGTGAGTTTATAATTCACCCCGGTTCTATTGTTGTCGAAAAAGTATTGTTATCGTCGATGATCCTGGTGAGGAAGGCCTCGAAGAACTGTGAAACCACGTGATAACGTCAAGATTGAAATACTCTAAATAAATCCTTTCTCCGTAAATATAAAATACCTGAACAGTTGACGTACCACGTGATAATCTAATTTTTATTATACTATCTATTGTTTTTTTTTTAAACTAATTGCATCGATTTTAAATATCGTAAGTGAAAGGAAAAAGTTTTAACCCTACAGTTAAGTGACAAGTGTTGACTTTACGTATTCGTTGTCGTTTACATTTTCTTGGGTTTTTTCGTTTCTCTATTTACTTGTACCGCAATTATGTAATCGATAAGGAATAGTATACTTCGATATCTAGTAATAATTTGGAAAGTACTTTTTTACTGTAAGGTGAAGTGACTTATGTTACTCTTATCCATATGTCCATTTTAATTCTCGATTGGTATTGTACAGACATTTTTTAAAACCTCGTTTAAGTAATACGTAAATATTGTATAAAAAATTAATACAGTACGCAGTATGTGAAAAAAATTCTTTGACAGCGACTATCATTGCAAATCGAATACCGTTCGAAATAGTGGTAATTACTTTTTAAATATCAAAATTACGTTTATTTTTCGTTACTACCCTCGCCTTTTAAATTTCTGACGGTCTCCACTATACATTAAACCAGAGGCTATATAAAATGCTTTATAAAACGATATCGTAAAATGTCAGCACGAACTGAACGGAAATGTAAATCAACAGTACAGCAACACACGCTAAACTCGCATAAACGATGCAATGTACCACCACCATGATAACACCGAAATCGCAGCTGCATCAGGCTCTGGAACTTCTCCCACGAACTTTCACGAGGCGAATGATATGAACTTGACATCCACAAGGCCGGCTTCGAGAGAGCGATCTAATATCGCGTCTCGCAGCCGTATATTCGTCAATGCAAGCATGTAACCTTGCAATTTCAGCAAAGTTTGATGTTTCGCGCGTGAGAACTTTAACGGTGTATGATTTACGAACAATAGATCGCGATATGGAAGAATAGGATTCTGAATGTTTCGTTACGTCGGTGAAGAATAGAACGTGAGAGGATGATGTAGAGAGGATAAAATGACAGTTTGTCTTCTGTCGAGGATACAAAATGTAAGAGGACAATATCTGTAGTGTTTCTCGAAGCAATTGTAGTGAAGTTAAAGATGAAACGCAAAGAGAGGAAGAAACCGAGCAAAAATGTGGGTATTCGATCGAAGGAATTGGAGGCTCGCGGGGTCTCTATGGATATGGAGACATCTTGGGCGGCGCCACAGTTGACACCCAGCTACTCCAATCTCAATGATATGGTACTGTTTTTGAAACTGTGTTTGTTTTTAAAGCAGTAGTCATTTAGTTTAACAGCGACATGACAACAGTTAGGAATTGGAAGATCAATCATTAGGTGTTTCTGATAGTTTTTATTTTTAACCAAATGTTACAATACAACTAGTACTGACGATGAAATAGTTGTATCATTAGAATTAATTCTTTACAAAAAGGATAAAAGAATATTATCTCATAAAAACAGAAAATAAACTCATAGGCTCATAATAAGTACTTTGCAGTAGAAATTCTGAAGTGCTTCATTATTTCAAATATGAGAATAGTATAACAAATATAGAATCTAGTTTTGTGCTTTTAATTTTAGCGTGTATAATACTTCGAATGAAGGTGTGGTTAACATTTACTTGCTTAAAATAGAGGAACATTTCAGTAATAAAATAAGATTGAATAAATAATTATATTTATAATTGGTTAAGATAAAGTTTGAAGTTTGCCGAAAAACGGTCAAAACTTTTTTCTGCATATCAGAGTCACTAATGTTTCGATTATAAACATTGTAATAGTCCGAACTAACCATGAGAATTAAAGAAAATGGTTATGACTGTCAGGAAGTTGTATGTATCCTATATCCTGTCTATCTACAAAGTGCTTCAAAAGATAACACAGAGTTTCAGACTTCTTTTATGGAAATCTGTACAAATTTCTTTGACTTCTATTCAGCATTAGAAAATATGTATAAGGGGAATTTATCTTGCCCATTTGTAAACTATTTCAGGAAGAAATGACACATATGAATATCTTTATATCGATACTAATGATCATTTTATATGCTGTGAAGCACTATGATACTCTTTATGCTTGCATACAAACAGTAACGGATGTGTTCAAATTGCAGAAGAAAAATAATACAAGAAACCTTGTCAGACATTAGAAATTATACAAATATTGTTAAAGTTAAACCGAAGAAAATTCTACATATACTAACATGTGCATATACATACATACAATAATATATAGTAAAAATATAGTACAGAGTCCTCTCGATTATCGTCTAGCTTGTTCTACACGAATATTGTCCAGGCGTCATCCCCACCACTGGGGGTTGGGAGATAACTTGTCAAGCACATATTTATTGCTTTTCTTGCCAAAGCTCCAGCTTCAGGCAAAAAACGAATTTAGGAGGGTCTGAAGTATTTCTCCCTATAAGATTATTGTCCCGGCGCGGACCCGATTACGGGACGATAATCTAGAGGAGTCTGTAGGAGGTAATTTTTCATGAATAGTAAAATATTTTCGTACAAAACTCTTAACTCAAGAACATATACCTACGTCATATGTGCACAAATTGTACACACAAACAGAATGCCCCCTTCATTTGGCGTGGGACGATCGAAACCAGCTGATCGTTCGTGACTCTGTGCTTGATCCGGGCATAGAAAACTCCATATAGCATCGCGCGGTTCTGACACACATGACCATCTATAGTGGAAGTCGCATTCTCCCCTGTTTCCTTTGCTCTTCGGCACGCTGTTCGAGTGTCGTTCAGATATCACTCGGTTGGCTCTCGTCGCGGTTAAGCCTCTCCTTTTCCGTTCCACGATGATTCGTGACAGCAGCCAGTGTTTTCGAAACAACGGGCCGGGGCACTCTCGGTCTCGCCTTTTTTGTCCGAACGAGAAAGGAACTGCGGATCGTTCGTATTCGTTCTATGTAGTATGTACACCTTCATTCCAGTTTCTTGGCTAATGACTTCATACGCGGTGCCTCGAATTTTCGATCGCAACAAGAAATTTCTGTACTCGCAGCAAAAAAACATTCGTCAGTTAGTAAAATCTTATATTATAAGTAGACTGTAGATTTTATGCATTTATAGTCTATAGGGCTCTGCAAAATGCAATAAAAAACAAAACTTTCATTGGATCCAACGAGTTCTTTATTTTACTTTGAACCCATTAAGACACTTAAAAGGAAAACTAAATTTCTACATTTGCTCCCTTCTTTATAAATTACTTTAGAAAATGTCATTTCGCATAAAAATTCGCAGTCTAGTTATTAGAATAAATACTATCCTCATTGCGTTAAAATATTAAATAAAATTGTATTTTCTAATTTTAAGCTGTTTAATTTTATCATTCTACTGTAACTAATAATCCTGTAACATCAATTGAAGGACCGGATGCAATAAGGGGACTAACGCTCGAGAATGCGAAAAATATATTTGCAGGAGAAAACAGCAAATTGAAGATTGTATATTATAGGTATCTGTACATAATATACACTTGCTTTTAATCAATCCCCAATTTTTTTTTCTGTTTTTTTTTATTTTTCAGAATTCCGTTTATATCTTTCTATTCTTAGACTTAGTGTTAAATAAATATTATTTAATATATTAAGAATTTTATTTTGTACAACCCACGTACATGATACGAAATACATACAGGGGCCTGATGAGGAATTTTACGAGGTAAAATCAGAGGACCTGCCCCTCCCCTGTCAGATAAAAATCTTAGTTATGTCAATGCTCGCATCCTTCTTTTTTACTTTTGCACTTTGATAAGAGTAATGAAAACTACTCGTATACCGTTAATTTATTATTAGGTTGTTGTATAATAAATCTCGTTTTTTGGCGCGTTTCATTTTAGCCATCTTAACCCTCGGAATATGGAACGTCTGAGCTGATGGCTGGGTCAATAATGACCCATAACAAGATCTCACAGGCGTATATATGTATTATACTTCCGTTTATAAATGTTAGGGCATTTGTCTAATATGGGATGAATGCAATGAGGCATTAAAAAATTCTTGTAGATCTAAAATAAATATTGTATAGAGGTAATAAAGCTCACAATACATACTTATGTTAATGTAAAATGATAAATGTGGCCCAAAATATATCATTTTTATTAGGACCAGGTGTCCTAGTACTTATGAAGGATAGTGTGCATACGATGGTCGCTTTTTCGCTGCACATAACGTTCCGTGACGGTGTTTATCGACGGGTCACCAGTGACCCAGGTGTTAAACTCGTCAAATATGGGTTCAGGAAGATTGAAACTTATTGACAACGATATGTCGATTCAGATGAACCTTATTATTATTAGAAAACTTGGTTTCGAGATAAGTTATAGTCGTTCAAATTCTTCTGTTCAGAAACGATGTTTATTACACAAAAACAACTACATATGTACAGTAGTCAGATTTCTTGCAAGTAGAAAAAGTAAATAATAATCAGACATGCATGAAGCTGTTCTATTTAAAAGCACATGTGAAATGTTTTAATCGATATTATCAAAGCTGGAACTTCATACAAAACTAATTAATTCTACCATGGCGAATAATTTTGGCACGAGGTATCAATCATCCCGAATTTTGCCGTTATAACGTTACCGTTATAACGACCCCATTGTTATTGCCTTCACTGAAGCTTTTATGGATTTATATGATGACATACCCCGTATGTCAGCATTCGCTGGTTTTATCACGTGTTCACTAAAACGACGGCCATTTTTCCATCGAAACGCTTGATTAATAGTGAACAATTGTTACCATATCTGTTACTCGAAGTACTTCGAACTTCAATCTCTATAACTTTCAGCCATTCTTGGCCGTTTCTGGCAAAAACTGAAATAGGACCACAGTACCAACTTATTAGGACGTTCCATGTCTGGCATTTCTTGGACTCGAATTTAAAATAATATATAATTTAACGTGATTGTCACTTATCTGCTTGGTGTAAGTAGTGTCTTAAACAAATTATTAATCATATTTAAAAGCGAACCTTTGCATGATCAATCCACAGACGTTGGTACATCTGAACAAAAATATTCGTCAAGTTATAGACAGCATATCACCCGAAATATTAGACTCAGTGACATTGGTCGTATTAAAAAGAGGTGAAATTTACCCTGCTCCTAATGAGAGTCATTCGACCGATATCATAGTTGAATTATGTGCAAATAATTTTGCTAAGTTTTTAATAAAAAGTATACATTAATATCTCGACCCCAGAGCTATAGTGTATTAAGTCACACTTTTCAAACTTTAGTGGGGAAAAAATTAAAGATGCAAATACCTTGTAACTTTGGAACCATTCGGTAAGGATTGAGCGAGAAACAATCACTACTTTCGAACAATTGAATGAATTTAAGACAAGTCTCTATATGTAGAAATCTTTGCATTAATTCCCCTATATGATGGACTTTACACTGGTTTAAAAATATGAACTTAATATCATGTTTAGACTATCATGTACCTATATTGAAAACTAGACGACTTAAAACGAAATAATTTGTACCATTGGAAACAATGAAATATTGTAAAATATCATTTTTTTTAAAGTGGACTTCGTACAGTCTAGCTCTGGGGTCCTTATATTTAATAATACTTTCTATGAATTTCTAAATTATTAAGGAAAAAAATTGCTTTGTTATTTCTGTCGCACTCTGTACGCGTCTTGAAAGTTTCATTAAAAGCGATCCGAAATATGAGTCCCTTTCCTTGTGAGCACAATTCGTAAGTAACTATTGAAAAATTGGCACGAAAGTGGAAAATATGTAATCAGATCACTAATTCCTGACAAAAAGTTGTTCATTCTCATAAATATACACACCGAAAAAACCGTTATTACTTATAGGATGACCTTATTATTTCGAGAATCGCTAATTCTGCGTACCCCTAACAGTCGCCTCCTGTGTGTATGTCCCATTATTTTCGTGGATTCCATTGGAATGTTTCTTGCGCAACATTCGGCGCTGACCTCCTTTCCTTCGTTGCTTCTTCTTTCTTTAAATGTACCGGTGATTTTTTCTTTCCTCTCGCTCGCAACATCCTCATCTCTCTTCGATGAACTTCGATGCGCGGTAACCCAGAGTCTTATTTGACGTGGTTCATATCTGATTCTCTAGTCAATAAAGCATCATATTACTAATTCGTATTAAACACCCAATAATACATTTTAATAGCGTATAAAAATGATATCTATAAATTTCAACGGACATTTCCAATGATCATTCTTCGTTATATTATAAGTAAAAAATATATTTTGCTTAGTCGTATGACTCCACTGTGCTCGTTTATGGTACGTTTGGCAACGTTGTTTTTGCACGTATATCTAAATAGGTATGTGCGTGTTCAGTTTTCCCGCGTATAATCATTATTCAATATTCTTACATTCAAAGTTGCATATATTCCTGTGCATTATACTTTAAAAAAATAGAATTCATTAAAACACAAACTAGGTGAAAAATTTTTTATATTTATTTGAATTTCGCAGGTATGACCCTGTTCAACAACGTTGCCAAGTTCTCAACATAGTTCCAATACCTTTATTGTCAAATATTTTCCTGGAATGTTCGGAATGGTACAAGATTTAATTCATTATCAGAAAACTCAGGATTTATACTTTCAGCACCTAGTTTTTGGTTAACAGTTCCAGTTTCTGTGAAAAGAAAAGATTATACTTCCGGTAAGAAATCGTAAGACTGCCATAAGAACTGTGTTACAAATTGTGTCTCAAATTTTTCGAGTGTGTGTATTTCGTTCTAATAAACAATCTGTATGAATTTTATTTCATTATCTCGTCTTTAGAATTTGGCACGAACCATCTTAAGAGCAAGTTGAACGTACGCGCCTTACGCGTCGTGTTTTCAGGCCCACCCACGCCCAAGCCGCTCCACAGACCCGCTATTTTCGGACATAAAATATATCCTGACGTCTGCTTTCTTTCCTCCGACCATGATTCTCGGACTTTGTCTTTCATCTAGAGACGCCACTTTGAGGTCCGTTTATACTATGACAGGACGAACCTTCAACGAGCCTACGACGAGCCTGCGTTGAGTTGAAAAAAGTATTCTTTTATTCGTTTTAAAAGTTCAAGTATAAATGGACCTTTATTGCGATGCATCGTACCTAGTGTTGTCACTGATACCGTATCGATGCTGTCGATACCTGACCGTAAATTTTGATCTGGTATCGAGTAGTATCAGAGATATATGAGTATCAAAAAGAATCGATACCCACTCGATACTTGTACGAAAATATCGATACCTGTTCAACACTTCTATAAAAATATGGCTACCGATTTGATACTTCTACGACAGTATCAATGTACGTTTGATACTTCACGAAAGTATTGATACTGTATCAACGAATTAGGAATTTCTGTATTTCAATAACAAGGTAATACAATGTGAATATTCAATATTTCGATGTCTTTCGATACTTCCCACTGAGTAAGTATCGAATTGTTTGAGTATCATCAATATGTATCGAATAAGTCCCATCACTAATCGTACCTGTTCGTGCGAGTGGAACGCTAGAAACGCGAGGTGACAGTAATATTGATGAATACAGGACATCTTGTGTAGGAAACGTGGAGGGTGGTCCCGTTATTGGTGGTACAATCGATGGTGGGGTGATTTTTCATGGAAAACTTAGATGAATGTCTAGAAGTGATATTTTAATGCAAAGTGGTCCGCAGATAATAATGTAGATGGTTACAAAAAATTGTAAAGTTTCTTGTGTCGAGGTTAAGTTTTTGGAAAAATGATATTTGAGTTAATAAAATGGAGTTTAACTGTAGATTAAGCCTATCTTAAATTTTCTAACACTATAGATAGTAAACTTTGTAAAAAAACGTTTTGCTCAGTTTTTAAGAATACAGACACTTTTTTATCATACTTTCTTGGAATATTTCATTCAAACGTACCTATAGATGTCAATCAACGGAGACAAAATTTCTGAAACTGTAAGTTTAAGCTATGCATTTTTACTAACCTAAAATTGGGGACCACTGAGCCATAAGATATTACAATCAATCAGAAAAAAAGGGAATGTGTGTAAATGGTTAATGGAATTTGTGATAAGTGTATAGGTATTTGTATACAATACCTAGAATTGGTTATTTATAACGAGAAATACGAATAAGTTATAGTTCTATTTCTCTTTTCTTATGTTTCTTTGAATGAGGACGTTGAAGAGAATAAAATAAATTCAGTGATAAAATGTTATTCCAAATCATTTGTCGCTTCAATGCTTTGTGTATTGTGATTTAATAAAGAATTCACTGTAAAATTATGCTCCTCAAACTACTCTTCGCGTAGTTTGCTCGTTCGCTGCTTAACCTTGACTTATTCTCTAGCTTACAGTAGCTGAACTTGTTAACTAAAGACTGCTTAATAAATAATAAGGTGTTTTGTCAATCATGTGAATAGGTATTTCTGTTATACGACTAAGTTTTTAAATACTTTCAGTTTCTGTACTGTTTTTCCTGAGAAATGTTTTTAACATTTGCTATAAGGAAACTTTGTAAAACTTTATTATATTGTGAAAGTGACGGTTAATTAAAAAAATTCTAAAAACAAGAAATCTCATATTTGTTTGTAATATTAAGTTAAATAATATTTTTACTAACGTTAACAATATACATATTTAAAAATATTAGTTCACTTCTGTTTCTTATGTTACAACACTTACTTTGTATTTCCTTGTGTAAAGTTAATTGTTTTAACAACACCTACAGAGGCTGTATAATATGATCTAGAATTTTGCAATACTGTTGATAATTTATTTTTACTATTATCAACATATAACGTAATAAAATAAAAGTGAATAAATCTCTATTTAGAAACTAACTTTCGTATATTATTTCATAATAAATAATTATCAGAGTAATATATTTTTCTTTTTCATTGTACAGGAAAAAAGGATTTTTCAGAAAAAATAATTGTATAATACAGAACAACTTCACGATCTAAGAATAATACGAATTTCTATCCATGAACTCGCCAGGAGGGCATTGCGTGTTGCTAATTTCGATCGATTGTTAGCGTTACATACGTTGGTAGACAGCCAACGATTTGTAAACGCTCGTAATTACGGAACGCAAAACAGTTAGCTAGAGCAGTTACGAAATCATGGGTCTGTTCATACGATTAATAAAATATAAACTAATTTATAAAACCAAGACCACGGGTAACTGAAAATTAACGTTTTTATGGTGTTTTAAAATGTCATTTACATTTTAATATTGGGAGTTATAAACAAGCTTGTTTCTGAAGGTGATCCCATTTGGTATATAATTATGCACTAGGTTATACAGTTGTACAACACACTGTTGACAAAATAAATAAAAAATGATTCTTTTCGCATTTCAATAGTTTGATTTCCTTCTAATGCAAAAATATTTGTAAAAAATTCATATTTTATGGGGGAGCCTAATACTTTTGGCCAAGTCTGTAATTGTTCAACATCATGACAAAAGCGTCATCGATCAGCGAATACGAGAGAAGCCAAGCGGGTAACACGAGGATAATTGTGACGGGAAAATGTTTTACAGCCCCGGGTGACGACCTTCATCTCTGATGAGTCCAATCAACGTCTCGTTATCATTACGAATTACGCACCCACGACTGATCTCGTCTCGAATTTGTACGCATACAGAACACGTGTACAAAGCAAAGCGACCAGCGGTACGTGCTCATTAGGAATAAATCAATTAGCAGGCCGCCTGATTGCCGACTCACCGATTCGACCGGTATCCAATTAGTAGTTTCCTCCTGTTTATTAAACAATGCCTGATCTTTCGTTAAAGATGGATCCTTTTCATTTACCGTTACATGAACGTCTACTAGTATGAACGTCTACCACCTTCAGTTGCGTTCGAGCGTGTCGGATAACTCTAATCTCATCAATTCCTCCAATCATTCAACATTTACACTTGATTTCGAATGTAATTCTACGAGGATGATCGCTGTGGTTGATTTATGTTGAGTATAATACCCAAATTTCTTGAACGAGAGGAGCATTTGTGCAAATGTAAATTAGATTTTATTCTTCATTTACTATGTACCTTCGTTTCTTATTTTTGATTGTAATGATTTATTTAAGTGTTATTCTTCTCTGGTATTTCAAAAGTGAACGTTTTATTCTTTTTTATTAAACTCAATCTAAACAACGGAAGCTGATCTGAATTTCTGATTACAAACCCGTTCAAAGCGATTCACAGCAAGCTGATGCTTGAAATTATTGTCATGAAATTTTTAGATACATAGGATGTGTTTAAATGTTAATAACGTTATAGTAAAACGTTTTAATGTTAATTAACGTTATAGTAAAACTCTGTAATTTATTAACAATTTCTCGAATAAAATCTCGTACATAGTGACAAATTTCAGAACAATCTAGAGTTTGTAATGTCGGGTTCATACTGGTGTTCGCGAATAGATTGCGAACCATGTTCGCCGACAGTACATCAAAGGGTCTGTTGACGAGCTTAGAATGTGTCTGGACCCGTTGTAAACACGTTCTGGGCGAGTTGATGATTACTTCGATGTCAACCTGCACTTTGTATTCAATCTGCATCTCAGAACCATCATCTATGCAGTGAGACGATTCAAAAAATTCTATTTTAATTGAATTATATCGCGATCATTCGCGTTTGTGAGACGCAACAAAACTACTAACAACTGGAAATTCCATTTCTTGAAGTTTTATTTTATACGATTAGTTTTGTTGCGTCTCACAAACGCGAATGATCGGGATATAATTCAATTAAAATAGCACCACTAGTGATGTGTGTTTAGAAATATCGTTTGTTAAACTTACTCCAACAGGAATGCTTCTTCTTTTGACAACTTTTCTCTGCGAGCACTATTTCCTTTTATTATTAAATATGCAGTTGATGAGAGCAACAAATACTACATAGTCTAACATTTTTCTAAACTAAATTTACGTCGGTATGAGCATGAGCTGGATGAACATTGTGCGAACAAATTTAACCGCTTGTGTTCTGCTTGTGAGCTGTTCGCCATGTGTGACCTGCAATAACGCAACAAGACATTGTTTACGTTTCCATGTAGTTTCACTTCTCAATTCTTTTTACATAAATACGTTGCACTTTCTTTGAGGACATTTAGCTTTTTTGCGATGCAATCATGGCGTCTTTTGCCAGACCATTTTTGGTGGTATCAGGCTGATTCCCCCGCTGCTAGGGTCGAAAGGCAAGCCGCCTGCTTCAGCAACTCCTGCTGAGCAATCTGTGCGTGTGACGGAGACAGAGAGTGTGTCGGTTCTTGCTTTGTCTTTGTCACACACATAAGTTGCTCAGCAGGGGTAGGGATAAAGCGATACCGCCAAGATATCGACACTTTTACTCGTAACTTATATCGAACAAAAATTTCGATATCTACTTAAGGGGTCATGCTCAGTCAGGAGGCCGAAAAAAGAGTGTTTTTGGGGAATTTTTTTCTCATAAACTATAAGACCTTTTTCAAAAAATGTGTTTGTGCCTCAAAGTTTGCAGTTTCTAGATTATAAGGTAATTTTTTTATTTAAAAATATTTATTAGTAAATAAATGGAGAGCGATCTCCCTATCACTGTAATCTGTAACTTCGTAACGGTTTATCTGAAATTAAAAATTCAGTAAGATTTATGTAATGGATGAACCAATCTTGTTCTCGAACGTGGAGTTTTTCGAAGTATTGATTAGGAACAAAATGGCGGACATTTTCCTGAAGAAGTGCGATTTTCACTTAAAAATCACTCGTTTTTAGTCAATTAAAAAAAAAGTATGGAACGAAAAGAAAAATCCTTCGTTCAAGAACAAGTTTGCCTGATTTGAAATAAGGCGCAAACGGTTTCATGTAAATCGTCACAGTAGTTTTCGAGAAATATTGATCACCGATTTGAAAAATGTAGTTTCGAGAAAAACGCGTTTGAAGTTTCAAGTCAAGCTTACACTTATATAAAATGTTCATTTTTTAACATCTGTAACTCTGTCATTTTTAATTGGATTACCTTGAAACTTGCACAGAATATTCTCGAGATGTTGTACTTAGAAGAAAATGTAGAAAATGAAAAATCGATTTTTTTTTAATTTCTGACTGAGCATGACCCGTTAAGTATCGCATCAGAAATATCGTTACCTACTTGTATCAAAGGAAAATGAATACAAAGTTCATTTTTATTATGATAATATATTGTTACCAGAGTTGAGCAGAATTTTATTCGAATAATGCATAGTGGATAGCTGCAGTATCTAAGGGCGTCATCCTGAGTTTTAAACAGTTAATGAGATTAAATAATTGTTTGCCAAATATCGACTTATTCAGGAAAAAGTATTATTTTCTAATAAAAATTGAAATTTCCTCGTTTAAATGATTAAAAATGACGGAGTTCTTTTTTTATCTTTTGTTCTTTACTCGAAATACTTTATCTAGATAATGAATTTGTCCATCTCTGATTTTAACGAAGATATATTTTATCAATAGATGTTTATTGACGAAGACATATTTTATTAATGAACATTTATTAACAAATTAATATCAGTGTTTTTTACGCTTAGTATTGTCGTATAGTATCGAATTTCTCAACTCCTGTCACGATCTAATCCAAAATGATTCGTAATTCAAACGAGACAGAAGAGAAAAACACAAACTGACTTTTCACTCTAAATGTCCCATCATTATTTTTTTCTCAAACTAATTTAACATCTGAAGTAACTTCCCTTGTAAGTATATCTCCGATCTTCCAACTGTCCAAAATTAGGAAGACTGTATGGAATACTCGCAAGAAAAAGCATCGCGCGTAATCGTATCTCCGTGTCAAATTAAGGGAGGAACGATCCACTTTACCTCGGTAACGAGTTTACTAACCCCTTCGCATGTAGGTTAAAATGAATCGATGAGATTGCCACGATGGCCGGCGAGCGAGGCCAGCATATGCATCGGTTGCAGGCCATGGTATAGTGCGCGGGGCTGGCGACTATAGTCGGCCACGAGCCGCGGTTAACCAGGAGTCGCAGGCCGGCCGGCGTTAACTCCGGTTGTGAATCACGACTTCGTTTAATTATTTCGACGAAAGACCAGCGATTCCGGATCAATGTAATTGATTTCGAGGGAAATCGATCGTGTGCGATTAGTTGATCTGCGGTGGTCGATGTTCACGATGCAATGAGAAATACTAAGTTCTTGAGTTTATTTTTAGATCGATATTACGATACTCTCGGCAACTACTAAAGTCGATTGTTTTGATTATGAAAATGTTTTAAGTAACAAAGATCAATGTTTTCTGAACACATTTATAATTACGAAGTTATGTTTTAATGAATTGACTAAATGAAGTTATTGAATCGTCGATAGTTGGCTTATCTATGACGAAGGATTTCTTTGAAGAGATTAATGATTTTGTGTTCGGTAAAGACACTTCAGTTCGGAGACTTTAACTATTAATAAAGAGACTACTCGGTGAAAAATCATCGGTGGGTCTTCAGTTGTTGAAAGGACGAGAGTAAAGAGTTTTTTATGGAATAATCTTATGAAAGTGTATCGAATTGGAAAAGATTAAATGGGATTGAATGCATTCCAAACAGTTGATGGTAAGGAAACATGTTATTGTTAAAGGCAGGTATTGAAAACTTCTACGCATAGAAAAGTAAAAAGTGTTATGGATGGAAAATATTCTTTATTCTACAAACGAAGAAAATTTACGAGTTTAAAATTAACAATATATTTTGTAAATGTTTAAAATTACAAAACTATATACGAAGTCCAATAATTGAAAAATATTTCCATAAACTTGAAAGAATCTAAATTTATAAAATGTAATTTTTGAAAAGAGTACATATAAAAGAATTTTTTACTTTTCGCAAAAATTTGTCATCATTAATACTTAATTGTCCTTCTGATAAACAATATATTTGAAAATGTTACATGTGACAAAATCAGCTTAGGAATCACACCTCAAATTATTAGGTTACTGTTCAACGAATTTGTAAATCTTGAATCATTAAGAAAGTTATCTAAAGTAACATTATACAAAATATGTACTGAGATTTCTTCGTCGCAAAAATCCTACTTATTATCATTCATCGTTACATTATTAAAAGAACAAAAAGATATTAAAGGTGATTCTCCATACTTTGTCATTGAATCATTGAATACTTAACACTCACCTAATTGTTCAAACGGACAGCATCCTAGAGTTGTGAGTGTACAAAATGTAATCTAATTACAAAATCTAAATTGCAATTACAATGTAATTACGGGACAATTACAATTACAATGTAATTTTTATTGTAAATTTAGTATAGTTAATTACAATGTAATTGTAATTGTCAATTACACGACATTGTAATTGTGATTTGGACTTTGTAATTACATTACATTATGCCTAACTCTACAGTATCCTAAGAAACCGTGTCCGAAAAATATTTTCCTAAAAAGAATTCACTACGTTCAACCCTCAAGCTACCCCATAACCCGCGTCCGACAGAATTCGTAAAAGAACAAGTACAAAGAATCTTGTCTAAGAAGGATTGCCGCGGTTATGATAAAAGTTAAAGAAAATCTACGACTGTCGCAGGCCCGGTTCCAGCAGAAGCAGCTGCAGGAAAAAGAGCAGAAGCTGCTGCAGCTTTACGATCAGCAACAGCAACGGGCTTATCAGGTGATGCAACGGGGCAGCGCCGGTTCCAACGGCTCGAATTATGGCTCTTCTGTCAGCCAGCACACCGTCACGAAAACCACGTCCAGTAGCCATACCACCTCGACCTCGCAAGGTGGAAGGGTGAGTGATACTTCGCGTGGAAACGCGGCGTCGTTTTAGTAATGTGGTTTCACGCCACGCTTTCTTGAATGGTCTAATGGCCGCCAGTTTAGATGCTGGAAATCACGACACTGACCAATTTATGATAATCGAGAATGTTTAGAATCATGGACTTTTCCCCAGGGTAGAAAAATAGCCTTTGTCATACCCTAGAGGGGGAAGGTTTAGATATTTGCCCCCCCCCCCTCCGACTGATAACCTGGCTACGTGCATTTTTAGAATCCTTAACATTTCACCTACTGCAAGTTATTTATCAGGTTTTCAAATAAATAATCCACTATATTTTGTGAAATTCGATACCTTTTTTCGTGGAAATCTGCGGTCTGTGTCGTTTCAGTGACATGAGTCACCCTTCTTGAATACTAGTCACCATTTTGAAAAAAAGGAAAGAGGAGATAAATGCTTTGAATTTTAATTACGTTGCCAGTTTAAGGGGTAGGTGGGGGAATAGTGGATTACATATTGGTACATCTGATTCTGCTGGTGCCAAGTATTTAACCCATTAAGTCCAAAACAGTGAAATAAGCCGACTTTACACATATAATTATTTATTATAATAGTTAAAAGTGCTGCGTTTATGCTACTTTGGGCAATTTTTTATTGGAATACGAAAATAGAATAACTTATACCGATATATAAAAAATGTATTATAATACTAGACACTGTATTATACAAGCCCACTGCATGAAAAAGATGCACGAGAAAAAATTTTCATGATTTAAGGAAACATTGGTTTATCATAATGTTATAAATACTTCAAGACCAAATTTTAAAACGTCTAAAGTGGGGGAAGTCAAAGATCTAAGTGAAAGTAGTCAAACATCTAAGTAAAAGGAGAAATAGTGACGAAAAAAATATTAAACAATTCTTTCATAACTGCAACATGAAGAACAGATTTCAATAACGGAAATTCACTGAAAAGAAATTGCCAGTGAAACGTTGCGTTAACGCAATGTTGGCTCCTAATGGGTTAACTTAAAACCCGTAAGATAGACATGAGAATTTTCTATTAAGGTGAGGCAAATGTTCGACGAGAGACGGCACACGACCGTGAAGGGAATCGACAGGAGCTACCCGTTGGAGCCGTTGGAGAATAAACCGCGGAAGCAGACCAACGGAAACGCCGTGCAGAAGAACGGAAATTCGACGGTGAACCGACACTCCGTGACCGTGAGACGAGTGGCCCGGGCCGACATGAACAGCAATTTAAATGGCGGCAAACCGATCGTCTCGTATCACGAGGATATCACTCGAGAATCGTTCGGGCCTTCTGGACGGCAGCAGCCAGACGATGACGACGAGGTCGGGAACGAGAACCACGTTGTACAGTTCGCGAATGGAAATCATCGAGACGAGGTAATTAATTGTTATCGACCGGGATTCTCTCTTGAGACAGAACGGAGAGACAACCAATGCACTCCAGGCTACGTAAGATCTCGAACTTCTTAATTGGGGTTGCTGTAGCAACAGTATAATCACTAAGAAGATTTGGTTCCAGTAAAAAAAAACAGAGAACGACGTGTTAATCTTCTACGATTTAACGCTTAATTAAATAATATGATTAGTATATTTTGTACATCCTGCTTCATTTTTCAATAGATAAATTATCTAGGTTTAATGATAATAGAAGTTTGTCTAGTAAAAGTCTTCTCAAGTGTGAATTTCTTGTGAATATGGCTCTGTTATATTATTGGAAAATTTGATTAGCAAATAATTTTTCACCATTTTAATAGTAATGTCTGTGTTACAATGTTCGAAATAATTTGAAAAGCAAGCAAACGGAATTACGCTCTTTTGTATTGGAGAACGTTAATTTTCAAAGTTAAAAAGTTTAACAATTTTCGGATTATATAGAGTTAAACAAAATTTATACAATAAATGTGCAGATTTGTAAAGCAAACTGAAACACAAATTTTTAACAACGATGAATACAATATTTTATTTCAGTTCTATTTTAATGAACTACAACTGAAAGAAGAAGTATTTGTTAGATTTTACTTTTCGTAAAAACTAAAAGTTTTCGAAAAACCTATGAAGCTCGATATTTTTGTGAACATCTACACTCTACGAAAGAGTTAAACTTTCACATTCAAACGCTTTGTATTGAGTCTTCCCCACCAATGTTAATTTATCGTATGAATTTGGGAGAAATTATAACAAATATTTTCATCTACTTTTCTTCATAGGCACTTACTATAGTCATTCACATTGTAGTATTCTGATTACCTACAGGTATATAACCTATAGGATTAATAGAATTATCTATAAGTTATCTTAATCCTATACTTACATGAATGAGTAGGTACAGTAAATTCCTATGAAGAAAAGTAAAATAAAATTTGCACGTAATAGAACCGTATCGCATAAATAAAATAAGATTTTAAGAAAAAGATAGGTTCTTAACAGAAGAAAATAATACATTTAATTTATAAAATATCTGCTATTAAAAATTGGATTTACCACATAACATAAGAATGTTATTTTCGTGAAATTTGGCTATTTTTTATGTAATAAATTGTGTATCTTGTGTGTGCACGATATTCGATTAGACACACATCGAGGAGGTTCTGGACGAGGACACGATAGAGAGGAATCGCATGATGGCGAAGCTCCACTTGATGGAATACGACGAGACGCTGAAGCACCGGATTAAAAACGACCTCGAAAGCGAGGAATTCCCAGAGGATTTCATGGTGGATGTACCTGACAGGCTACCAAAGCAAAGTGTTCCGAAGAAGTTGTCCCAAGCGGAGGCTAGATTGGAACGTTTCAGAAACGCTAACGCGAAGCGCAACAACGCTACGAAAAACACAAGTACAATCGGTGTTTCGAGGAAACGATCCGATCCAATTTTTCCGGCAAAATCTACTTCCAGGTATGTGGTAACAATATCAAGTAAACAGTGTACGGACAATTACAGCATTGAATTAATTGTCCTGTTATCTGAGTGTCTGGGAATTAGAGTGGTATGAGTCTTTCTTCGTTATGAAAATAATAAACATTATTTTTAAATAGATTAGTATTAAATGTATGATCTTCGATAAAAATGTCGAGGTGTATTAAATTTTTTATTAATTGATAAAAAAGTTGCTACGTTACGAAATTTTGTTATCGTTAATCATTATTTGAAATACATACCTAAATGAATAGAAAGTAATGTTTGTATCAGAAAGAGAAGTATAACTTATTGATAGAAACAGTAATGAAAAGTGGAGCAAACAATTGATATGCCATTACATTTTATATATTAATTTCTGTAACTTCATTTATATAAGTAGGTAAAATATATTCACAAGTGAGAGTTATACGCCTTCGCAGTTTATTAGGATTCATATTTTGATTTCTTATAGTATCAACATCCTATTAATTTGATTTAATATGTATCTTATGAACAATGGTGCGATAGCTTTACACTCGAACTTAATTATTATCTATACCTTTTTATTCGGACACAAGGAAGTAATTGTAAACTTATACACCATTTTCGATCTGACCAACAGGTGTGGTACTTAATAATTCAGAAACCTATTTACAAAATCCATAAATCATATTTAAACTGTTGTTATTCTAAACCCATGTTGTCGCTACTCAACATGAATATGAAGGTAACTCAATGGTCCGATTTTCCTGATCTTCTTCATTCTGATTGTCAGATGCTCAAATAATTAGTCTACCTACACTATCTTTTAGAGATATATCAAAGAACTATCCTTTTGAAGTATGTAACAAACATTTAATAATGTGAAATAAATACATGAATAATATTGGGTTGAGTAATAAATACATTCGGAGTTTCAAAGACCTGCGCTTTTGTCAGCATCGTCATGAAATATTGCTTGTTAGAACTATTTCTTAAAAAATCGTATACCGACTTTTTAGTAACATAATATGAATTTTGTGTGTAATACTAATAAATTTTTATAATGTAAATTAACTTAAATTTAATTCATTCGGGTTTATTTAAATATAAATTGTTATAATATTCATTCTGATTTAATTATATTTTTGTATTTCATTTCTTGAATTGTAAGCATCAATTAAATTTGATACCTATCGTCAATATCCCAGAGAGAACACTTATACGTTATTTCTGTCATTAAATGCAACCTTCACCGCTGCAAATTAATCAATATCACATTTATAAGAATTATTTTCGAGCTGCAATATTTTGAATAATAATTGCATACCATACGGAATATGCATTAAAATAACAATTATTCGTAACATATTGATGATTTATTTATTATGAATTATTCGAAATATTACATAATAAATAAATATATATATATAAATATTATATTTTTTCGTTGTCTTTTTTTATCAGTGTTGACAATTATTCAGCCTCAAAAATGGTCACGCCGTTATCTGTCTTGACTTCCTGTGAACATTACATTTCTGCACAAGAAAACTATTTTTAATAATTTATAGTTCATGATAAAAAAAAACCCTTAGCAATGTCATACGAAAATTTGCTGTTTCAATTGCAATTCAAAAATCCTTGGGACAAACCATGTTCATTGGAAACGAAAGGTACTCCACAAACCATTGTACAAAATATTAAAAAACGTAGGAGCGAATAAACGAATGCACAATCTTCGTAAATGTAATATCGCGCATACGTTCTGATACGAAATCCGAACGAACGTTATTACTCAACCCGACACGTATTAAGTACACTTTAAAACGCAAGTAGGTTATCAGTTTCGATTATTGCAATCGAACCTTGACAAACGCAAATTCTCTGGTCGCTAATTGGCAATCAATGCTAACAATCCGTCGCTGCTTTCACCCTTCAGTCCCCCCCCCCACTCAAACCCCCCTCGATTAATTCCTCGTCGCATAATTGCAATCGCTGACTAGACTCGACTCGTTTAAACCCACGCAACCGTAGTAGCCTAACAATATACATACATACTCTCCCTGGAAGCGAACGCCTTTGCGAAAACAACTAAATGACGCGTTTCCGGCGAAGTAGAGGCGCACCGTTTCCGGTTTGTCGCAAGGAGGAAGGACGCCCGCTCTAATTTTATGCCCGCCTTAACCGCTATCGGAGGAAGGATAATCGGGCCGAAGGGCATTAAACACTCCATCAACGTAACAATTACTCGCCAAGCATGAAGCACCAATAGCGACGCAACCATGGGAAACTGAGATCGAGTCGCTAAAGTATTAATCACGCGTATTCTGCGCCAGTGAACCACCAATCATCCACTTTCGCTGCGAGCCAGGTGAGAGACCCGCTTATCCGCGGAAGCTTCAAGCGTTTTTTTTCTACAATCATAATAACTTAGCCGGATCGGAGTCGATCAGATTCGTTAGAGTCGAAGATCGAGGATGATGCTGCAGCTTTATCTTGCTCTGCCACGAACGTGCCGAATCATTTCTTCCCAGTTCATTTATTATTTGTCTGTGTGTGCCCTAACCACGATAGCGGAATAGAATTAACACAATGCAAAAGGTAAACGAATATCGTGAAAATGTGAAAGAGAATAACAATATCTGAATTATACGTATGAATACTAAGTAATGATAGTATTCTAAGTATGAATACTAAATAATAATAGTATTCTAAGTATGAATACTAAGTATATTGAATTGAATATGTTGGTTGTGTTTTGGTAGCAGGCAAAGCAAGAATAAGATCAGCAAGGGGTCCAGTATAGCAAAGAATGGTTTTGAAAATAATGAATCCAAAGATGCATCGGTGACCCCCAAATATTTGGATGAAACTCAGTCGACATCGGAATCTGAGAGTACTATAAAACGAAGGAATTACAGTCCACAATTTTTCTCTGCGGAATCTAAGAAATTGGCAACTGTTTCTGCAATTAATTCAAAAATTACTGGAAGATCTACACCTGATTTTTCTAAAGACCCAAGATCTCGAAGCCAAAGCCCAAAATTCTTTTGCAAAGAATCAGAAAAATCGGCAACCACTTACGCAATTGATCCAAAAACATATGGGAAATTATCACCTGAAGGATTAAAGAATAAACAACGTCGAAGCGAAAGCCCTAAATTCTTTTGCAAAGAATCAAAAAAATCAGCAACTACGTACGCAATAGATTCAAAAATGTTGGGGAAATTATCACCTGAAGAGTTGAAGAATAGACATCGTCGAAGCCAAAACCCAAAATTCTTTTGCACAGGAGCAGAGAAATCAACAACCACATACACAATAGACTCAAAGCCTGCTGGAAGATTGTCACCTGACTTTTCGGAAAACAAAAGACTCCGAAGCGAAAGCCCAAAATTCTTTTGCAAAGAATCAGAAAAATCGGCAACTACTTATGCAATTGATAAAAAAACGTGTGGAAAATTATCACCTGAAGAATTGAAAAATAAACAACGTCGAAGCGAAAGCCCAAAATTCTTTTGCAAAGACTCCCAAATCAATAAGAAATTGTATCCGGAGGTTTCGAAAAACCAGCAACGTACCGTTGTAAAAATAGAACCAAAATGTGAAAATGTAAGAAGGAAATCCGGTAAATCACTTGTGATTATGGATCGTACTGTGGACAAATATATTAAGTCTCCCGGGCCTGATAAAATTAATAGAATTTCTTCCTCTCCAGAGAATCCGAAAAATGACATAATAACTCGAAGGAAAATTGAAAATACTGTTGATGTAAAACCGATTCGGAATGGATCGACCAACCTTTTCGAGAGACTAACGAGAGAACGAAGCGCGAGTCCCCAATTTATTCGAGAAGAATCTAGAACATCAATGGCAACAACTGGAATGTGCACTAAAGAGTGCAATATTATGTCTAAACCATCAGATATGATTGATAAAATTGCAAAGAAACGCAGCTACAGCCCGGAGATAATGTCTCCAAAACAGGATTCTTCGAGTACTCATACCACCGCTCTAAAATCACCAGACTTTGCAAAGAAGATATTGAGAAAATCCACTGCAAGTCCTCAGTTCTTTTCCGACAGATCTGCTACCATTATGTTCGTCACACCAGAGACGATAACGAAAACGAGAACAGGGTATGCAAGAACTGAAAGGAAATTACGGAGTCCCACTTCTTCCATTAGTAAGTCTAACATAAATATTACGAACAGGAATATTGGCACAAATAAAAAATTGTCTGCAGACGCCATTGATGAAAGTTCGAAATATAGCATACGGAACTCGGTATCGCGATACTTTTCCGAGCAATGTGAAAAAGCTTCCGAAAGCATGGATTTTAGTGCAAAGAATGATTTTCAAAAGACGCGAACTAGCAGAAGTTTAGATCAGTCTCGAAGTTCGTCTCCAATGTCACTGAAAGACACGAAGTCGCCTAGTCCGCCATGTTATCATAAAATTCCTGGTAAAGATGGTACAGTGGTAAATGTAGATAGAAGTAGAAGCATAACTCCGGAATTTTATTGTCACGAAACAGGAAAATCAGCAACGACTGTGAGTTTGAGACCTAAGACCTCGAAAGATTCGAACGAACGTCTTGGAACTACTGTATCCAAGAAGATCGAATCGAGAAATAAGTCATCTAAGTCTCCAAACACCCTCATACTGTCTAAAGACGCCACTGTAATTTGTGGCAGTGATAGAAGCACTCGACATTTATCGCCGAATCAACAGAAACTTATGAACAGCAGAAGCAAGTCTCCAGAATTTTTCTGCTATGAAACAGATAAGTCAGCTACAGCAGTAAGTCTGAAACCGAAACACTCACAAGACTTTACAGAACGTTCCAAAAGTCCTCGAGCTACAAGTGTCCGGTCTAAAAGCAGATCGTCAAAAAGTTCTGATATTTTTACTGCAACCAAAAATATCCACATAAGTAGTGGTTCCAGCGGAAGTAATAGTCCTGCATTATCACAAAAAATTACAACCAAAAATAGAGCAACTCCGGAATTCTATTGCTATGAAACAGAAAAATCAGCTACGACAGTAAGCCTAAAACCTAAACCAACGAAGGATTCGCTAAACAAACATCCTGGAGGTCCTCAAATTACAACTGTACAACTTAAAGATAGATCATCAAAAAGTCCCGATACTTTCACTTCGTCTAAAAATACAGAAATAAATGCAAGTACCGGTAGAAGCAGTCACAATTCATCGCCAAATCCACACTCAATTGCAGGCAGAAGTGGAAATCCAGAATTCTATTGCTATGAAACAGAAAAATCAGCTACGACAATAAGCCTGAAACCTAAACCAACGAATGGCTCGCTGAAAGAGCGTCCCAGGAGTCCTCAAACTACAACTGTACAACTTAAAGATAGATCATCAAAAAGTCCTGATACTTTCACTTCATCTAAAAATACAGAAGTAAATGCAAGTACCGGTAGAAGCAGTCACAATTCATCGCCAAATCCACACTCAATTGCAGGCAGAAGTGGAAATCCAGAATTCTATTGCTATGAAACAGAAAAATTAGCTACAACAGTAAGCTTGAAACCTAAACCAATGAAGGATTCGCTAAAAGAGCGTTCCAAAAGTCCCCGATCATCAAAGTTTCATTCTAAAAACAGATCATCCAAAAGCCCCGAGTTCTTGATTAAGGATCCCAAAGGGACCGTTCGCCGAGTTTCCAGTAATGTTCTACGATCCACGAGGTTGATTCGCGACGTTATAAGACATCAGAAGAATAATCAGTGTAATGGAGCTTCATGGAAAGACATGACTCCAACTGGAGATGTAGAAGGAACATCCAGTGTCAGGGGCGGTGAATTGAAAACCCGGTCGAAGTTGGATGAAGCGGGGACACCCAGGGCGAATAGAAATGTTCACGAAAGGGCAACGACTCCTTCCCCTCGAAGATACGAACTTCTTGCTCCGGAATCCAGTCCGAAAAGTTCCACCTCCGTGGATGTGGACGCAGAGATTCAAGAAATTACCATGCCCGATCAAAACGTGAAACAGAAAAATCTTCATCGTGAGCTTCGAAGCACTTACACGAAATCGTCCAAGACCAAAACGTCGGGGTCCTTTCGGAAATCGGAGAACGTGTTCGCATACTCCGTGCATAAACCCAGCAAAAAGAGGGGATCTCTTCTAGAATCGGATATTTTCGAGTTATCGAAAAGAGATCAGCGGCCGATAGATTCTACGAGGAAAGGGAAAGGTGTCAGTCTGAAGCAAATGACACGAAATACATCGAGCATGGAACGGTCTTGCAGCGTCAGTCTTTCTCCGATGAACGAATCGATTTTTCGTAACACGAAACCTCGTCGGTCGAAGGAAGATATCCTGAACGAAGAAAACTCTCGAGAATCTTCGCGATCCAGAAAGCAAACGCTAAGCCCGTCGAAACAAGCTCAAGCTTTGGGATCGATAGAACTCGTGCGGAAGATCATGAACGGTGAAATAAACGTTTCTAGTAAGACTTTAAAAACACAAGAGGACAGTTCAGAGGATAAGTTTGAAAAAGAGGAAAGGGATTCCATCGTATCAGTTGAAATGAAATACGCAAACGACGGATCATCGAACAAGAATTATGAGAGAACGGACTCGGTAGAGTCAGCACTTAGACGTTTCGACTCTATTTGCACAGATGCTGGCGCGGGCTCCTTCCGCGGTGCTTTAGGGCGAAGCAAAGAATCGATAACGGAGAAAAGACAAACGCTGGAAGAATCGAGGATCGAGGGCTCAGCGGATGATTCGAGGACGATTTCTCTAAAAGCACTCGACCGGTCGAATGTAAATTTCCCGTGGAGCCCCGAGAACAAACCGTCGGGCAGGCGTTCAAAGAAAATCTCCACGAACGCTCCCGAGATTATGGAAGGTTCTCGCAGAGGGAAAGCTTCCAAACCGGAAGAGATTCGACGTCGGAAAAAATTCGCTAAAGCTAAGGGTTCTATAGAGATCGCCAGAATAGTAAGGTCTGAATCGCCAGGATGCAAACGGAAACTCTTCCAAGACGCAGACTCGGGGGAAGACACTGAAACTGGTGGCTCGGGATCGAAGCGTGGCGATTCAACGAATACTTCAGCTCGCCTTCTGTCTAAAACGACGAAGTCGAACAAAAGCGAATTGGTTGAGTCTCTAAAAGGCAGCTCGAAATTCTTAAAACCTACTGCGGGTCACGGATCATTGATGAAAAAAGCGAACAAAAGGGGAACGGATGAAACATCAACAGGTACGTCGGACTCGGATCATTCGCTTACTGTGAAACAACTGAGATCGATCGAGGATATTCGGAAATCAATGGAGAGCGAATGTTCCTCTAGTCGTGGAGCAACGGGAACGTCTATGTCGGCGATTGCGAACAATGCTTTAAGATGCTCGAGTACTGTTCGACCGAGGAAATCGCGCGTATTGAATAGCGATGCGTACGTCGAAAGTCAGAAACCGGTGTATTTGTCGAGACAATCAAAGAATGTTAGCGTGAGGGACAACGGTTTAAGAGATACGGAGAGTTTTGTAAAGTCCGTGACGCGTTTCTCCAGGGTGGTGAAAAGTCCCAGTCCAGATTCGACGAAGGCGACGGAAACGAGCAACCGTGTGCGGAGGAACGTTCGTTCGTCGCTGTCGAAAAGCCCGGATACGGTGACGAGGGTAAGCAGAATTACGTAAAGCTTCCGTAAAAAGTGTTTCCAGTTGAAGTGCTTCTTTGAGGGTGGGTTTTGAATTACTGAAATAGAAAGAAACGGTAAAATTTGCGAGAACTCATTGACCCTTGCAATACCAAGCCTTTTTTATTACATTGATTATCAGGGGAAAGGATAATTTAAACTTTTAGCTAATAACAATCTGTAATGTACAAAAATTTTATCTTCTGAATATATTTGGGTATTAAGAGTTTAAGGTAATTAAAAGTAAAAAAACATTATTCCATAGGAACAGTTTTGTGAGTAATTTTTTTTAAAAGTACAGAACTTCTTTTAAAATGGTACTACCGGCTATTCAGTCACTTTGACTTTGACAATCATCGCAATAACCTTTTGCGAACGAGACAGTTTGAAGTCAAACACTCTGTAGAGCCCAGTCGCTGTAGCGACATTGGACTCTGTTACATAGTTGTTTTTGCCGGACGCATATATATGAGTTCATCGGCCACATTTTTAAAACGGAACAACTTTTTTTAAATTTAAGGTTCAAATGACTTGAGTACTTCTGTGAAGTTGGTGACATTAGTTTACCAAATGATGTGTAAAAAAAATTTGAAAACATTGCAATTGGTCCTAATCGCGAAGAAAATAGTAAAGGTTCCTTTTTACAACTTTTTTATTCGAGACTGTAATGAAAATTTAATAAATACATATCGAAGATTTATGTTCGTTATACATATGCATGTTGAAAATTTCATCAAAATCGATTAACGTTGCTACGAGATACAAACGATTAAGAATGTTGAAAATCACAGTTTTTAGTAACTTTCGACCTACAACTGCAGTAAATCTAACAATTCTTGCATCTTTTGATGCCTGTCGCTCGTTTCTGTATTAACCGATTTCAATGAAAGTTTCAGTATCTACATAACTAACATAAATCTTCGATACGTATTTATTAAATTTCAAATCGGGTGGTAGTCGTGCGCAAAAAGATGTTTGAAGTTATTTAAACGCAATATTATTATAAATATCCACGTAACTTTAATGTAGATGTTAAACAAGCGACTATCGTGGAATTTGAAATCAACCAATTAATTACTCCATTCATGAATTATTAAGAAGGAAAGTTTACAAGATTCAGTTTCGCAAGAATATGTTTAAACACTCACTTACCGTCTCTCTATATTTGATCAAGATCTAGTAAGAAAATTAAGAATACATTTTCAAAACAATATGTTTTAAGAAAACGTAATTAGAGATTCAAATGGAAACACGGTCTAAAGTATTTCTAAAAAGGGAAGCATTATAAGTGTAAAAGACGCATTTACATATAATTGTTAGCACATCAATAACTCTAGAAATGTTAAATACAGTTAACAATAGAACAGTATCGGTCCAGGGTACTTGGTCGCCCCTGTGCAGACCCACTTTTTGGCGCCCTTTTTTATTGAAATACAAGCGTAACATTCATGTTATAAATGATAATTATGTAATGATTATGTAATTATCATACTGAATTTTAAAATAACTTTTCGAAGACACTTTGAGCTGCCATCTTTTCGCCGAATGTTTTCATCGCTAAACAATATCTTTTAGCACAAACTTCGATGCATCTTTATGGAGATTGTTTATGAATTTGGCTTAAATTTCCATCTTTCAGGTTGATTCTCTACTTTAAATTAACTTTAATGTTTAACATAATTGATTTTACTGCTATGTTAAATAGTGAAAGACTTGAAACGGGTAGAGTACACTATGTAATTTTGCAATAAAGAAAGGAGCTATGTTAATCATTTTCATTCATAAAATTAACGTCGGGTGTACCTATCAGTAAAATAAGCCACGTCACGTGCAACAACCTAATAATAATATTGATAAGTTATCAATGATAACATTGTAACAATATTATGGATTATTTCTTATAGCTTATGAAATAGAAGAATTTGATGTGTAAATGTACGGCTACCATTTCGTTCGAATATTACTTCCACGTCACAGATCAATGCACATCATAACTATCTCAGATAAACGGTTTGACATGATTCAAATGGAGAAACCATGGTAATAATTTCGCGACGAGTTTCAGACGAGTTTGTTTTTATTGTAGCGTCCTTCCACGGACCTGAAAGCACTAGATACAAAGTCGACAAAACGACCAACACCTACGAAAGGCACGGAGCCAATTGCAAACAGGAAGACGGCGACGACTACGACGACGACGACTACGAGAAAATCGACGGATGTCGTCGATGGCGCTATTCTCGAGAATGGTCTGCATTTACGAGACCAAACTGCCGAAACGAAATACGATAACGACTCGCAGACTACGAAGAAGAGCGACGCTTTTGTCATCGAGTTCGACGAGCAAGCGCCGAAGGAAACCGATGGGCCACTTCCGAGGAAGCCGCTATTTAAAAGACCATCCACCGAGGTAAGTCACATCTGATCATTCGAGTTCAAAGATTGTTACATAAACAAGTAACGAGTTACAACGTTCACAGAAACTATCTTATGAAATTAAGAATAGAAACCTATGATTCTATATCCTTATAAACTTCTGTACTTTTTCTATCGAATGAAATTCTTGGTCCCCTTGTGAGACCAAAGCATTCATTGCTTTACTTCCTCATAACATTCAAGTAAACAACCAGGTCGTAATGTATTAGGCGTGGCAAAAGTAACCCATTATTTCTTAAGGAAATTCGTGTGTTCTATGGAAGTGAAATATCTATACATACTGCCAAATTTACATGTATTCATTATGATTTTCCCTCATTTTACTCTATTTTTATTCAATGAAAGGTCGTGAAGACATTTGCAATTTAAAATATATTGTCTTACATATAATTTGAAATAATAGTAGATTGATACACCTAATAATACAATGTAGACTGAAAAAATTGTAACATATGCTACCAATGAAAAGTTCAAAACACTCTTCGAGTTTTAGATCAGTAATTCTTTTTTCATGTACGAGCAGGCGCGGATTAAGATTTCTTGTGGCCCAGGACTATTAAACCGTCGAGGGCCCCCTTGGTTAAAAAGCGGGGTTGGGGGGGGGGGGCACAAAATTTTGGTAATACAACATACAAAAAATACATCAATCTTAAAAAATTGAAATTTATTGTAAGTAGAATTAAATATCATTTAATCCTAACGAACGCTTGATTATAACGAATAATGCTTTGTTATATTTTAACAAATGTGTTCTGATGTATTTCTACATTTAGTACAATTTTTAATTATTTCAAAAGGGAAACAGTAAACAAAATTTCATTCAATTATTTTTTTACATGAACGTAAGGCTTAGATTAGGGCCCCCCTTGAAAGTGGGGCCTGGGGCTGGTACGCGTATCTATTTTATTAAAAATGTTACGTACTAAGAAAACATTCCTCATGTACAATTTAAAATGAAAATTATAGTCATATCCGGAATATTCCTCAAACGAAATTTTTTTATAAAACTGAAAGCTACTTTAAACTTGTGACCGACATTGTATAAACAATGTCGTTTCATTATTTTCTTTTTGTTGTATTATTATTAATATGACCTTATACATACATATAACACATAAAAATGATTTGGGCACTCTGTCTACGAAAGAAAAACGTTACCCTTTCATCACCAACGTACAACATTACCTGTCGCGAGACATACAATAACGCACGCTGTTAAAATTATGAAATGAGTAAAATACCAGTGTTTGTACAAACAATAGGAAAGCATGCATGTTTGTACGATTGCACACTATTAAATTATACAAGAAGGACGTAACAGAGTAATCTTATTATTCAACCATTAATCATTCTATGAATAGAAGGATGCAACCAGAAACTTTTTAATTTTCTTCTGTATCCAATGTGATTGTATAGGATAATCATGTCCTCTTTGTCGCTCAATACTTTTATAACTGACTGAAGCTATCTTTACGCAATTCATTATTTCAATACGCTACACGTACGCGTCTATTCAGCAACGTTTCGTCGGCAGAGAGTCTTAAACGTCGAACGTTAAGACCTAACCCAGACCTTATTGTTAGATCGTGAAAATTATTGATAGTTTATAATGCATTGTATTTAAAGATAAATTATAAAAGACATAAGAAATGTTTGTAGGTACATGTTCGTTTTATTATTGCAAAATTTTTAAAGTTACTTATTTATATCTGCAGTTCAAATTGCATACTTTTCATTTGCATTCAAATTGCACATCATTATTTATATTGCAAGTTCAAATAACATACAAGAAAACCTGTGGAGACATACCTTATTTAGTCTTTATGAACATTTTTCACTCTATTGAACTATAGTATATTACATCTATATTTCTACAGAAGTATAGAAAAATTGTTGAATCATATATTTTCACAGTCAATCCTGGTGCAATAAAATAAGATTTATTTACAGTACAATCTTTTCATAATAATTAAGTTATGACATGAATATTTACATTGTACGTTTGACGTAACAATAGGTACACGATACCAATCGAACGTCATGCTCAATTTTTCTACGACTCGAAGTTAGAAACGAGAGAAGTCAGTAGGAAAGCAATTCATATCGACACGTATTTTCGTAATAAAATGACTCCTGTTTTCTGACACTGATTAAACCAAGTATTCCAAGTGAAACTGCACATGGATTTTCCATTCTTCTTTCTATAACCAATTAAACCTCCTGAAAGCAAAATTTTCGAGTTCTGTCGCTTCAAAATTCGAGAGTGATTTTAACAGGTATTTTCCACATTCAAAATTCTACAAAATCTGATATTACACATCATATTTCTTACTTTCAATTGCATTGATGTTTTGTTAATTATTAATTGGAATCAATTTCATTCGACATTTATTCTACTTAGAAACAGGCACCTTCCACCCAAGCGGGTCGACCTCCTTCATCAGTTTCGTCCACCTCCAGCGGTAGCTCCATGCAGGCCAACATTTCCGGTTCCAAATCCAAAATGGCGTCCAAAACGAGAGCGTCGAACTTTTCCACATCGTCCAGAGCATCAGCGTTACCAAAAACTGGAAATGCTTGCGCTAGGTAAGAAAATTTACAGTTATTAGTATCTTTATTACAACCTCTTTATACTTTAAGTTCGAATAAGAGTTTATAGCCATGAGTTATGCAAAATATTTGAAATTTTTAAAATCCAGAATCTTTTCTTCTCAGAAAATACTCCTATATAATTAAATGTTCTGTTTCGTAGAGTAAATTGTAAAGCACTACTTGATGTTCTAAATGAAAATATGGTACTACAGAAAAAATTTTAAAACCGTTTGCAGTTGAAAGTAAATATCAAAAAGGAAAAAATGTTACATTTTCAAATACTTATAATATTTTGGTTCATCGAAACTTATAGACATTCCTATCGAATAGTCTATAAGATTGTAATATGTATCTATAATAGCTTTAATATTTGCTAAACTAAACTAATTTTCTTTCAATTAGAAATTAGGTCTCGGATCAACACATTGTAATTTTAAGCAAAATATTCTCACAGTGACCTTCTAGTTCCCTGTAAAATGTGTGGACGTCGTTTCGCCCAAGACCGTGTGATCCTCCACGAACAAATCTGCGCAAAAACGGCTCAAAAGAAGAGGAAGCAATTCGATTCGGTGATGTTCCGAGTAAAGGGTACCGAGCTGGAAAAATTTGTCAAAAAAGGAGTCTGTAAAAAGCAGACCGAGGTCGGTATTCCTTACTCCGATTGTTGAATCATTGTCCTTCTTCTTCAAACGTTTTTTTTTTATTCCTACAGCATGAAACATTACAATTGTTTCTCTTAGCTAAGACTTCTTCATTTTTGACATCACTCTTTAGAATTTTAAGTACCTATATGATTTTGTTCAAAACATAGTAAAAAATATCACATATAGATTAGCAAACAATCATCGAGGTATTACCTGTAACTTCGATAAAATATCCAATAATTAATCAGATCAGACTTTATTACTGCACAATCCTCGATTCGTTAAAAACCACCACCTAAAACAAACAAATCTCGATGAAATGGAATTCAAATTATCACCTGGGTATATGAAATCATTAATTTTGCCAGTACACGTTACACTCACGGGGAATATGCTTTCCAGACTTTTTAACTTCACCAGCAGTCTTTCTATATCAAGAGAAACAATCGTGAGATTTTTCCCAAGTCCGTTAGTAATTTAATATGTATCCGCCTCGATCAATGAACGTTTTCCCATACGCAACTAATTATTTTCCCAAGAGTCGAAACACGATTTGTTCCCAAGGGATGAAACCAATGGTCTGTTCAAATCTTTCAGAAACCGCCGGAGGTGAAGTCGAACTGGCGACGCAAACACGAAGACTTCATCAACGCCATACGCTCGGCGAAACAGGTGCAAGCCCACCTGGCTGCAGGAGGCAAGCTCAGCGACTTGCCGCCACCACCAGCCAGCGATACCAGCGATTACATTCAGTGTCCTCATTGCGGAAGGAAATTCAACAAGGCCGCCGCAGATCGTCACATTCCCAAATGCGAGCACATGTTGCACAACAAGCCGATACATTCACGAGCACCGAAACCGAGACGTTAACTCTCACTGGCAAACAATTTTAACATGGTTTTACGTTAATCGATCAAGAATAGGATTGGCGAAACAGTGTTTCTTTAAAGACATGGACAACAAAAACGATATAGATATCGATAATTAACGCTTAGAATTAGCATAAATTGTCACAAATAATTTAATAAAAAAGAAACTTTCAAGATGTTTCCATTCGCTCGAGTCTCGAGCGTCCATTTTCTGTTCGTGTACGATACCATTTTATACAAAGGCAATTTCTCAGTTATAAAAACATCGTATACAATTTTATACGTGATTTTCTCTACCCGAACTTCGCAACCCATTAATTAGTGGAGATGTGCACGAAACAAATGTAAACGATCTGTGTGTATGTACTTGGAATAAATGTATCTTGCAGTCGGCTTGTAATGAAACACGAAGCTCGTCCAAGGATTAAACCATACATGTATGTGCCGTAAAAAAGATATTTAATAAATTGATATGGTACTTTTTAAATGGGATACCGGTAAAAAGACGGGAAATGCTTTTCCGTTTCGAGCATGATAAATTAATCTATTACATCGGTGCATATGAATTATGATGTTTTTCTAGAGACACTTAAAATTCTATTGAACTTTAAAATTGTATTAACACAAGATCAGATTGTCTATTTTCTCCAACTAAATATAAATATATTCATATATCATCACATGCCATTATTATTATTAAAAACCGCAATCTTAAATGATGGTTTATAAAGTTTGCTCTCGAGTTTGATTAAAACTTGGTGCATGTAAAAGGATTTTAGCTGAATTTGATCTTTTTAAAATGGAAAGAATTAATCTTTACGTAGTTTTCTTCTCAAAACAAATAAATCGTCGTAAAAAGTACAACGCTGATTTCATCTTAACATGAAAATAGTAATCAATGGTAATAATTTTCTTTCATAAATCAGTAAAACCGACATTTCGTATGCATCGATTTAATACTACAACTGATATTTATAAATCTTGAAGCTTTTGTGATATTGTATTTTATGATGGCCTATAGAAAATGTTTACAATTTGAAATGCTTACTTTGTATATGTATTTATATCTTTTTATACCATAGGATTAGCGATATGTTACGCAAGGATTTGTAACTTTGCATTCAATACTCCCAAATCATATTGCCTTCGTACAATAACTGTACGTAATCAGTGAAAGTCGCTTGGAGTGGAAGAATTAATGACACAGTATTCTGCTTGATTGAAACCACAAGTATTGTGATTTATTTTGTAAGTTTCCGTTGCAATAGTCTGTCATAAGTGAACAAATAATGTACATTCTCAAAGCGCTTTTTAGTATTCTTAACAAACAAAAATGTGGTAACGTTATTGTTATGATGAAATATTGGGAGCTAATAAACTAACTTTTTACTTAAAAAAAGGAAATACCTTTCCACAGAAATACATTTTTACTACCCACTTACTAATAGTTTTAACTGGTTAATATATTAGCTAACATTAAAAATATAAAAATTTTTACATTTTCATAAAAATTACACTGATTGTTAGATGAAATATTAAAATGGAAACTTTCGAGTTATCGTTAGAATTTTGTATTTTATCAATTTAACGATAAAAAGATTATAGTGAATAAATTGAAAATGCTAGGAACTTCTGGGCCTATAATGTTGACAACGAAAGTGCATGCGCGAATCGGTGTTCATCCAGCACAGCAGACGACGTGTCCGGGTACTCCCGGTGTAAGAAGCATTTAAAAAGTTACCTTTGTTCGTCAGCTTGTCATGATTAAAAGACAAAACAATACAATGTTTCTGAAGCAGATCTATGTGTAGGTGGAAAACATGGATCAATTAATTATCTTGGTTTCTATGATACATTTGCTGTACTGTCCATTCACAAAAGTGGAAGAAAGTTTTAATCTGCAGGCTATGCACGACATCTTATACCATGGCTTTAACCTAACTGAGGTAATTATTACAGCATTTATCGAAGATATATCATGTAAATATAAGCGTTCATAAACTTCACAAATGCAGACAGATAATGAAAGAAAATATATCTTCCTTGGCAGGTTGCTGACACGCAATCGAACAGATATTACGCAAAAACTTAGATATTATATTTAGAAGCAGATGCATGTATTTATAAACTCACGATCAGCTGATATAGTTTCGGTTCGCTTAACTGTTTATTAACACATTAATGCTATCTTTCCTTAGAATGTACACTACGGAATTTTTCATAATATACATTGAAAGATTTCATTAAATCATTTTTATAAATTATTTAACACTGTATTTGGATGAAATGATAAATTTCACGATTTACAATATTGATATAATCAAGTACACCTGTGAAAAATAATAAAGTTTCGTACTAATTGTTTCCAACATATTTTTATTCTGTGATAGTATGATCATCATGAATTTCCTGGAGTTGTGCCACGATCATTTGTGGGACCAATTATAATATCAGGCTTGGCATCGCCACTAATAGCAACCATTAATTATTTGCGACTTAATAAATTCTTTGCTCAATATGTTGGTAAGTGAGTTAATGAATTAATTGCATTTATATTATTCCACACCTTTCCTATGTGAATGACAACAGAGTTTCTTTTGTCCATACTTTACATGAAAATAAAGGAATAACTTATAATATTATTTTCCAGTAAGAGCAATATTGGGTTTGTTGATAATAAGTATGTTGAAATTATATAGAGATGCTTTACAAAGTATCTTTGGTTTACAATTTACAAAATGGTTTGTGGCAATTACCGTGACACAATATCATTTCATGTATTACTTAAGCCGTCCATTACCAAATATATTGGCAATACCACTAGGTAATTGATAAATGATACATACATTTTATTTGATTTTGAGATTGTATTAAACAAAAGGAACATTGGTTTTGTATCATTAATATATTTTAGTACTACTGGCTTTATTTGGGTGGTTGAAACAGAATCACATCACATTTATTTGGTCATCTGCAGCAGCAATAATAATATTCAGAGCAGAACTAGCTATGCTACTGGGGTTATTCCTTTTGTACGATATAGCCAACATGAAACTGACCATACCAAGGTATTTACATATTATATTGCGGACCATTGATTCCTAGTATGGCTGTAACATTGCAAACAGAAGTGATTAGAATCATCAAGGGACATTCTGCAAAACTGCACTGATTTGTAAGCTTCGTTTGCTTATAAAACTTATTAATATAATGAAAACCTTCTCCAAAAAATAACCACATCAAATATACATCCCTCATTTTATGAACTGCAATAAGTTTTGTCATCATTATTGAAAGTAGGAAGGAGAAGTGATGTAAAATTAATTTTATTATGGGAAATGTTTCATCCATTAAAATTTATTTGTCTTTTTGCTGAATGATAATTTCATAAGTATAATAATTTTCAGATTTCTTAAAATTGCGGTTCCAGCTGGTATATTTTTTCTAATGCTAACGGTTACAATAGATTCCATATTTTGGAGACGTATATTATGGCCTGAAGGGGAAGTGTTTTACTTCAACACTATCCTTAATAAGAGCAGTGAATGGGGTGTATCCTTTATCAGACTGTAACAAAATATGATATTCTCGAAACTATTCCTCTCAAGTCTATAAAATGATAAATTCAAAATATTTCTTCTGATCTTAACATAAATACAGACATCACCATTTCTATGGTACTTTTATTCAGCACTCCCAAGAGGATTGGCTTTTTCATATTTTTTAATACCTTTGGGCATGCTTTGGGATGCTCGAGTTCGAACATTAACAGTTCCTGGTATTGTATTTGTTGCTCTATTCTCATTTCTTCCACATAAAGAATTGAGGTTTATCATATATGTATTTCCATTACTAAACGTTAGTGCAGCTGCTGTTTGTCACAGAATGTGAGTATTTTACTTAATAATTTAGTTCTATGTTATTTTTTATTTCTTATTTTGTTCAAATTATAATTATACATATTTTTTTTTTTATACATAGATGGGAGAACAGGGCAAAAAGTCCATGGAATGGATTTATGGCACTGATCATTGTAAGCCATTTAGTTCTAAATGCTTTGTTCTCTATGTTTCTGTTGTGTGTTGCTGGTTCTAATTATCCTGGAGGTTTAGCTATTGCTAAATTACACAGATTGGAAAAAGACTCTGTCGATCCAGTGCATGTACACATTGATGTTCTTACTGCACAGACAGGAGTTTCAAGATTTACACAGACAAACGATTCTTGGATGTAAGTAGTATGATAAATTTTGTTGCATAAACATATCATTTAATAAACCAAAAATAACAAGACATTAAAAACCAATTTTTGTAATTATATATAATTTAGTTTAATATCAACTGTCTTTCAGTTACTCAAAACAAGAAAATTTAACCATCGATAATCCAGAAATGCTTCAGTTCACACATCTTTTAATGGAAGCTAAGAGCAAATACTCACCAAATATAAAACCCTATCTTAAAACTCATGATATTCTAGATTCTGTAGATGGTTTCTCTCATATCGCACTGAATTATAACATGTTACCACCTATAAGAATTAAAACTAGGCCTATTATATTTATTATGAAAAGGAAACCTAATATAAAATATGACCCGAAGAAAGCAAAAGCACAAATTGCTGTAAAGGAACCTACTGAGGATAATACGAAAAGACGTACAGAAACTAAAGATGTAATAAATGAGACTACAGAAAGTATGGAACCAATATTAGGTGAGATTATGGAGTCATTAGAAGAATTTGAAAAACCATTAAATATTAGCCATGAAAATAAATTAGATACAGAGGGCGAACAGGAAGCAGTACAGTTGAATAAGATTCTAAATAATTCTGATGAATATGTTGAACCATTAAATGTGGAACAAAAAACTACTAATTTATCTGAAAACGACTTATTACATTTAAAAACATCAGTTCAAGAGGAAAAGATACCAAATGCATCTAAAATAGAAACCAATGTTAGTACTGAAACTAATATAAATGTACAGCATAATATTGAAAATACTTCTAGCAGTAATGAAAAACAGGTAGACACCAAGAGTGAGAAAACTGAAAAACAGGAAGTAGATATGGAAAAATCTAAAGCTACTAATGTTCATCAAGAGAGTAGCACTTTAAAAGAAACTGTTAGGAAATTAATTCAAGAAAAATTAGAGGCAGTTAAACTTAAAAGAGATATGGAAGATGAAAAAAAATTATTAGACGTTCCCGAAAAAATTAATGCAGGAGTAAAAAAAATAATTCCATCAAAAATAGAACTTCAGCAAAAAATGAAAATCATGCCAAAGGAACTACCTGCAACGGTACAAGAACGGAATAAGGAACATCGAACAATTAATGTGAAGGAAAGCATTCGAAACATAATAAATCAATTTAAAGAATTTGAAAAAGACTTTATACATGAAGATTTAGAAAATTCCAGGAAGGAAACAGTAATTAATAAACAATCTACAGACACAAGTACAAATCTGTCTCAAGAATCTACAAATGTAGCAGATGTAACGAAAATCGAAGATATAAAAACGATACAAGATGCCAAAGAAAGTTTAAAGGATATAATAAATCAGTTTAAACAAATAAAAAGTGAATTAGTTTCTGAAGAAGATGATCAGTTTGACAGAATTGAAGCTACTTACATGGACAGACCAATTTCTGAGACATTAATGCAATTTAGCGAAGCTTTAAAAAATTTAATACAACGAAGAAAACAGGAGAAACAATTTGTTACCAGTAATTCAAATAATAAAAAAGATGTATCTGAGTTGCAATCTCATTTAAAAACAACAGTAAAAGACTCTCAGTTGTTGTCAGAATCTTTAAGAAATTTAAATATTCAAAATACGCAAAAGTTAGAAAAAATCAATCAAAATACAAATACAAAAGATAGCTCAAATACAGGTACAAATAAAGGTTTTGAAGAAAAATCATATACGATGCATATGAGTAATAAAAACGTCCCTTTAAATGCTCAAAACTCTGTTAATAATGTGTCAAATAATATAGGAAACCACTATGCTTCCAAAGAAGAGAATAACGAGGAAATGCAAAAAAATATTGAAAACGACACTAATAATTGAGTGTCACAAATAATTGACTATTTTGATGCTTTTTGGTGGGGTAATTATGCAATTATAGTGACGTGTACATACGTTATTCTGTGATAACAAAACTATTACATATACATATTTCGTAATTGATGCTCCTGCATTACCAACGCGGAAAAACTAGAATTTATTTTTCTTAATTTATTGCTTGAAATATTAATGAATGTTAAATCAAAATAGAAAAGCATTTGTTTAATGTATAGTACTAAAATGTGCCACAAATGACTTTATATGTATGTTATTATATAATATTCATTTGTACATTTATTTCACATATTACAAAACTGTCTTAATAATTTTTTATATATTTAAATGTTGAAGTATTTAACTATATATTGTTTGATATAAAAGTAATATTTATCAATGCATGTTTGAAAAATCTATGCAATTTTATTATTCACCCTTTACTGTTACAGATTTGATAAGATATTATTTAATAATAGTTTTATTGTTTCCTCCTTGATTCTTTGCATTTAAATTGTGCTTTACATCTTCTTCATATTATCTCTCTTGGTTTTAATTTTTCGTTTTTTGATAAAATACCATATTTTCCTTCAAATTATTTCATCATTCTTACTGTCATAAAGAATAAATACATGCTATCACAAAGAGGAAGTGCATTGGAATCCATATTGGTATTTGCAGAGCATTCAAGTGCCTTGGAATTTCTTCCAAATTCTATGTACATATTATGAAACATGTCCAAAAAATATATACGTATAACATATTATATGGTAATATTTTATAATAAGGTATTTAATATTAAAAACTTAATTCTTATATTAGTATTGAAACAATTGATAATCGAAAGTGCCAAATTGCAATGCAAAACTTTATTAAGAAATATACAACTTTCTATAGTTCAAACTCTTTCTAATTGTGATGTATTGTCTGTTGTATCACCAATGCCATATGCTAAGATTTGCTTAATTTACGTACTCCTCTGAATGATTCAATTGTACTGTATATAGTTAACACTATAGTTGTCCAATATAATAATTTGTCACGAAAACCACCTTTTAAAAATACAGGAAGTCCATCATCACACTGTTCACATAAATAAATAGTATTTAATACACAAACTATTTAATTTAATTATACATTAGAGCTATTTATACCTGCATTTTTGCTTGTTTTAATTTAAATTTCTGAAATGCTTTATTTGAATTGAAATTTGCATATCCTGTGTAAAATGATTGACGTAATAAAGCAGTGTTCTTATAAAAATGCCTTGACTGATGATTCTATTAATTACATATGATTAAAGTTTTTATTTACATTTATACCTAAATACTATAGAAAATAATGAATATTTAAACAACATAATAAATAAGCATGTTATGATGAAAAAGGTATAAATAATTAATCTATATGTGTACATATATCATGCTTATAATAATTTAATAAAAATAACTCATGTTTCTTTTTTTTCAATCATTCGAAGTATTTTCATTACAATAAAATTTGAAATTATTACTTTTTTTTATTTTATTTATATTTTACACAGTTCGTATGGATATATAATTTTTTAAATATTTACTTACAAACATGTTGCACCGCTCATAAATGATTACTAATTCAGCTTAGAGGGTTTTATTCATCTAGAAATTGACAAATTTTATATAAAGAAAACTGAACATCGTGGATCGTAATTTCGTTACTTAAATTTGCGCGCAGTCGATATATTCATATCGCAAAAAATCGTAACCGACTTTTCTCATCGCAACGTTGGCGAACATGGGTCGCAGTATACTTAGGTGGTGGGACAGAAAACGCATGCGTACTCGTTTCTCGACGCAACAGTCGTAAACAACATTTTTTCCAATCAGATTCCTCACAAGTTTACGCTTGCACGGTAAATAGAGCGTCCTGGCAGACGCACCAGTATTTTTCCGCGTTTTCATAAGATTTCGCGGAAAAATGGGGTCGAGTTTGCACGCTCGATGTACGTGATACGTAAACTTATGGGTTTCTGGCATGCGGTGACGTCATCCGGATCGTTCTGGAAGAACCCTGCAGGACAATAATGGCGGGTATGTATTTTACGTCGACACCAAGAGGCCATAGATTTCAATTGGAGTCTGTATTCATTGGGGTGCTAATGTACTACGACTCTTCGCTTTCAGATTTGTATGCCAAATACAACTGCACCTATTGTCAAGAGGACATCACGGGTTTACGTGTAAGATGCGTAGAATGCCCGGATTTCGACCTCTGCTTGCAGGTGAGTCGAGTGAACGCCTGTTTCTTGGTCACGTGTTCATTTCTCTTTCCCCCCCTCTTCTGCCTATTCTCCTATTCCTTCGTGTCTTCGTCTATCCTTCCGGTTTCACCGGATTTTGCGTCTGAGAGGAGTTTCCTTTTTCGTTCTCCACCCTCGTATTTTTTTTTGTGAAGTTATTCCGTAACTGCCTTACTACGTCCACGTGACTTGAATGAAACTGCTGATCATCAGAAAGCACGTGTATCGCGTGAAGTGATTGATATAATATATACGAGGAAAATAATGCTTTTAAACGTTAACAGTGTTTTTCCGCGGGAGCTGAAATCGGTCCGCACAAAAATGATCATTCTTATCAGTTTATGGTAAGCATGAATATATAATGATTTTCATTTGAACCATTTTTTTGTTGTTGGTTAGAGACATAATCAATTTTCATTTTTACAGGATTCTGGTACCATTAGTATATTTAATGGTAGAGGGAATTGGACTGCTAGGGAACAACTTAGACTCTTGGATGCTATTGAACAATTTGGTTTTGGAAACTGGGAAGACATTAGCAAACACATTGAAACACGTACACCAGAAGGTAGAGTGTTTAAATGTTTAATTTGCACTGATGGAAATATTTCTCTTTACAATTTTTTAAAGATAAATGTGAGAATATTTTGACAGTTTTTTTTATTATTTAAATTCAGAGTTACATCTCATATGTATAGACGTTTATAACAGAAAATCCAAATTTACCTTTGAAATAATTCCCACAACAAGAATGTTTACTTTTCTTAATATTTTGTACATTATGTATTTTATAGAAGCAAAAGAGGAATACATTGCCAGGTATCTCGATGGTAATATTGGCAAACACACATGGCCACCAACAGAAAGCTACAAACCAAATCTTACGGACCAAACTAAGTCGGATCATGGACCTCTGTCACCTGATCTTACGTCGCGGTTACCACCATTGGATATTACTCCAGAAGAAGCTGCACAACTGGGTTACATGCCACAACGAGATGATTTTGAAAGAGTAAGATAGAATGAATAATTCATATTAACCCTCCGTGGCCTGGGCCGGAGTCACATGCTCGCGAGAGCGATACACATACAGTGATGAAGTTCGTGTAATTCGGGAACTGACCACGTGACATTTTATGAAAACGGCCGGACTAAGACGCCGCAGAAGAATTGACTTATGTCTTCGGCTCACTCTATTTCCTTTTTTACACGCTGTCCTTCCTTCTAATCGACAAAACTTTTACAGTGTTGGTAAGGGCCTCGAGCTCGAGCCACCGTGAGTTTGTGTTAGTTACCTATCGATGTGAGTCAGAAATGATTCGGCCTCGGACGCCCCGCGGAGTCCAGTACTCGGAGGGTTAAATGTTATATCATAAGCATATGTGTACTATAATATCAAATTCTTTTAGGATTACAACCATGAAGCAGAATCTCTTGTTTCTTCGTTATTCTTAAATCCAGCTGAGGATGATGATTTGGACATAGCACTTAAGCTTGCACAAGTTGACATGTATACAAACAATTTAAGAGAAAGAGCAAGACGAAAAAGGGTAGTACGAGATTATCAACTTGTGTCTGCTTTTTTTGCTTTGTCTAGGAAAGATAAGACACTAAAGAAAAAGCAATCAAAGGAAGAAAAGTAAGTCATAGTTTATGTTTATCAAGAAACCAGTTATTGTCATACAATGTTGTAATAAAAACGTATATTATTCGTAGAGAATTCAGGGACAGAATGCGAGCGTTTGCACAATTTTATACAGCACAGGAGTACGAACAGTTCTTGACGAATCTTGAAAGAGAAAGAGAGTTGCGCTTGCGTCTTTCAGAGTTATATCGTTACCGAGACCACGGGATTACAAGGCACGAAGAATGCGCTCATTTCGAACAAGTGCTGGCTCAATCTCAGGGACAAAATGATGCAACGGACCACTGGAATGAAAAAAAATCTGTAAGTATTCATTTCCATTTGTTCATTAATTTTTTTCCATTGTAACGGCAGTTGAAATTGTTTTTAAAAGGTATACCTTGCATTTTATGGTATGTTATACTGGATATATTTACTCATATTTAAAAGTACATTAGAAGTACAAAAGTACAAGCGCATTCATAAAAGTTAGTAGGGTTCCTGAAATATGCAGCAACAGTTTTAAATCGTTATGTATGTTTTGTTTGAAAACAAATATGTAATTAACACTTTTTGAATCTTTGGGCGAGAATAGTAATATGCCTTCTTTTCAATGTTTTAACAAGCGTCGTAACAACTATGGAATAAATTTTCATGATAATAACAGTGTCAGTAAAATAGAGGAAGAACATCATCCCTGAATATGAAAGACCAGAGCCTTAATTATACTGTATGCATTAGCTTTTGCTTCCCTTTTAACTAATTCCATTGTTTGTGGTGCGTGTTGCCAGGCATTTGTGAACAGATTGTATCAGTTTGCATTTCACTTAGGGCAGCAGTGGGCCGTCCACACCAATACACCGCCACACCTCAAAAAAAAGGTACAAAAGTATTCTAAACATTCAATGGATCTACTACTACAATTCCTAGAGACACAAAACTACATAATTTATACTTCCTCTAATTCAGGCAATAAAAAAGATACATTTTTTGCATTATGTTTAACAGAGAAGAAGAAAAAAGTTACTCTTCCATCGACCGAAAGTACACTGCAAAAGACTTACCCAGCAGCAGCTCCTCGCTCAGTCAAACCAATCCCAATCGGACGATGACTCCAGCCAATCAGTGGGCGGAGCCGGATAACTATCTGAATTCTTCCAGCCAGCACTCTACCAGTTCCAGTTCTGCTGTAGAAAGAAACTTCACTGCGACAACTTCCGGAAAATCTTGTTCAGCAATAAGAGATTTAGAAGAGCGAGACATTGAAATGGAAACTGCTGCACATTTGTTAACGAAACAAGAAAAATCTTTGTGTCTCCAACTTGATCTAAAGCCAACGCAGTATTTAACGCAGAAAACGGTGTTGTTGCAAGTAAGTTTCGTTATTCTATTACATACAGAGTGATTTAAAAACGTTGAATAAAGTCAGATTTAAATATGCGACCTAAGGGACATTTTTTTAGAAATTCGATTTATTTTATGATACATTAGACCTTTTGAAATAGTATAATTAAGTAGCCTACAAATGCCTACAATAAATATAGATTTTTTTTTCTCCAAAATTTACTCCCATCTGACACTTTGTTAGACTTCTTTCATTGTCAAAATACAATATTGCTATGGCATTGATATCACAATACCTAGATTTCTACAAGTTCCAAATTTTTTTTTTTTTTCATTTTCTAATTGCCAAACTTGCCTGGTCAGTATATTTATCTTTTTGCATAGACTATATATACGAAAAAATTTTGTGATTACAGGAGTATTTAAATGGTAATAGGAGATCTGGCGTTGTACCTCAGTCGGAACCAGAGAGTAAGATTTTACATTATCTGGTAGCGAATGGCTGGATCGCGGCCAATTAACCATGTGTAAAAAATTAATGACCATTTCAACTCTAAGTCACCCTCTATTTTGCAAACTAAGTCGTAGGTATAATTGAAATTCGAGTCTGATTTAATTAACATATAAGGCAGGTAGAGAGAGAATGTGTATGTACATATATATAATTTAATGCGTAAAATATTGGTTCTTTACTGTAACTTTTCAGTGGAACTGTTATGTAGCCAAAATTCACGTTATCGTATTTGCGGATGAATAGTTACAGTTCTAAAATGCTATTAATAATTGAAAACAGTTTTTTGTCAAAATCGTGTAGTTGTCATTTCGTTAATTCAAATAACGAAATGATATGAAGATTTTTAAATTGATATAGTCATTTCAATGTAAGAATGATACAAGTAGACTTTATTTCAACTTATAATGATTTGTCCATTAAATATCCATATTCTTCAATCCCTTCTCACAAATTCAGGTATTCAGTATTCAGCGTCGTTACGTGCGAAACGATTCCGTGACATATAAGCGTTGTATTTTATTCAAATATGCAGCGTTATATATGATTTCGTTTATCACTTACTCGAATATTAGGAATTATTTAACACTGTATAAGAAAATCTCTTACACTGCCTTCGTAGAGCCATTTAACGTATTGCTCAATTAATTCTTCCACTGTAATGTTTTCTTGTACAGACTATTAGCTGCACATGCTCCTTTCTATCTGTTTTGATTGTGATTTGTTACCATACTTGACAATAAGGAAGTACAGAGAAGTCACGTTAATCGAAGTGAAGTCATTTCTTGTTTCGAGGTGAAGTCCTTGCTTATTTCGACATGATTAAGGTTGAATTAAAACATATCTTTCCGGAAAACTATCAACTAATGTTTTCTGCAACAACGATCGAATGGATATGTATTAAAATATTTAATTACTCTATACAAACAATTTAAAACGTTTGTGTAGCTGAGATTTATGAAAGTATTCATTATTAAATATTAATTATTAGTTGATATTCAAAGTATTGAATACAATTATTAGTTCAGTTATAGTTCAAAGCAAAAAAAAAAAAATAGGCAGAAACATAGGTAACCTTTATCATTCTAATATAACTTTCTCGTGTAACCCTTTTCGCATGGTGGACCGTTATGAATTCTAAACTCAGAACAGCCTGTTCGTGCAATGAATGCATATAAGCGTCGTGCAAAATTGTTTTACGCTTTGATTGCCGCGTTACCCACATGTAGATGTCGAAATTTCCATTGTGAAGTTAAACAATTAATTTTGTAGCTTGAAATACTGGTTAAGAAAAATTTGTACAAAGGTATTGGGATTAGACAAACTTGAAAGAATATGTACTATTCAAATAAGTTTTACTTTGTCAAAAAAAGATAATTTAAATCAGCCTTCTATGGAATTTGATATAGCAACCAGTGTCTTAACAGAGATAACTACAGTTTGGCACCATGCACTATATTTAATAATCGAAATTAAGTACGGAAGGAGTTAAAATGATTCATGTTCAACTACATTTTATTCTGCAAATGAAGGGTTTTTGGAAACGATACGAGGGGTTCCTTATTGATAAGGAATGGTACAAAGAACAGGTCGTGAGGATATTTGTTATCACCATGATATATAAATATATATAATATTAGGTAATTTATTTGTTGCCTGTGTAATATTTGTACATACAATGGAGAAGAAAACTAGTACCTTCCTAGTAATACTACTTCTAAAGCACAAATTATGGTGGTAATATAAAGAAGCGTTAAAAAGGAAAGCATATAGTGTGATACTGGTGGTATTCTAAGCCAAACTTATATTGCAGAAAAGACATACGAACTTAAGACACGAATTAACGCTTTCAGGAAGCAATTATTTTCCGTTGCTTATGATACATTAGCGTTAAACGGCCATAGCTTCTAATTACAAGTAAAGGAAAAAACGAAGAAAGAACAAAAATAATTGTGCCGTGATAAGTGTGCACGTTGTTGCATCTTTGCGAAAAGATACCCATTGTTGTACACTCCTACGCTTTAAAGAGGAGAACAACATTTATAGCTTTTATTTAGTATAACTAATTGGTCGCAAACTTTTATATATTCTCCATTTTCCTGGTATGCTTAAAAAAAGTTAAACAAAAAGAAAAAAAGATTAATCATTTCCTTTAACGTAATTTCGTCTTTTTCGAAATCTTAACGCTTATCGACGTTTAAACGCGAGTTCAAGCGACAAACATCATTGTTTAGCTTGTATCATCGTATGGATGTAAAAAAAAAGCGTAAAAAAAAGCTATATCTATGTAAATACATGAGAAAAGAAACTACGGTTCTGTAGTTACAAAAACCATATGTGTATAAAAAAAGCAGAGTCAAAAATATCTTCCGTTGGAGAAAAACAATACTTATTATGGCGTATTGCTTAAATACGTAGCTAAGTGATGAGATGGGGAAATAGCTGCTCATATTTTTTACGGAGAGTAGAAGACTATTCCCACTTATTCGATGTAAACTATTTTCTTGCGAACAGCGAATCGTTTGTAAAGAACAGTAAAGGATTTTTCAATAGACACGACCATGATTCTTAAAAGAAACGTATTATTTGTTGCGTTTCCGTTGCCTATTGTGACCGGAAGTCGATCAATGTGAGTTTAGATTTTCTGCTTCGCGATTTTTGAGCGACACCAATTTTCATTTTACCCTATGTTTCACGAAGTCGTCGGTATTCTTTCGAATACACTTTTGTTGTCAACTTTCTGCGATTGGAAAATGCTTTAACTTTTTTTTTTAATTTTACACTATAAAAACTTACGGAGATCGACTAATCCGTCGTTTTTGGCTGTAATATTTGTATGCGACGATTCACTACGAATAGACTGTGCAACCGAACAAGTACGCGGTGTCTTGTAATTCATGGTGAATTGATAAAGAGGCGAGAGTCGTGCAAAAAGATTTGTAGTAGATTGTTTTCGTTCGTTCTGAAGTTGTAAATACTATGATAAATTACAAAGTAAATTTATCATTTTCGAATGGAGAATAATATTTACGAATAACGTGAATATTTTCAAGTATAAAAAAATTCCAGTTTTAATTGTAACGGTATGCATGGTAAAAATTGTTTGATACATTCTGTACTGAAATTTCGAATCTTTTGAATAATATCGTTAGTGATCAAAAAATTGACACGTTCCCTGATCATAAATACTTTCGCTGTTAAATGTAACGTAATCATGTAATACTTTATTACATCGTTAATTGATGTATGAATGTTTTAGTGGATTTATTACACCAGGGAGCTCGTCGCTTTGCATTGCGTACAGATCTCTTTTCTATTGTACATTAATATAAATTGATGGTATAAATAAAACTGTTAGATTTAGAATGGAATTCACTGAAAATTGATCGTGCACGGAACGTGTTGATTGTGCCATGTAATTACATTAAGGCAATTTATTTTTATTGTTTTTGCCTTGTATGCAATTTATTATGACATTCAGTTAAAGAACAAATTTGACGAGGTAATGAAAATTTTTACGTCCACGTGTGTAAATAAGAGGAAGAAGTACGAAAACAATTTCTAGCATGAGAGAAAGTATTTCATATTTTTTAGGTTATTTCTCAAGTACCTCTTTATACTAAGAATTATGAGTCACCCTGTATGAACAAAGTTATCTTAAATCACGTGGTCAAGCCGACTATTTGTAATTACTTAAAATAGTAATTTATGAAATTGAGGAAAAATCAGGTAAACTCGTAGCAGTTAGTAGAACGAAGCGAACGCTACGTTTAAAAATTTATGACGTACAGTAAAGCATTTGCACCATGACCTTTTTGTTTCAAAGATAGTATGAGTTTATAATGAACGAGCTAACAGTGCAATCCATACAGTTTGGTACATTTTGAAATTGATTTAACGTTAATAAGAAGAATCTGTGTAACATACAACGAGTTTATTACTCCTCATTGTTCTAGAAATAATGGAAAGCAATTTCGAAGATAAAAAAAAGGCTTTCGATCTTGTACTTGAATTAAACAGTCGTTAATGTATAAAATAAACTGTACAATAGGTATTTTCCCTTAAAAACTTGTTTATGTTTATTTCACTGTTACTCATTTCCAACTTTCCATTAATAGGTACATAAGAATGAAACATTGATATATGTATTTGAATGGGAAGTACAACAGTTAAATAAAAAGCTTGAACAGAAATTAAATTTTCGCGCTATTCTCGATCAGCTGCTTATAAATCAAGACGGAAAGTACAATACATACATATTATGTTCCGTTGATTTGAATACTTCCGTTGATCCACTTGTAATGTGACACCTGCTTATTTTAAAAAATCTTTAACTATCACATGACTAGATTTCATTATGCGATATGCATTAAAATTTAATTATACAATAACCTTTTGCCTCGTACATTTATCATTTTGTTTAAGTCCTTTACAAAGCTTACAAATTTCAAAGTAATTTAATTTTTAAGTTTCACATTTTTTTGTGCCACAGTTTATCCTAATATTTAATCTTAAGTCAACAAAATACGGTGCATTTATTAGTTGTTATAATTTATATAAAACAATTTCCGTGCGGTTAAAGCTAAGATTTCATATTTTATTAAAATTTTTAGTATACAAAAATATGATTATTCTTTAACAGTATCAGTGCAAAATATTCGAAGCAAGCATGTTCCTATTATAAAAATGTCGGTTTATATTACTACAGAAAAATATCTTCTTCCAAAATTATAATTATGAAATGGATAAAACTCGTTTGCTTGTGAAATGAATCTACAATAAGTAGCAGGTAAGTACTGTTCTCGAAGAAGGATAAACGAGTTCTTTCTTTGTCCTTGCAAAAATCTTCTCGACGGATTAATTTCCTCGTACTTGTGAACGGTAGATTTATTTTGTCTGATAATTACGCATTAATGTATGATCATGTCGAATGTTTTCCATTTTGTCATTTCCAAATTATACATTGGAAACACGTATAAATGTTCTTGCTATCTCTGTGAAACCTTTTTATCATAGCTTCTCATAATTATATACAATTATTACCAGCCTCGTCAAGATTAATGCCTGAAATGAATCAACCAAAAATTTCCGTAATAAAGTTTACAGCCGATTCGTCGCATCGTGTATCTAATGATACCGCACGCTGCTTTAATTACATCGATAAATGCGCATAAACTATAAAACCACACTGGTCTAAGTTTTTCTCGGTGCATTCTTTATGTACGTACAATCATTAAATTACGTCTTCCTTCAATTATCACATGTTCATGTTAAATCCTTTTTGTGATCTGTTTCCCTCGTCACAAAGTTCGTTATAATTTTTCACATCGCGTAGCCATATGTAGTATGTTTTCTAATCTGTAATCGTATCCTTGATACTTGTATATCATTCTGATTAAATCCTTACCTTAAAGGTTTTACCGTAACAATAAGCCCAATATACTAATTTTATTTTGTCGAGAAAATTCGATCTGCGTCCATGGACCCACAGCGCGCGCCGCCATTTTTCTTTTCTCGAGCACAATTCTGTGCTATCCGCGATGCGTCACGTACGACATCGACGGCATAATCAGAACAGTTTTACGAGTAAAATCACCTATAAGTACAACGTACAGATCGCAACAAAGCGGCGTGATCGAACGAGTGGAAAAGATGCGTCATCCTACATAGGAACACAGACGTTTCTTGGATCAGAAGCCTCATGACGTCCCCGTCATTTTCCCGGTTTTTTTTCTCGATCCACACGACGTCCTTCGTCGTGTGCTCGACGAGTAACGTGTACTTTTCTCGTCGCCTTTTTCAATCTTATTAGAATTACGATTCCGTAAATAGGCAACTGTAATTGCACGACCATTGAAATCTCCTCTCGATGGTGCCACGGAGAGTCATTTTCAAAGAATCTCCGCAACCATGTTATGTGTAGGGTGATTTTCAAAGTTTGGGCACGTTGTCAGGTTATTTCAGAGATTTTTGATTATTTTGTTATGCTAATTTTGGTCACGTTTCATTTCGAATATGTATCTGCCGGTGATTATGAAAGTGGCGTATACAATGGCGGACAGAAAAGTTACCATTTCCTTGATTTTGTTATTTCTATTAGTTCTTAATATAACTTGAAACCTTGATATACTGGGGTTGATATAGATTTTAATTCTCTATCAGAATATATATTAAATGTGTACTAAAGTTTTACGTTGATGTTAAAAAAAATAATAAAAATTACAAAAATCAAAAAAGTGGTAACTTTTCTGTCCGCTACTGTAAGTCAATTAAATATTTTTCTGAAGTGCTTCCATATTATTGTAATGCAAATCAATGTGACAACAAATAAATGAAATGTTCAATTTTTTTTAGATTTTTGTCTCACAACACATAATCTCCGGTACATATATAACAACAATTACACTTATACAAATTCTAAATTGTTATTGACATTATTAACATATTGTTAGTTATTGAAACAAATTTGAATGAAACAATCGATACTTGTTGACAAAAGTATACCTACAAAATCTACTGGAACTTAATTCACTTAATAAAATTTGTTCATAGTTTAATGTTATTGCAGTAAATCATTGTATGGAAATATTTTGCATGTAAAAGTATTCAAATACTAAATTAACAAAGGAAATTTAGAGATTTTAAACTCTATTTTGGAGATATTTAATAATGAAATATGTATTATGGAAATCGTATAAAATTTTTTGTTGTAATCTGCAGTGAGATACGATTATAGTCTGTATCTGGAATTTATATTTCAATTCAAATAACAGACAGGAAATTTTGTATTCGTTACTTTTAAATTGTTACCAAAGTAATAATTTTGCTAATTTCTGAATTGATGCAGTACCTCAGTACGAAGAAGCTATGTTATTTAATATTACATACAACAATGATCCAATGTAAACTTCGACACTCTTCAATTCTTTCACAAAATTTTAGTGATATTATTTTCGTGTAACAATACTCATGAATTTAAACGACTTCCAAGGAATCTTGTGTGCTGTTTTTTTCTCATTTGATCCACAGGGAGGAAAGTCCGTGGACAGTAATGTCGCAAACAAGGTTTTTTCTCAGAATTGTTTGTCCAGTGATTTATTATATGTTAAATTGGGCATTTAAAGAATCTTCGTACATTATTACAATAAGGATACTCTCTTGTAAAATACAATTGGCTTGTCAAAAGTTGTTTAACTAATTAGATAATATATGCTGTATTCTAAAATTTAAATAATTATTTATAGTAAAATGTAAACATCTAGGCGGTTCAAGGTTAGAAAAATAAGGACTGTGACAAATTATTTTGAAATTGTTAAATGTTCTTAGTATTTCTTGCAATACAAGGAACTTTGTTAAGTTTTTGAAAGTAAAAAAAACGAATTGGATGACTTACAACTTACAACGATTAGTAGCGTGTAAATTATGTTCTTTGGAAGTGTAAAAACACAAATCGATTATGTAACGATATGCGAAACCTGTTAATTTCAATACTTAAACATTAATGCCAAGGGGCAGAACTTTTTAATCTCTCTTAAAACGACAGGAACACGATGTTGACACGAGTCATTCGACTCATTTTTCTTCTATACCGAAAAATACACGTAATAGTAGTAATTTGCACACGCCAAATCTGCTTGTTAAGTAACACCATTTTCGTTTTTTCAAAACGCATACGACATATTGTGCAATACGACGTATTGCACTGGAAGTGGTACAAATTGCTTTCACAAAAAGAAAGCGCAATATGAATTTTAGTCTCAAAAATTCTTATATTTTAACAAAGCCTAGACCCTCTAATTTTTATAATTGTTATTCGTCTGCATTAGATTGATTAAAAAATATTATAGAGCAGGTTTTTTCAATTATCACTACCCCCATAGACAAATGCAGCAAAAACTAGCGCACAGTTAAAGAAACTGCAAAAATGTAGGCTAGAAACAATACAAATTTTCCACGACTTTTACAAATACATAATAAAGTCATTGGTAAGAATTTCTTTTATTGCATTGATATGAAGCTGAAGAATAACGATTATCATTATAAATAACAATGTACATGTTTACATTTAGATGAAATATTTGTAAAACACTCTTAATTAACTCTTCATGTATATTTGTAGAAATAATTAATGTCCATGCTAAAACAATTATTTTATTCATGGATATTTAAAATTTTTTTCGATGATACGATTGAAAGGAATTCATTTTTCACGAACATTTTATGAGAATGCAAGAAAAAGTAGTGACTCATTGATTTACGAAAAAATTACACAAAACAATGCAAAAAAGATTATAAGAAATTGATGATATAAGGCGTGAGATTAGTTGACATATATCTTATGTTGTTAAAAAAGAAAGACGAGTAATGCGCATTCACACTTGTCACGTCTAGGAAGTAAATTACAAACATTCGTTGTTCTTTCGTAACTTTAGTATTAAAATTAAGATTCAGAATTCATCTTCGGAAAGAACAGAACGTCTTACAAAATTTCTCTACAGTTGTTTTATCCTATTATAAAACATAAATTTATAATTAAATTGAGCAAGTAATAAGTATTTTTTATTAAATACATTACAACTAATATTGACTATTGTAACAAATCATCATACTTAATATTGACAATTGTAACAAATCGTTTAAAATTGTTACTCTTCGTGAGTGTAGAAGGCGATACTGATAAGAGTTTATCGGACACCAAATTCTGCTAAAGGTCCAATATTTGCTGAATTGTTTCATTTAAAGAATACAAGCAACCTAATGGACTACATAATTTGCCCATCCGAATAAAACAAACAATTAAAAATATTTGCTAATCAAATACAATTAAATTTTACTTAAACAATCATGTTACAGATATTTCCACCAAATAATGCCAAATACTATTTCATAATATAATAGCAAGTATTCAAAATTTATCAGAATTTACGTTAAAACTGGAAGTCGCTACCGAACAAATGATTGACGGAGCAATTAGTTCGTTTTTGCCACTTGTGAGGCCACTTGTACGGCGTAGAATAGGCCTGCAAATTACATTGTCAAAATATTTACAATATTTCACTTGAATTGCATGAATTCGTTGGGTCTTCCTTTCAATTACATCATTTTAATTATCCTCGCTAGAATTCATTCGCGCGTCCCTAGATACATATATTCATATCGGAAATCGATGCAAGAAGACTCACTAGTCGATTACGAGGATAAAGGGAAAAAAATGCATTAAAATGCGCGTCATTCTCGGATGAAATGAACAAGTTGATCACTTTCAAGAAGCTCGCGCAAAATAAAGGTGAAGAGGTAAGTTTCGCAGGTGGGGTACGGCTCGTCGGTATGAATCGACGCCCGTATTCCCACCATCGTGACACACAACAGCTTCGCCGATTGATCCTACCACCGGTGTGATTGGGCATATATAAGTACCGTCAGCCACAGGACATCTTTAGAACTGCATCTAATCGCAGCTAATAACGTTCAGGTGAGTGAGTGTCGCAGAGGTATCGAAGTGTGTCCACGGTTCTACCGTGAATTGTTTGCCTATCGTTGGACATCGCGACAAAAAATGCAAAACATGGGGACGAATCGATTGGCCACATGTAGCAATCGAAATTTCTCCTTCAACCTGTGACTTACTAGAAAGCCACATTTTGTTGCACGCCGGATCGTCGGTCGTAATTAACGCGCGCGCTGACTGCCGGGCGAATTTTTTTACGTCTGGATCGTGTCGTCGAAGTGAAATATTAACCACGCGAAATGTATGAATTATTGAATATACAGTGGGTGTAATAAGTGTTCGTACACCCTTTAAAACGGAACAACTCTTTTAAAATTGGTCCAAATGACTTGAGTTTTTTTTTTGTTAAGTTAGAGACATTAATTTACTAAATGATGTGAAAAAAAAAAATTTGAAAAAGTTGCAATTGGTCCGAATCGCGAAGAAAATATTAAAGGTCGTGTTTTACAACTTTTTAATCTGAGGCTATAATGAAAATTTAATAAATACATATCGAAGATTTATGTTAGTTATATACATGTTGAAAATTTCATCAAAATCGGTTAACGTTGCTACGATATACAAACGATTAAAAATGTTGAATATCGCAGTTTTTCCCGACTTTCGATCTACAACTGTAGTAAATCTAACAATTCTCACATCTTTTGATGTCTGTCGCTCGTTTCTGTATTAAACGATTTCAATGAAAGTTTCAGTATGTACATACCTAACATAAATCTTCGATATGTATTTATTAAATTTTCATTATAGCCTCAGCTTAAAAAGTTGTAAAACACGACCTTTCATATTTTCTTCGCGATTCGGACCAATTGCAACTTTTTCAAATTTTTTTTTCACATCATTTAGTAAATTAATGTCTCTATCTTCACAAAAAAAAACTCAAATCATTTGGACCAATTTTAAAAGAGTTGTTCCGTTTTAAAGGGTGTTTGAATACTTTTTACACTCACTGTATAAATGAATTATTGAATCGACCTGTGTGTATTAGACTTTTGTGTATTTTGTTTGCCCGGGAAATGTTTTTAATCCTTTCGTCGTTGACGTCTTGTACGCACACTACTGTCCATGAGTATTCGGAAAACTAGCAATTTCAAATAGATGGTGTAAACGGTGTTAGAATCTTACTGTTTGTTGATAAATCAAAGTTTCATGCCAGGTTTACTCCCTCTGGTAAACCGAGTAGCCTATTTTGTCAATGGTTTTCAATTTGACAGTCCTTTAGAATTCAGCCGCGATCGATTTACACTGTTAACCCTGCTACGGTCCTCAGTCCAACTATACACTATCGGGCTAAAGTAGCTGGACACTTATATGAAATGTCTGTATTGATTTTTATGATTTTATCTTGTCGAAAGTGAATATATCAAAATATTATAAAAGAACGTAGGCGATATTTATTAATAAATAATATCGATAAAAGTACAATAACCAAAGTTGAATAAAAAAGTATATATATATAAAAGGAACAGATTTTAACTGCCATTTTTAACTTTTGTTGTACTTTTATGTGTTTAGATGAATATCAGTCATGTAAAACGAAAAAATCGTCGGTTGGACGTTGCAGGCGTTTGGTTAGAATTAGTTTAAGTTTAACTCTGCAAGAGATTGCGAACTCGTGTTGTAAAAAAAAATGAACGATAGGAGAGCCTGGTACTATTGTCAAATTAGCCAAAGAAAGCCACTCAATTCAGCAGCAGAAATGATAGTCTTATTCACTTCGCAAACCTGAGAACATTTCTGAAAATACGCGATTAAGATCAAGTCGAAAAAGTGTGTGAAGTCGAAAGAAAGCGTTAGAGAAAAAAAACACGATTGGGTCGAAATAGTCCCGAAGACTGTAGCAGGGTTAAGCCGACGTCTACCAAATATTTGTAACGTTTCAGACACGTTGTTCTGTTTTAAGTGATTGACGTTCGTCTAAGTGTATAAAAATACTAAATTCTGATAAAAAATAAACATGTTTAGTCCGTTAGAACGTTGGGGTAGAACAGAAACTTACTTTTTTCATATAAATACTTTCGTCGATATTATTTGTTAATGAACATTATCCATGTTGTTCTATAACAATTTGTTATAGGTACTCAAATTCGATAAAATAAAATGATAAGATCAATAAAGGGAGTTGTATTTATAAAGTATTTGACATATTTCCGCAGATATACAAGTGTTCGGAAAATTGGTAACAGTAGTGAGTGCACCACGATCCAGAAAATGTAATAGGGTACCCTAGGTATGAGTTGAAATATTGTAGGGGATGGTAGGGGAGTTCTTCTGATATCTTTGGAACAAAAGGAATAATATCTACAAAATAGAAGCTAATCGAATATGTTATAGGATTGTCTTTGCTCTTCTTAAAATGTTTGCGTCTACTCTGTATAACAACGCAGCTCTGAAGCAAAAGCGGCATCTGCACCCCTTGCTGATAATACTCAAGAAGATCTGTACAATTTCTCTTAAAAATGAGTTTAATCCTTTACAATATTTAACTATTAAAAATCAACATGGAAATATCGCTTCGGAGCGAAAAGATTAAGAGTATTAGAAAGTTTAATAATATTATTGTTTATTTTAAACCTGGGTGTGCCCATTTGTGCGGCAGGTAAAATCGAGTCACCGATTACCTCTAAGATAGTGAATGTATTGAGTTTTTCGTATGTTTGAGAATTCGTTGACTGACGTGTTGGAAATCGATGGAATTTTTTAAGATGAATTCTGTACCAGCGGCGAGCTTTGGTTTGTTTAATTTTAATTTCTTTTCTACACAGTCATGAAAGTCGCGTTGCTCTGTTTGCTCGTCCTTGTGGCAGTCGTCTACGTATCCGCCCGTCCGGAAAAGTCCACGTACACCAACAAATTTGACGGTGTCGACGTGGACCAAATACTTCGCAGCGATCGCCTACTGGGAAATTACTACAAATGCTTGATGAACGAGGGAAGATGCACTCCGGAAGGCAGTGAACTTAAACGTGAGTAACTAAACTGATATCGGCCATTTTGAACGTGATCAGTAGACAGCGGATTTTATGCAGTTACAATACTCAGTGTCTGAAATTGAATACAGTAACAAGTGTAATGAAATGCACAGAGATTTTCATATTATCAAAAACTCGACGAAATTATTAATAGTGTAAACAAGTTCCTTTTTTTTTTCTCCACGTCCCATTGACTACTACACATATACAGGGTGTAATAAAAATGTTGGAGGACCCGAAAATGGAAGACTCGTGCTCTGATTGGTCGGGGCTTTTCGTTAATATCTCGTTAACAAAGCCTCCGATAATATTTTTACTAAGGAAAAACTTGCTTCAAATCACCTCACGAGTCTTCCATTTCCGGGTCCTCCAACATTTTTGTTACATCCTGTATGTAGGCTAACCAAGGCTAGAAATATTTTTTCTAACATCTAATCTGCAAATCTCATAAATGATGATACAAGTGTTTAATAGTATTTCTGAAGTACCTGCCTTATGAAAACGTGAACGTGTACGAACAACTGTAGTTTACTGATAACTAAACACCATGATTAAAAGATACTTCATGCAGATTAATTATTCTTCTTAAACGCACAATCTCCTCAGCTTGTAAATTAATAAAACTAACCTCCAAATGTTCGACAATAAAATCTATTAAATTACTGAAATTAAGAAAGAAATTTCTAACTGTTTTTTCATTAATCATTCTACGCTCGTAATTCAGGACTTCTGCCGGACGCCTTGGCAACCGAATGCAGCAAGTGCACAGAGAAGCAACAGGAAGTGACGAAGAAGGTCGTCAAGTACCTCGTGGACAACAAGCCCGAGATGTGGAAGAAATTGTCGGCCAAATACGATCCTGAAGGTGTCTACAGGAGCAAGTTCGGCGAGGAAGCGAAGAAGCACGGCATCAAAGTTTGAAAATTCGCGGGAACACAGCAATAATACGTTGGGTTTGACAATCTCAACGTGACATCGAGGACATATCGATTCGACGGAGATAATAATCGTCCCCTAATGAACACGTAGTCAACGTTGAAATGGACTTACACACTTAACAATTGGTCGTATCATGTACATACCCCCCCCCCCCCACACACACACACACACAAGGAAACAGAAAAGAATCAGGTTAACAGAGACTGTGTAATTTTCTATAGTGAATTAGCTTGACCTAGCGAGTGGGTACAATAAAGTATGGCTAAATACATCGATTTCCTAATATTCCATTTTCGTGTTGGTCCTTTTACTTTCGATTTTACAATGCGAAGAAACAACGTGACTCTGCACACGAATCGACCAAAAAGGGGTTATCCATATATGTACGTTTTCGTATTCATCGAACGTCTACGGATAGCGCATCGTTCTTGGCCAAGGATTATTTGGTCATTGTCGAGCCGTCATTACGTAACATCAACAAGGAAAGCGATCGGCGTGACGTCAATTACGCGATCGCGGCGTTCAATCTGCCGTGGAAAATTTCTTCGCTGCTAGTGTCGAACAACAAAAACACACCCAGTGCAAGGATACGAGTGCGAATGTGGATGTTATTGTTAGCTCGAGAGAATTATCATTTGTCGGCGATTAATGATGCATGAGAAGCAACTAGAATCAGCCGTTCGGATCGCCAGATCTGTATCTAATGCTGAGTCGTGTATATTAAAAGATCGATTTGCTAATTTCGTTATATATTTTACAAGGAGTTATGCATACAATATGGAAGAATTTTTTTATTTATCTTTCAATTCAAATGAAGTTATGCAAATGGAACTTTGATTATGCGAACGCTATTTATCCGAACGCTCCACTATTCAAAGAAAAACTCGTGGGTGTTTTGAAGCAGATATATTGTACGATACAATATTTATTTTTTGAAGAACTTTTGTTTAACCGTTGAACGACGGTGCCTTGGTCTACTTTGATTTAGGATTCCGAAAGCTTCCCGCGTCTTCTCGGCTTACGAGATATAACTGAAGAATACAGTTGTTTATATTACTATTTAATAAGGAGACCAATGTATTTTTGTAGAAATAGATTTTAAAACAAACACCTCGATATTGACAAGTAGGGGTGCAAGCGGATACAGAAACCACTGTCTGTTCGATTTTCAGAAACTTCCGCCTTCGGACGTGAATAATTCAAGTTAAACATTTTTTAAGTCAATTTTGTTTTGCACATTTCTTTAAAAAATCTATGATGGTGAAGATTGTGCATTCATGATGCATAAAAATTTGGACGATTTGAGGGGTATAGATATACTACATATACGTACATAGATAGAGAAACTGATAATATCTGAAGTTATCGAAATTGTCATGATTCTAATAATAATAATACTTCTAATAACTAATTTTTTAAGTGCCTATAATCCATAAATAGAAAAATACATTTTCGGATGACTGATCCAGCAAGACAATAATAAAGGAATTTTCCACGATAGATTCAATTGGAATTATTTTGTATTATGAACATTTATTATATAAAAAATAGTTTTCTATTGAAAAGTACCAAAAGATAAACACATATATCTCCATGTTTCATTATAATATAGGTACATGTGTCATGAATATAAATTCATACCATTTACAACATTGCTAACAATAATGTAAAACAGAATGTATGTGCAGCATAAAGCAAAAAGGGAATAATTATATTTTAAAAATACATTCTCTTTTATATGTATTATAAATATTATAGAATAATATCTAGCACTTTACAAATCAATTCAAAAACGCATATAGTTAATACAAATTTCAAGGGTAAAAAATATGAAGAAAACTATAGAAAACAGCTTTCGATAATGGTTACCACCTGGAAATAATAGCTGTTTCAGACGAAATATTTATATCGGATATTAAATTACACTATAACATAATGTAGCTCCCTAAAGGAAAATGACTATAGAAAAAAAGGAATCATTTGTTTGGTAATTCAAGAGCTGTCATATTGTCACCAAAGTAAGTGCTATGACAGATTTTCTGTACGATTTCTTAACCCTTGTAACTTCCTAATTAAACATAGTTAGTAATGGATTCCGTTGACATGTAAGATGAAAGACAATTCAATCGATACAAAATCGAATAAGCGATTGAAAACACACGTCAAGAATTTAGCTTCTAACCAATAAATCGACAGATCGTCCTATATGAATGTAAAGAATTTCTAATTACAAAACATTACAGTTGAATATTTTTAAAAATAAAATAAAAAGAGATGGAGAATCAGACTAAAATCGGCCGTCGAGCGGAAATATTTAAAAAGAATTTCTTCAAGGTCTACTTAAATAATTTTCCGACTTTGTTTCACATTTGCTACGATCCGATAGGCACACACAAAAAATCACGTGCCTTTGTGGGTTTTTTATTCGGATTGTCATTGGCTATTATTTTGTACGAATTCGTCATTGTCGATCTACATTTTGATAAATACACCAGTTTCGCGCTTTGTATCATCATATGCGTAATGCTGTCCGTTGGATGCGCCTCGTCAATTCAGGTACCTTATTTCAACAAACTGACCGCCATACTAATAATAGTGTATAATTACATTAAGCGTACCAATAAGTAATCTAATATTGTTTTCAATAATACTGGCAATGCAGTTTAATTTGAGAATAGCTTTCCGATCTTTTGATGATAGATTCTGACTAATTAAAATGACGGATACTGATGGCAACAAATAATCAATAGTGTTAATGTAGCAGAGGCTTTTGAATTATTGCAAAAGAAATACAGAAATTCATAAAAAATAGTAGACTACTTGTTGGTACACATAAAAATTCTGCTTTGCTTGAAAACTTTTTGTCATAAAAACACGGAAAATGTACAATTTATCATTTCTTACATCGTATACAGTTTATACTTTATAAAATTTCTTAACTATGTCCAAGTTCTGTTTATTTTCTACCTTGCCCCTTAGCGAAATGTCGAATATCTCGTAAAATATGGACTTTTTGATGACCCCGCGTAATACTTTTATACGCAGAATAACAGAAAGAATCAATTACGCGACAAAAAAAGCATAACTAAATTTGCAACTGAAATTATGTGATCGTGAGTAAGCTATGTAATATTTTCCACAGCAATTTTTTGTTATTTTTACCTCGAAAAGAGCAGCAGATATCTTTTTCCAGTTATTACATATAATCACTATATAGATACATAAAATTCACAGTGTAGCAATTATTGTATATTTGACAAAGAATAAAAGAAATGAAAGTATTAAATGTGGAAACTACTGTACTTACATATGTTATTTTTTTTTCTTAACTTATGTGTCCTATTTTTCACTCGTTATGTACATTTAAGTACACTATATAATATGTGTGTATGACACTTTTCATAACAAAAGGACACACATTGTTTGCATAATAGGCGTTTAGACACTGCAGATTTTACTACACTTATTTTTTCTAAATAGAAAAGCTAAAATAAAATGATTATTGATTTTCGTAACTTATTGTGTAACAGATAAGATGCGTTTGCGCTTTAACGATACCTGCATTCTTCGGTCGCTCGGGGCGTAGCGTATTGAGGGCATTAGTTTTTGGCTATGTAATAGCTGGACCACTCTTTAATATGGTGTATAACGCGAAAGAAGTGGTGAGGACGTTCGCTTGTACTTCTCAACTGACTTACAATCTCACCAAGACGCGATTCGATTTGATGTTCAAACCATTTCAGCAGGTAGAGTTTCTAATTAATTCATAGATATTATTTAAAGAATTACTTTATATGGGGGAAAAACGAGACGTTCAAGACGTTAAAAATATTTCTAAAATTATTTATTAATTTGTATGTTTCTATGTATAATACTTATAATATATGAAAAATAACACTATAAATAAATATTTCTGAGGTCACTTTAGGGTATATCATAGATACTTTACTTCAGAATATTATAGGATATTTCTTGTCAAACAGTTGTAGAGAAATATTATTTTTTCACATGTAATAATAATATGGACGAATTACTTTTTAATAATCCTGTTGGCTTTCAAAAGAACACTAAAGATGGCTACCCTAAAATGATTACATATTAGACAACGAATCTTTATGTAAATTCATATCTTTATAAAATCATTTATAATATAAAAACAGAAGGCAAGCAAAAAGTAGTTTTTTTTTAATTTATTGAGTTAACAATAAAACACTTAGAAAATTTCAATGGAAGCTATGCATACATAGTATGATGCTAGATGAGCTAATATGTATGTATATAAGAAAGTTTGGGAAACAGTACGAAAGAAACTTTCTTAAAACGATTATATAATTGAATCCTTTCTTCTCCCAATAGAATGATTTTTCTGTTAAACGATCAAATAAAATTGTTTTAATTTCCAATATTATCACTTTTGTTCATTAATAGGCTCTTCTCGCCATGAAAACAGATGGTGAAGAAATAAAGGATGCACTATCTTCAGTGAAGGATCTGGTGAGTCCTATTGTAGAGGAAGTGGAGGGGGAAGAGGAGATGCGGCGGTTAAAAGAGGAAAACGATTATATGGACGAATTACAAGGTGACACGAAAAGAAGCAAAGAAATTGAAGAAAAAAACGAAAAGAGAATCGAGGAAGCTCAGTCGGAGGGTGATGTGTACGAAGCGAAGTACAAGGAGAAAATAGAAGCTCGATGCGAGGAACAGCTTAGTCGGGGTTCAGATAGATGTAGGTACGCTTTAAAAAATTTATTTAACATCTAATATACAGGGTTTTCCCACTTAAGACCAAACACGTAAATATGTTTTTTTTAATGATATGAGAAATGTTTCAAATGCAGTTTGAATGGTTTCAGAAGGGAAGTATCGTATATGAAACATTTTTTAATAACCTTTTTACGAATTTTTTTAAATCGTCGATATTTTTTTGTCAGACAGAATGTACTTTTTATTACATCATGTAGTAAGGTGCATTCAAATATGTTTAACTCATGACCTTTAGGTGAACTCGAACATTGTAAAAATAATGAAAAACTCTTCTTTATTTGTTTACTTTTTATTTATATTAATTGCTTTTTACGAATTATTTTCATAGACTAATCTGTTTATTTGTTTATTCTTGATTGATTCATTGTAATGCTCGAATATTTAGTTCATTTCTTAAAAACGATTGGTCGAGATTTCAAAGTTCTTGCCTCCTCTATGTAAGGAATTGCACAACTTACGAAAATAATACATACAAATTATTTACATTTTTTGTAAAATCTTTTCTCTTAATGGTATGTTTTTCGAATTGCAAATAAAAGTGGAGTGTCTGTTAATGTCTTGCCAGTTGTAGGTACTTTTATTAATATTTTGGTTGATCGTCTCGTTTCAAGGGACATGTTCAGTACTGCCTACGACAGCTGTTACGAAAAAGTGACCGTGTTTGTTGGCTGGCTTCTTTGTTGGCCGATGAAGTTGACTTTCGTTTGTAATCTGGTCCAGGCACTCGGTGGTTCTAGCATCTGCGATCCGGAAGGAAAAGTCGATAGCGGTATCGGTCAAGGTTACGCTGCTTTAAAAAGTACGTATGCAATATCTTGCTGTACAGAGAACCCTTCTATAACACAGTATTCCCATAACACGGTTAGAGGGGGTTGGGAAAATCCCCGAATAACAGGATATTCCTACAACACGGTTTCCCTCTAACACAGTTAAAGTATTGTATGAAATAGTGCAGTTTTGTTAATGTTCTTAACGTAACCCTATTTTTCACACGTATGTACACACACATTAGTTTTTAGTATTAAGATTGATTTATACAATGCTATCCGTTCAGACACGTAACGGTTGCGGAACGGTTCCGTTCAGAAAAAGGCGTTAGCATTTATACTATCAGTTTATGTCTGGCGGATATGAGTATAATATTTCTCCGTCTCTTATAGTGACTATCGTTTAATATTTTCACATTTATCTATAAAGAATCTAGCCTGCAGAGAATTATTATTAAATGGAGGTAATAAGAAAAGAAAGCGTCATTACGCTGTTTACAAAATGCTGAAACAGAGAAACACGTATGGAGAATATTGGACGCTGATTAAAGGACTAGTGGATAAAAAAGCAAAGCTGTTCCATTATTTTAAGATGTCTAGGCATGAGTTCAATATTCTTGTAGGAAAAATACAAAATTCCATTAAATCCATAGTACTAACACATTCCATATCCGACAAAACATTCTTCGCAAGAATGTCGAATTGTATAAACATCTGTGTACAGTAGATTCACGTTAACACTAGGTTTACGGGACGCGTCATTTTGACGCATTTCGAATACTTTCTAACCTCGAAATTCTCTATGTGGTATACCTATCTCTATAGCTATGCATTAATTTCAGAGATCATAAATTGTGTACTATATAAAATAAGTTGTTTTTTAAAGAAAATCTGCGGGTTCGTTGACGCGTGCCGTGGAGATACCTACACGATAAATGCCCGTAAACCTTATGTTAAAGTAGCGTGCGTTAAAGTAGCGCTAGGAACGCCCCAGCTCACACGGCTGACTCACACATGTGAGCGCACCCCACTATTGGTCACCATCTTTAACCAAAGTTCTGATTCAATTGGTGGACCGACCGAACTGCCACGAGATCCTGCGTGCCCATTGGCTCACGTTAAAGTAATGTTTTCGGGAAAAAGCCCTGTGTTGAAATATACTCAGGTTCGTCCACCATTTCCCTTCCAATCTGCGCGGCTCCTGGTGATGAAATAAACATCGGTTCGTCCGTGTCCCTAAGCGGCTCCCGGCGGTGAAATAAACATCGGCTCCAAATGATGAAATGCATTAGTTCGTCCGCTTTAGCCCTCGGCTCGTAACACATTGAAGAATATTTTTCTGAATGGAACCTTCGCTCAACCGTTCAGTGTCTGAAACGGATAGTATATAAACCGACCTTTATACGGGGACAACTTGTATTTACAAATTTAGAAAATACTTATAAATCGACACTACACGTATTATGTATTGTGTAACAACAAAATTCACAAATCCCTTCTAAAATGTCAAATCAGATTTTACTAATATTAACTTATATAATTTCACGTTGAAAATTTAGCTTCGTCAGCAAAATAAACATAAAAAAAATTTATTTCGTCGATCGTCACGTATGAATTGCGATTTCATGTGTTAAAGTTCAACGAGGCGATTATTATTGAAAGGTGCGCGGAACGAGTTCAGCAGAAGCTTGAAAGACGCGAAGATACAGTACAAAATAAAGAAACCCCCGGTGATCTTAGATCTCCAAGATTCTGCCTACGCAGCGAAAGCTGTCGTGCACGAGTTTACAACGCGGGCGAAGCTCTTCGAATCCGTGATGGTTGCTCTGAAAAGATGCCTGTCCTTTGTATTTCTGAAGATCATCCTTGGCGCTCAAACCTATCACGACAAATACTTGAACGAGATCGAGCATGACAACGTTTACGTGACGCCATATTTTCGACGGATCGACGCCAGGAGAAAAGCTCGTGGCAGTTCCACGCTGTTGCCGTTGAAAAAGATCGAAAGAAAGAAGTTCATCGATCCTTATAATTGGAAACCGAGCAATGCCGAAAGCTTTAATTTGACGAGTCAAATGGTCAAGCTGTTGCTTGAAATTGTTACAGCGAGCATTTTTGTTATTTTGGATAGTTTGTTCTACGAGGTGTTGGATATAATTAGAAGACATGCTCGTATTGAATATACTCAGGTGAGATTTATTCACGGAACGGATTAATTCTTATCGAGTACGGGCATACAGTATTGGATTTATTAGATCACTTGAATGTTACACACGTTATTCCTCACGAAAATTCCTACTTTTTTTGAAACTTCACAGGTTAATAGAAGTTTTTAACAGAAGTATCAGGTATTTATACTTTTTTGCTACTTTTTGGTCCTGCAGGGTGAAATTGCCCACTAAAGGTTACTGTGAGTTTTCCTATTTTCCTGCATATCTTAAAAGCCTGGCAGATACTAAAAAATTAAACCATAGAAAATTTAATGTCTATATGATTTATAAAACTGTGCAATGAAATTGTTAAAAGTTTCTTTATTTACTTATTTATGTACTTAAACAATTTTCAACAATTTCATTGGGCAGGTTTATAAAGCATGAAAAGCCATTAAATATTAATTGTAACCATTGCTTTATACTTACCATAGTTTCTAAAATATACAGAAAAATAAGAAACACACAGTAACTGTTAAGGGGTATTTTCACCCTAAGAAACCAAAAGGTAGTAAAATAAAGAATTGCTTAAATACTCCTGTTAAGGTTCCCTATAAAGGAAAGTATTAAAAAAAATCGGAATTTTCGGGTTACGAAAGTGTCCTTGGAATCCATGAAATTGATCCACTCTGATAGTTTAAAAAACGCTTCGTTCTTCCAGTCGGTTACCTCAACGACAATCATTTCACCGACAATGTCGACTTATCGATGTCGACTTCTAGTGCATATAATAATCCACACACCACACAGTGTTAACCACGCATCCAACATCCCACTAAATACAAAACACGCACATGATGAACTCTGGGGTTCGACGAAGAAAATTTTGTTTTATTCTTTTACATGATATTACTAACTAAACTTCTGAACCCAGAGCCAGAGTATATTAAGTAACGCTTTTCAAACTTTAGAGGAGAGCAAATCAAAGGTGCGAAACCCTTGTAACTTTGGAATCGTTCGGTAAAAAATGAGCGAGAAATAATCGCTACCTTTGAACTATTGAATGGATTTAAGAGAAGACTTTATATGTAGAAACAGTGAACCTTGCATTAATTCCCCTATGTAATGGGCTTTACACTGTATTAAAAATATGAACTTAATATCATTTTTAGACTATTATGTGCTTAATTAAGGGGGGAGACTCCGTGACCCGTGTGCTGTGCCGTGCACTCACACAATCAACGGGAACCGTGTATGTATACGCGATGCACGAGAGAGACATTCGATTTCGTAGAATCCAACTTCTGCCTCGACAATGGCACAAATGAAGTTTTCACGGGTATAGTACTCACGGGTAGACTTCACTACAGGGTGGTCTGCTCCTTAGAAACGCCAATAAACACCATACGTTCAAAGAATTAGAATTTTAGAAATTGTGCGATTGTGACAGTAAACACACAAACCCAACTTGATGGTAATGGGGAACAAAATTTATTTGTGGGTATTGCCGTTAGATGTCGTATTATTAAGCTGTTCCAATGATCGATTGTGTGTTTTCGTTAGTGTCCGATTGATTACATGAGCGCTTCGATCGATTCGGAGTTGGCCCCAAAGGAGTCTCCCCCCTTAAAAACTAAACGACTTAGAACGAAATAATTTTTACCATTGGAAAGA